>NC_141331.1:25554071-25711571 GCF_037954235.1 Aulostomus chinensis
TCAACTGATGTGTCTGACACCAGAAGAGAGGCAGATATTAAATGAGTTATTGGCACTGAGGAAGCCCTTATTGACACGAGGTAAACTGCCTTAAAGTGAAAGTTTCCAAAAGATCGCACAGAAAAAGACATAAAGCAGGCGGTAAAAAGTTAAACTCTCTTCCAGTGATGCTTTCTGCAGCAGCTACAACTGCAGGAACAGAGCATTGCTCCATCGTGGACGTACAGGCCAACAATCAGATCACAGCCACCAGCGTTTATTGTGTGTGTGTGTGTGTGTGTGTGTGTGTGTGTGTGTGTGTGTGTGTGTGTGTGTGTGTGTGCGCACACACGGTCCTACCTGGATGTGCTTCTTGATCTGGTAAGTGCTTTGCTGATGATCAGTGAGGGAGCCGACTGCCGTCTCTGGGCCAGGGTCTTCATCTTCTACACAGCCAGAGACAGAGAGAGGAGATGGGTCAGTGCACGTGAGTCAGGCTGTGCCCCTCCAACTTTATCATTACAGAGACGAACCGGAAGAGAGAGAGACGGGGAAGGATGGGGACTGACAGAAAAAGAGAAGTAGCAGCAGTGAAAAGGGAGAAGAAGAATTGAGTTAAATGGTTGAAGATGGAAGCTGACAGGGCAATAAGTAACAGACGGACACGCCGTGTTGAAGTGAAGAAATATGTCCTCCAGCAGTTGCACAATGTTTATGATCCCTCATATATTCCCACTGTAACACAATATAATGTACACTCCCACACTCAAGCATGACTGGAATCTCTGTGCCCACAACAGTTATTTGATTTAACCCCAACCTATTTAAAACATACCAAAATCATGTGATCTCCACCCCCCCCCCCCACACACACACACACACACACTGGCGTACACAAAAGTAATTTTGTCAAGAAAAAGTTATTTGAAAATTCAATTGTCGCATTTAAATTAGACACAGCTTCCTAAACTCATTCCACGACGACTTCTGGAAATGTTTCTCTTAGGTGTCAAAGGAGGAATCGGACTCGTGTTACTCGTGTGGGTCAAAGTTACAGCAGCGCACCATGAAACAAGAGCAGTGTGAGACTGCAACCCTCCGCCGAAGTGAAAAATCCCCCAGAATTACAGAACTGTACCTCAGCATGTTGTGTTCGTTAACCATAAAAACTGAACTGGAGATTGATTCAGCTTGCTGGCAGCAGCTATGAGCTGGTGGAGATGCCGGTTAGTTGCAGAGAAAACACAATGCCAATGTAAAACAAAACAAAAAAAAGGAGTTTCTTTCTTTATCAAAGTGATACGTCACCCATTTGTCGCTCACACACTCAGGAATAGCTTAGGATGATGTTTTCCCTCTCCTTTGTGACTCCAGAATGTAGTGAGTCAGACATTTGATGTTAGCTTGAAGCTCATGGAGACTGAAGGATAACAACATCTCCAGCAGCACAACAGCTCGACTGTGTGAAGTGTTTGTGGGTTACTGACCGTACGGCTGGATGAAGAGTGACCCCGACAAAGTGCTTGTGAGTCTGTGAATGGACGTGTGGACAGTTTGGCTTTTGTTTTGTAGCTTCAGCTCTTGTCAGCAACTCTAGCTTCAAGCTAAATGCACATTTCTGGCTGTCTGTATTCTTGAGTCACAAGAAATAATGCAGGGGTGAAAAAATTGTTTTTGAGAACTAAAGACACTTATTTGTGAGTACTTGAAAAGCAAAATGGATGATGAATCACTTAAAAAAAAGGAAACAACTATATTTATTTTTTCTTGCAACACGTTGCACAGACGACCATCGGAGAGGTCATCTGATGTCATCTGATACGTTTGTTGCTGAAGGGAACTCCTCCTGAGCGTTTCAAGCGAGATGAACCAGCCCTGCTACAGCCCTCAAACAAGCTGGCAGAATATCACCCAGGAAGTTTGGTGTCGTCCAGCTAAGAGTCAGACGGATCCCCCAAGCTTCTGGCCACAGGTTCAAATGCAGCTGCGTCACGGGACACCATACCTGCACTCTTAGCATTCATACACACTCAAAACTAGCACAGCTGTGTTTTTCCAGAACATTAGAATGCGTGAAATCAGGCATAAAGGCAGCAGTAAGAGCTGGAGTAACACGTCTTCCCTGCAGGTGAGATTTGATTGACAGGATAGACGCAGCACTGAAATGTCTCCAGCGTGATGAAATGATAACAACAGGCCAGAAATCCTGCTGACTATGTGCAGGAACAGGAGGAGAAGGCTTTCACTTCACCAAACAAGTCATTTGAGAGCATCCTCTGCAGTGTGTACACCTCCAGTGTCCAGCACAAGCACGTTCCTCATTGACCTGTCATCTATGGAAAGCGCAACAACAAAAAGAACCATCAATCATCTCAACACAAACATAAGTTCCTCCCAGAGCTGCAGAGAGAGAGGACTCGTGCTGCCCAGAGAGATAACAACCCTGCAGTCACGGGGCAGCACGACGGACGGAGCCCCGAGCTGCAGAGAAACCGGCCCCGATGGTACCGACACTGAGCTGAAAACACCCCTGAATGCAGCAAATCTGCATCAGCATCACTTCATGAAACTGGGATGGTAAAATCCCTGAACCAGCAGGGTCCTTCCAGACAGACATCAGTTAATATCAACTCCTGTCCCAATCAATGCAGACATCAGCAAAAAAAAAAACCAGTGAGGCGTAAACCACTGGAACCCAATCATTGTGATGTCATCAATGCACTTGATTGATTGGTTTGTCAGTGGTCTTAGCTCGTGTATATGGAATGGAACCATCTGGAGTGTGACTTGTAGGTACTGAGGATCATTTCCATTTCTACGTCTCTGCAGAGAGGCCTCTGGAACCAGCAGCTGAACATGCGTCGTCAGACCCCAGCTGTTCAACTGCGTCATGTCCTGTACCTGACGAAATGAGGGCTGCACCTAACGAACAGTCGTCATCAGTTGGTGCGTTGCTTATGGTCATGATTAGCAGATCCATTTGTTGATTTAAAAGTCAAGAGAAACCCCCAGAGCCCCGAAGTGACGCGTTCAAAGGGCTTCTTTTGTTCATTTACAGCCACGAATGAAAGCAGGAGCAGCAGCTTCGCACCTGAAGCCAGCAAATGTTGCACATTTTGCTAGAGAATAAAAGAAAAAGACTGGAATGATTCTCGATCGTTGGCGCTTCATTTTCTTTCGGTGCGTTCGTCGCTGCAGCTCTGATTAAAATTCTGCTCACGTTAACGTCAATCAAGCGACCATAGACTGAAATCAAACACTAGTTGAACGAGTTCGCACTACGAGTTTAGTTTCGACGCCTCGACTGCGTGACGCTGACAACTTCTTGGACTTTCACAGCTCATTCTGACACGCTGACGGTTATTCTGCACAGCTGATCGCTTCCTCCAGTGCTGGAGGAATCCCAACATTTGCTTGTCGCACCTTTTTGTCCGCGGGAGGATGCAGTTCCATCTGTCTTCAAAGAGTTGCTGTAGGGGGCGCTGCCTACAACGACTTGTGCGTGTTGTGGAATCGCCGCTTCTATCCGTCAGCGCCTGTCAGTGCCAATGGTGTTGGGAGAATGGAAGACACACAAGTGGCGGCTGCGTTCACAGCGCAGTCAGAGGCGAATGATTAATTAATTAATCAATCGATAGATCAATAAAGCCTGGCTCGTCTTTATTGATCTATCAGGAATCTTTCCTCAGCGCTCGGAGGACTCTGTCCGCTATCCGCACTTTATCCTCCGGTGTTTATCCAAAAATACAGAACCACACTGCAACAGCAATCCTGCTCGGACCCGCCGAACCCCTTCGATGGCTTAGAACTGCGCTGATGTTCGCTTCTACCGCGGCGCTGAAGTGGAGCGAGAGAACTTTCCTCGGATAAAGGATGAGGGGACTGACGAGACCGAACCGGACAGTTTGACTGCTGCTCCAACGAATGACGGGAAACTGTAAAACATCAACGCATGAACCACCAACGGTCCCCGTGAGTCTGCCGGACCGCTACAGAACCCTGGAACCAATTTCACGTCTTATCAAAGCCTGATTGATACTTCATCCCCTGACGAGGACGGACCACAGCACGCGCGCTAGGACGCGCACCGAGCCAGGCGTCTAACCGCCGGAGAAGCGTCACTGCTGGTACCTTCTTATTGTCGGGCAGCGGCGCCTTGCTCTCTCCGGTCAAAGACTCGGTCCCGTTCTGTCCCATCGTGCCCTGCTGAGGTGACATGGTTTCCATCAAAGCTGGATAGATCCACCGGGCCGAGCGCACCGGGAGAGTATTCCCATCATACGAGAGTAACTCCAAAGTTTATCCGGCGGAGAGCTGGACTCGAACCCACGGACGAGAATCCATTCTGAGGGAGAGGATGAAGAGAGAGGAGGGGGAGGAGGAACCAGCCCGCGGTGCCGCTGCTGCTGCTGCGACTGTACGCGTCTGAGCGCCGTTTGGTCTGAGCTGCGGCTTCAGTTCGCCTCCACTGGGACTACTGGTGTAAAGCCAGCAGGGGTCATACACACGACATCCGGTGTAACTTTTCAAAATAAAAATATGTTCATGAAATAGCTGTCACGTTGTGACGCAAGTGTCAATATTAACAAATTGTATAAAATGTGATTGATTGATTAATTGTTTGATATGTTTCATTTTGAACATGAGAAAGTGAAAGCAAATTAGGAAATCTGAATTTAAAGGGAAGCTAAAATATAAATTATATTAGCAAGCATTTACACGTCCAAATATATCGCAGTGCTTCTTTATAATGTATATTCATCAACGGGCTTTCAGCTCTGGATGATGCTGCAGGTCGCTGACCTGCTGGGTTACACACACAAGGTGTTCAGGCGCAGGTGAACTCAATCACCTGGAAGGTGAAAACTCATTTCCAAGCTAAGAGCCCCAAAAAGGATGACATTTGATCTGATGACATTTCAAAAGAAATAAACAAAAAAAGACAACAATTGGAGAATAAGCATCATTTACCAGAAAATGTGTCCGCTCTGCACGTGATCTTTATGTTTGTGGGCAAAACAATATTTTTCGATATACTGGTTAACAGTGAACTGGTTTAGCTTGTGTTTGTGTTGCTGGAGCAACTCGGAGTTCTCCGCTGCTGGCTAGTTCATGTGGAACTGTTCACCTTTTATTTTGAAGCCAGGACCAACTTCTAGTCGCCTCATCCTCACGTCTTGACACACCTCCAGTCTCAAGCATGCTTCGGTGTGTCGCTTGAGCTTGTCAGTGTACCTACTTGTGTGTCTTGTTTGAAGGACCCATCATGTGTTTTGCTTGTCTGGCAGCCAGTGCCATATAGAAGCTGCCTGTTCTCGCTCTGCAGCAAGGCGGTTTGCACAAGTTCCAGGCCAGATGTAAGAATGTGAGCGTGGAGCCAAGAATAACATGAATGATGAGGAGGAATGTCCACAGTATTTTTTCTTTTTACACAGGCATGACGCATGACACATTTCATTTACAGTGTACCTAACTGTGGAGTAACTAGGTGGGAGTGTTTACTTTGAAAAGTCCCAGAGCAAACAGAGGCTGCAAACCTCCATGGAAGCTTGACTTAAACTGACCAGTTGGCCGTGCAAATTACATTTTATGGTTTCACAACTCTGACGTAAAAATGATCGAGGAAACTGGAAGTGGATCCAGTTTCCACAATTTCTAATGTTTTCCAGCGGAGAGTCCAGGTAGCATCCGCATGGCTGCTCGCCTGCAAAATTGTTCCACACTTGAAAATATTCACTTCAGGATTATTTACACAATCCCAAGGTATGCAGCAATCACTCCATCTTAACTGTCCCCTGAAGAGTGGCATGTGTTTAATGATAAGAGCATTGATAGTGGCCTCCTGATCAGGCAGCTCCACCACAGCCCCAGTTTTACTGACATCTGAACATTTCACCTCCAGGGAATAAAAATAGAAATGTGATCATGAAATTTCAGAATTCAAATGGGATTGCAGGGGTTCCAATTGCAGGGGTTCCAATTGCAGTGAGTCCTCCATATCCATAACCCCATACTGGGGTGGATGTATCCCCAGTACACCCTGTTACATCAGAGGCCATCCTGTTAAGGGTGGTGGGGGTGGAGCCTATCCCAGCAGCCTTCCCCCTGGACAGGTCATCAGTCCATGGCAGGGCCAACACATAGAGACAGACAACCATTGGCTCTCCCAGCCACGCCTACGGTCAATTTAGAGTCTGGATTAACCTGGTCCCTCTTGATGTCTTTGGACTGTGGAGGAAGCTGGAGTACCAGAGAGAACCCAGCAGGAACAGGGAGAACATGGAGACTCACACAGAAAGACCCCTGTGCTCCAGCCGGGGCTCAGACACAGAACCTTGTTGCTGGGGGGCCACAGTGGTGACCACTGCTCCACCGTGCCGCCCACATCAGGGACCACAGACCAAAAATTTGTAGCATCCTTTCAAAGTCCTCCAACAAACAGAAACCAGCATTTTATATTGTCCCACTCATATTCTGCAAAGACACACCGCTTCTCTTCCTCTGACTGGCTCTGACCCTTATCCATCTCATAAGGTCTAGCCCGTGGTGGTGGAGTAGGGCTCTTCCAGAGATGCACCAGTAGGTCCACATCACTCCCTCCAGTGTCAGAGAAAGTGAAGTCCTTTAATACCGTATATATTGCCTCACTTCCTCATTTATGGATAAATGCTTGAAACCACCTCACCCATGGGAGCAGCAGAGGAGGCAGCACATGAGCTGCTCTGGGACTTACAGCTCCGACTCACAGAGTTAGCATAAAGGTTAGCGGGGCTAGCCTAGCCGCTGGTGGTGCTCGTGCTGTCTGTGGAGGTAGAGGACTGAATGTTTCCGAGCGTACAGTCCTCTTGAAGGTTTGGAAACAACTCAGAACAGAGGCGAAATTATTAAGACACAATTTCACAGAATGATCTCATATGTTGCATTGTCATGGCCAGAAAAAACAAAAGAGATAACCCTTATCCTTTCTAAGAGTTGGGTCTCTTTAAGAAAAATTGCAAATAAGAGAGGCGACTTTCTTTCTCCTTTTGGAAACGAGAGGAAGCAGAGACAGGAAGAACCACGACATAAATCAAGTTCCTGAGAAGCTCGCAGGGCAGCAGCTCGCAGGGCAGCAGCTCTGAGCAGCGTTCATACCAGTTTCATCTGGGATGAGAAGTGTTGCTGCTGAAGGTTTGACAGGTCCAGTAGCAAAACAAGAGAGAAAGGCTTCCCCTGGCCACCTCCGATACAATCAAAACACCTCTGCCCAACCGCCCTTCCCTCTCTGATCATATCTGTCGGAGCCAGAATACCTTCCAGACTGCAGAGGAGCTCCAGTTCTTTATGCTCAGAAATCTGCATTCCTTCACTCTGCAGCTAAATCATCCCTTCAACTGCAGGGCCAGGACGTATTTGCTCCTGAATCACAGTTAAATTACTCTACATGTGGCCTACTTTTAGGGGTGAGTTTGTTTCCTGCTGTTTGTCTGGATCTGGATTCCATGCAACAACAACAGAAAAAAAAAAGGGGGCTAAATTGAGGGTGTGTCAGAAATGTGGTTGGAAACACCACTGGCTGGACGCGACTGCCACGGCACCACCTCCCAGACGTTCCACTCTCTCACTGGAAGACGCTGGCTTCTGGCAACTAGCATATCTATTTCTTTTAGTATCAGTGGCAGAACCAACACATCTCACCCTCATCAAGATGAAAAGACAGAATTTAATCTGCCCAAAAACCACAAAGTGGGTCACACAGCTTGCTGTCCGACTCAGCCAAACACTCCAGGATTCTCCTCATGCCTGAGCCACGCTCAGCCAAGTGACCTCAGTTTAGGGAGAAACAGGAAGCCTCGTGTGAGTCTCAAATCAAAGAATTCTTCAGTGTCCTGTGGTGCGTCTCTGTCATACCTGGAGTTACTACCTACTGAAGACATGGAGGACAGGGAGGACAGGGAGGACGGGGAGGACAGGGAGGACAGGGAGGATGGGAACAGTCCATTCCAGAGCTCTGTGAGAGGGTTTTACTCTTGCCTGGGTTTTAATGCTGCACTTTACACAGAGCGCGCACATGCACACACACACACACACACACACACAAGCACACACACGCACACACACACACCCACACACTGCCCATCACACCCTTGTGGCCTCCTTAGCCTCGTCATACTTGTACATGAGCACGTTTGTTTTCAAAAGAAGGTTTGAGGAGTGGGTGCATGTTCTATAAATAGACGCAGCTCTGAGTATGTGTGTGTGTGTGTGTGTGTGTGTGTGTGTGTGTGTGTGTGTGTGTGTGTGTGTGTGTGTGCGTGTGTGTGCGTGTGTGTGCGTGTGTGTGTTCTTGTACTACAGAGTGAAGGACAGGCCTCACATCTTCAAAGCACTGTTTGAACGTCAAGACTTGGTTTTAGGGTCGAGGTTAGAATCAGGTTCAGGTTAGGTTTAGGGTCGAGGTCAGGGTCAGGCAGTCAGTTGAGATGGTTAGGTTTAGGGTGAGGGGCTTGGGAGTGCATTACATCAATGAAAGTCCTCACAAAGATATAAGTACAAGGGTGTGTGTGTGTGGGTGTGCATGTGTGTGGGTGATATATGACAGAGATGTTTCAGGCTGAGAGGAAGACCCAAAACAGCATCCACTTTGGAGGTCGCCATCACAACTACCACCGCCGCCGCCACCGTTGCCACAGCTACTTTAAGAAGCCAGACTTCCACGTTGCCTGCCAAAAATAAACCCCCACTGTTTCCTATTTTTCCCTTAAATCTGAGCGGCATGAGCCAGAGGTTTCTGGGCGACAAATGTTTGAGGTATGGCTGCATAAACTCTGGAAAATGTGACATCTGTGTATGACATAAAATGTTTCTCTCTACAGTTTTCATTTCACACCAAGTGTGTACAAACACACTACAGACATAAATACTTCTACTAATGAACCTTACTGGAGCTCATAGTGTTCCTTTGTTGCTCCATTCTCTCAAAAATTCAAGAAAAAGTTCTTCCTCTTCTTCTCCTGGTCTGCATCACCACCCTCCAGCCCAGGAGTCTGACCATGAACGCCTTGACACAAACATATCACCTGCCATCAAACTCCAGGTAAAACCCAGGCAGAGGCAGCAACAGGGAGAAGCCAGTCGAAATAACTTTAAACAAATCCATCCATCCTTTTTCTACCCCTTATCCTGTTAATGGTTGCGGGGGGGGGGCTGGAGCCTATCCCAGCTGACATTGGGCGAGAGGCAGGGTTCACCCTGGACAGGTTGCCAGTCCATCACAGGGCCAACATACAGAGACGAACAACCATTCACACTCACAGTCACACCTACGGTCAATTTAGAGTCTGGATTAACCTGGTCCCTCTTGATGTCTTTGGACTGTGGGAGGAAGCCGGAGTACCAGAGAGAACCCACGCAGGAACAGGGAGAACATGGAGACTCACCCAGAAAGACCCCGTGCCCGAGTTAAACAAAATCTCAATCTAAAAAACAACCTTACAATGAAAAGTCAGCACATTGCTGCTTCAACTTGATCTCTTATGGTTGTAAATAACCTGTTGGAAAATAATGTTAGATGATGCGTCACTGCAGTCAAAGCCCCCTGCTTAGTTTGAGGAAAGTTCAAGGTTTAGTTTGATGTTGTGAAGGCCAAAAAATCGGTCTCCTGCTGGACAGCCCGGTGTTTGTAGGTCCGCCTCCTGATGAGGGCTTCGTCATCCCGCCCAGCGAGACGATGTTGAACCAAGGAAGCTGTTCGACCAAAACCGATCCTAATTGATTTCCACTGATATTCTTTCTGACATAATTTTGAAACATAACATGCCAACACCACTCAGAGCAGCATGAAGAGGTAGGGGTCAGGGCTCCA
Organism: Aulostomus chinensis; assembly: GCF_037954235.1. Classification (NCBI taxonomy): domain Eukaryota; kingdom Metazoa; phylum Chordata; class Actinopteri; order Syngnathiformes; family Aulostomidae; genus Aulostomus; species Aulostomus chinensis. The sequence continues at coordinate 25,563,895 of NC_141331.1, forward strand.
GGATCGGCCAGGAGAGCCCCCCCACGGCCTCCCCCAGACCTCATCAATGACATTTACAGGAATTAGCATTCTGTTTTCCACCTGTGGTTAGTCTTTATATTAGTAGTAACATTTTGATCAAGTTCAAACATGTAAATCAAGGAGCAGAAACATTTTGATGTTGGGTAATGAAAAGTAATAAACCAAAGTCCCCCACTTTGTGTGGCATCATAAAGAGAGCAGACACTCGTCGTTGCACAGGGAGAAGGTTGATGCAGCCATTTTCTCCCATGGGGAGAGTCTGAATAAATAATTTTAAGACCTTATCTGAGTGTCATTTAAGCCTTGTGCTTGACCAGTGTCCTGTCCAGGGTGCAGCGCTCGCCTACTGCCTGCTGGGATTGGCTCCACCTCCTCTGACCGGACCCGTTCAGGATAAGGTGTCAGCAGTTTGGAGAACACCGCTGAATCAATAACGCTCTGTCAGTAAATGTGAGACTGAGAGAAATCTGCTCAATTCATCACGTGATGAGCCCACTATCTTTTTACCCCTCTGTGATTTACAGGTCCAGCCTTTAGAGCCTGTGAGACAAACATCAGGGCTAGTTATGGCGTTGAAGAATGCAGAGATTTTAGCATCCCTGTCTGCCACAGTCAGCGTGTCTCTGTCTCCCTCAGTTTGTCTAAACATTGCGGCGCAGGGAGGCCGAGGCGGATCAGGCGGTGCAGACATGTGGGGGAGACAGACGGAGGCAGCCGGGGAGAGCCAGACTGAGACAAAGCCTGCGGTGAGAGGGAGTGACTCAGGTGGACGAGAAGGATGGGAGACATCTAAACAACTGAGTGTTGCAGATGGAAAATGTGGGTTTGCTGGCCACTGCACCCACCAAGCAGCTCCAGCGGTAGGTTTTCTGGGCTGCTCCTTCAAAGAGACCAAACAGCTGAAATTTCCTTTTCAACCAGATTGTGTTTGACCTTCTGCCGGTTTGAGCCAGAAAGGGAAAGTCTGATTTAGTTTTATTTGGTTATTTTGGGTTTAGATTACTAAATCACGTCACAGATTAATAACAGATTTGTGACTCTGCCGCGAGCCCAGTGGGCAAGTGACGCATCCTGTCAAAGAATCCAAACAAACCTCATTCCAGCTTCTGTAACTGCAGCCAGAAATGTTTCTCCTCATCACAGGTATTTACACACCTTTGGACGCATCTCAAACCGCTCGGGATGCATGCAGACATTTCTCTAGATGCTTCTGATCACAATCTGGTTGATTTTTAGTTGCATTCTTGCACCCAAGGGACGCCACTCAAGTGTCTCAGGTCCAACTTATCTCACTATCAACAGCTGCACACACTGAAGTCAGCATGAAATAAACTTATTTGAGAAGCAAAAGTAATCCCCTTTACCTCGACCAGGGCACTACCACGGATGAAGACCTCATCCTTCAGTTACTTCAAGTTGTACTTCAAGTACCTGTCCTGTTGTTGTGAACCTGCCTTCATTCTGCAGACACCTGACACACACAAACACACATCAGCCTGTCAGACAGAAGATACGGAGGAGACAGAAATCAGACCGTCTGAGCCTGGCTGTTGCCTCGCACGCACGCACACACACACACACACACGCACGCACACACACACACACACACACACACACACACACACACACACACCCTTCCTCCTCCCTCCAGACCCTGCGACCCCTCTAATCTGATTAGTGCTTCCCTACAGAGTCACGGATGCAATTGACACACTGCAATGTGCATGTTTGTGCTGTATTGTTGTTCTTGTCGAGACTATTCTGACATTATGTATTTATCAGATAACATCATGAGGTGATGAGATTGTTTTTCATGTTATTCTCATTATATATACTCTAATACTGGGTGTATATATATATATATATACATATATCTATATTGCTCTCTCTCCCTCTCTCTCGCTCTCTCTCTCTCTCTCTCTCTCTCTCTATATATATATATATATATATAAATATATATGTGTGTGTGTGTGTGTTTGTATATGTGTATGTATGTGTATATAGGCGGCAGGGTGGTGCAGAGGTTAGCACCGTCTCATAGTAAGAAGGTTGTGGGATCAAACCCAGTTGTCTCTATGTGTTGGCCCTGCCATGGACTGGTGACCCGTCCAGAGTGAACCCCGCCTGCCAGCCCCCAAGGCTGCTGGGATAGGCTCCACCCCCCACCAGCCTTAATAGGATAAGAGGTAGAAAATGGATGCATGGAAGTATATGTATATATGTATGTGTGTATATAAACATATTCATGCAGTGTTCATTGTTGGAGGTCTGCACTCTGAAAGCTCTTCCTGTTATTTGTGCCTACTTGCTATTTTCTCTGTTCTTGGCATGCTAAACGTTATTATCCCTACATCAGAAAATGTGTTTCCTTGTGCTGATAATTGTGTGTGTGTGAATGTTTGTGTGTGTGTGTGTGTGTTCGTGTGTGTGTGTGTTTGGAGAAAAATGTGCTTGAGTTGAAAACAAGTCATTTAGAGGATGCCGCATAACAACTTAAGTTATGTCCCCGGGGCTGTTTAGCCAGTAGCTGAGAGGTCATGCTGGTGTCAGCAGCAGATTCGACCCGACCAGGTGATCTTATGTAACCGTCCACTTACACAGGTACATTCCCATCATTCCCATCAATACAAAATATTGGAGCAATGTTGATTTGTTCCTCCTCTAAATGGCTCATGGGGTTAAATAGTACTGTGAAAAGCCAGATATTCGGGGCTGAGATGTCTCACAATACATGCATCTTATATGTACCCCCCCCCCCCCCGTGAAACTGTCTGAGTCACCGGCAGGAGTCAATCCTCAATATTACATCACAAGTTAGATATAAGAGTGCACGGGTGCTACAACTGTCCTGTGTGGACAGTGTGCAGGTGTGGATTTAGGGCCTCGCTCTGCGTTTTACCTTGGGATCAAACCTGTGAGCTGTTTGAGACCTTTTAACTGTACGTCCAAGCCAAACCTGTATGAAGAGCCACGATCCCAGCAACAGGCTCGCATCGCTGTAACGAGGGGGAGCTCAAAGGTGCGTATCTCTTTCAGAAAATGGCTGGATGGATAAATGGATAAGCTTACAAATAAATGTTATTTTAATGAAACGAGAGGTTCTGTTCTTGATGCATTCATTTTTTAAAAAGTCATCGCACAAAACATCTTGAAAGCTCAGAAACAACAAAACAACGCTGACAGGGAAGGAGAAGAATCCAGCGGCACCCGAAGGTGAAGCTGCTGCATGAAAACGGTAAAAGTGCAGAGGGACAGCAGAGAGGAGCACAGCCACTTGTATGGGGAGGCTGCCCAGTACTACCAGTTGAATATAAAATGCTGCAACAAAGATCGTGAAGGTTACGTGACCTCTGTGTTTGTACTTCCAATCATAACTCACTCATGGAAACCTATCACGCTGCACAGTCTGCCATTTTTTTCAAAACTCTGTTTGAGTGGGACAATCGTGGCTGCACAGGACCACACGAGGAGCCTGTGGTTGAACGTTTGATGCACCTACGCAGCAAACTTATACAGACACATTTTCCTCTGATCATAATGACTATCACAGGACAGCTCTCGCTTATCTGAGGCTTATCCTCCTCTGTGCTTATTTGTCTTCATATCAGTGTTGAGACATTACACAGATTAAAATGTCACAGTCAGTAGAATGTTTGGATTCTTATGAAAGCGCTGCTGCTCAGCGTAATCTAGACGGGTTAACTACGTGGTTTTAGCAGATAAAACAGAGCAACTCAGTCTTGACCCTGGGGATCCTTCAGCAGTCACGTTGTAGTGCTTGCATTTTGCACGACTCCTCAACTTAACTGCTCTCGGACATCTTTACACAAACAACAGCTCAACCTGTGAGCAGGATCAACATGTGCTCTACAGATCGGATGCTGCCTGGTATCCTCCCATCAACATTCGACTGACACACTGTTTGGAGTGTGTGAGTGTGGAGATACTGTGGAATTGTTGATGCAATCAAACTGGATCATCAAGCTGCCTGGAAATATTCACAGTTTTTTAAACTTCATTGACAGATGTTTACAGACGTCGTCCAAACAACCCACCAATCAGCATCCAACGGCTAATTCCGTGAAGATTCAGGGGGAACGGCAGTGCCAGTAAAGCTCCTTAAAACAGAAGAGCAACATTCTTCCCTCCAGCCAACGTGGTCACGTTTGACCTTTTGACTGCTCAGACAGAAAAGAAGACCGAAGGCACAATGATCACAATCTACAGCCACAGACAGCAAAGAGCAGCGAGTTTTAATAACTTGATTTCCATCCAAGTCCAGAGCTGTCACGTTTTCCAGAATATCCCTGACATGCCAGAGGCAGCTGGGAGCGTGGATCACTCGCTAACAGTTTGACCTTCATCATGTGGATCAGTTGGCGAGCTGCAGACAGCGTGCAGGAACTCATTCATTCAATTTTCTGGGGGTTTTGGCAGCTCTGCATGGATGTATTGCGGTAGCCAAACTTTGGCTCGTGCATGACAGCTTTCATAGAAATAGAAATATAAGAATATAAATGATTTTTCCTTGATTTAATAATAACAGTGTATCGAATGTGTAACTCAGAGGTGTAAATCACAATAAGGAACCTACAGAATCGTCAGACCGAAGCAGTCGAGCATCTACAGCAGCAGCTAAGGCGTCAGCAGAGTAGGAATGAGTCCCAGAACCTGGAGGTAAGTTAGCATCATTGAACGTAGAAAATGTGGAAGGCACTGCGAGACTGTGGTGACGCACACGACAGGGAACACAAGTAAGATGAGGAGCAACTGGCAAACCATCACCCGAAAAGATTTACCTACTGACAATAAAGAAAGCGTTTACAACCTCTCTTCCCCGTGACGGCGCCAGACTCCAACAGATCTCAGGACGTATCTACATTAGCCACAGACCTACAGTCATTAGCGTGGTGGACGGTGGTGGTTTTAGGTTAGTAAACACAATGGAGCCAGTAAAAAAATCCTTCATGGTTCTGTGACTTCATGTTTAGACGGGGCAGCTGGTGCACTTATTCTCTTCGGTGAAAGGGACTTGGGTTTCCCGTACCTCTCCACGTTTCCTTTATCCTGTTGTTGCAATTAAATCATTGTTTAGCCTCAATCAGGCCTAGGGTGCTTTTTTTGAACATTTTGTCATGTTCAGTAGCATCTTGTTGATTAGTAAATGCCGATGGTATTGATTTGTCTTTATTAAAATATTGCAGTTGATATGGTACCATGGACTAGATCGTGAGGTAGAGTGAGAGTTTGCTATTCTTACAGCCCTACAATTTAGTCGTTCTTCCACTGAACTGCCCTTCTGCTACCACCTGGTCAAGCCAACAGTGTCACTAACCAAACAAAAGAATCTGCTCTGTCCATATCCAGACCACCAGCTAAGCCCTCTTAGACCCCTGACCTCATCAAACCTGTCTTTGACAGCTTGATACAGTGGGATTAAGATCGCTTCTTGCAGCACCACAGCGACAGTGCAGGAAAAATGAGTTATTCAGCCGATGTCCTACAAGTCCAGGTTAATGTTTGCTATGTGAGTTTATGAAAGCTGTCCATCTGGAGCTGAGCGCTCTGCTGCAGTCTTCTGCCTCTCCTATCGCTGCCTTTGGTCATGCTAATCTGATAAAGCTACCTTTAGCTTTCATGCTGCACTGAGGAAAATGTTGCTTTGATTCGTGTCTGTGCTGCAGCAGCAAGGATGTGACAGGAATCCTTCAGTTAGCCAATGACTACAATTCATTTGTGTGTGATCATCTTGTGTCTGACGGCTTGGGGGGGGGGGGGGGTCTGCTAGAAGAGCCTAACAGGGAGCCAAGAAAGACAAGTTAATCAAGAGGGGGAGATAAGTGTGTTTATGTCAGCGAAGGAGGTTGAGAGTGTGTGTGTGAGTGAGTGTGTGTGTTGTCTGAATCGAATATCCAGCTGCCCTTGTTTACATGTGGCATGTGAGAGCATAAGTCAGTGATCACATTCCTAGAATAAACAGAGCTTTGTGTGTGTTGCATGCGTGTGTGTTTGTTAATGTGTGTGTGTGTGTGTGTGTGTGTGTGACTGAATCTAAAATCCAGCTGCACTTGTTTACATGTGGCATCAGTTAATGATCGCATTCGTGGAATCAGCAGAGAGCTCTGTGTGTGTGTGTGTGTGTGTGTGTGTGTGTGTGTGTGTGTGTGTGTGTGTGTGTGTGTGTGTGTGTGTGTGTGTGAGCTACTATCACCAACGCCTGTCTCATATCGGCCCACCAGAGGTTAAAGGTCAAGAGTTCAAGACTTGCATTCTACCAGAAGTCAGGATCATTAGTGGGTGATGAGCGTGTTTCCAATGTTCATCTTATTTGGCGAATCTCCTGCAGTGGCGCCAAAGGAGCAGAACAAGGAGCTTCATTTCTTGGAGAGTGAATCTCAAGAGCAGAAATTCAAACGGTCAAGGGTCAGCTGAGCAGTCGGAGGAGGGTAGAGACATAATACATAACAGAAAGCACGCATCAGATTTGAATTCTTCGAAAATGAGATAAAAGGCCTGCAAACACTGAGAGCAGAGGAGAATCTGAAATTGCGGCAGGGAGAAGCTGATATGAGGGCGAGAGAGAGCGCCTCTCCAACGCTGTAATTTGACAGGATCTGTGGCTTCACCGAATGGGCGGAGACGGGGGAAGCATGACGGTCTGTATTTGATTTAAAGGCAAAGAACACGAGCGTCTTAATTAGACTAGATGGCATGTCGTTGGTTGGGGGACGCGTCTGTACAAAAACTGCAATGTTCTAAGCAGAGTTATCCCACCTAAAATTAAAGTGGCCACAAACACCCACCCCCTCCCCAGTTTCCAAGTGGTATCACCCCTGCTACGAGTTTCACAGAGGCTGGGTCCCTGTCCATGGTTCCCAAAGCCGAAAAAAAATACATACAGGACACAAATAATCCAGAGGGATGCAGATTGACTGAAGAAGTGCTGAGACAAGTCCTGGGGTGCTTTCATGTTAATTTATGCCTTTAAAGTTCAAAAAAAAGAAAATGCTGACTGGAGATGGTGATACAAGATACCTGCTCATATGAAAATTAGATGGCACTCTATGTTGAAGAGATGCAGTGTACTCAGACTTATTTTGGTACATCTTTATGAAGATAGCTGCAGAACCCTACGGGATAGCTTACCGCTAGTTAGCTTCGTGCAACGAATGCTAGCAGTAGGCAGTAGAGAAAGATTTCTTAAAAGTCATCAAGTAAACTTTTTCCTAAATATTCTTTGCATGCATTAATAGAACTGCGGGTGTGCTTCCGTTTATGAGATGTTGTTATTTGATCAGATACACAACCGCTACTACAAACCAGTCTGGCTCCTGCAGCCTCTAAAGCTTGCAGCTCCTCCTCTGTGAATTCTGGTTCAAATAGACCTGGATCAGAGTTGGGGTTTGTCCAGAAGTAATCCTCCTCATCCTCTCTATAAAGTCTGCAGTTACCAATAGCAGTAGTCGCTTTTCTAGTCGTCCATAAATGCTTTGTTTTCGCGATTTCAAATCACTGCACCCAGTCAGGAAAGTAGTTCCAGGTATGTATCTGGCTCTAAAACAACAACAACACTTCGTAAAGTGCAGCAGTTGTTTCACAGTAAATTTGAAAAACAAACCCAGTTCTACCAATTCAAGCAGAGACGGTTCTGGCCGGCTGCTCGTGTTCAACGCAGCTAAGCTAACTAGCAGTCAGATGTCCAGTGGGTGTCTGAAGCTCATAATGTACCAGAGAGAAGAGAGGAGTAGTCTGCCTCCAAATCAATGAACAATACGCATATTTCCTCCACATTTTGCCTGCTCCTTTAAAGCGAACCAGTAAAAAAGCTGATCGTGTCTTTAGTCAACAGGCTTTCCATTCTGCCGTTGACTGAGATTGACTTCAAATGATGAGCAAAATTTTAAAAAAGGAGTATATTGCCACTTGAAGAACACAAACGCACAACTTTGTACAAATGCCTACACATACACAATCGTAAACTCCAGAATTAGATGCTTACACAACTTACAATCAAAAAGTTATGGTTGTCGTGAACAAAAAAACACACACCCGGCTCTCTCCATTCTGCATCCAGGGAACGCCTGTTGCTATTTTTAACCGCGACCATGCAGAGGCGAGTGCTGTAATCGCTTCTCTCCCCTCGGTCAGTCATGTGTCCTCTCAAAACAAAGCGGCAGAGAAACGTGCAGCGGCGGCCGGGAGCCAACTGGAGATAACAGGACTGCTGGCCCGTTGCCCGGACCCACAAGCATCCAGCTGTGCCAACATCTGTGTGGTGGGTTTTTGTATTAGGCTATACATCATTCAAGAGCTTGTGGGTATAGAGCAAAATAAAGCCCCGGAAAAAAGATCCAGCTGCTGTGACCTGGAGTCTTGATGTGTTTATCTCCTTGTTCCTGGGCTAAACCAAACGAAACCTGCTTTCACCAAATCACAAAAAACGTTAAAATGAAGTTATCAAGATTGCAAAATGAGATCAACTGAGCCTGCAACTGTTTAGTTTGTTTTTCCTTCCAAACTACACGGGCAATTTACCTTTCAGCATTTAGTCAGACCATAAAATGTGCAGACAGAAACAACATCAAACATGTTGAGCACCAACAGATACGTGTCTGTGTTATGAACTGAACTTGTTAAAAAACAACAACATTGATTTTCTGATTAAGGGCGGCCCAGTGGAGCAGTGGTCCTCACTGTGGGCCCCCATCAAGAAGGTTGTGGGTGGAGCCCCGGCTGCAGCACGGGGTCTTTCTGGGTGAGCCTCCATGTTCTCCCTGTTCCTGCTGGGTTCTCTCTGGTACTCCAGCTTCCTCCACAGTCTAAAGACATCAAGAGGGACCAGGTTAATCCAGACTCTAAATTGACCGTAGGCGTGGCTGGGAGAGCCAATGGTTGTCTGTCTATATGTGTTGGCCCTGCCATGGACTGGTGACCTGTCCAGGGGTGAAGGCTGCTGGGATAGGCTCCACCCCCCCACCCTGAACAGGATAAGCAGTATAAAATGGATGGATGGTTTTTCTAATTAATTCTACACAATATTTTTTCAAATATGCTGGTTCACTTCCTCTTGTTGCCTCTGGCTTGGTTCGGCATCCGCACTGACACTGCCGATGGAAAGCAGGATGTGGGTACGTGTCCTGGTTGCTACACTAGCGCCTCCTCTGGCTGGTCAGGGTGGCTGACCAGGGGTGGATGGACTGTGGGCCATAGCGTGATCCTCCAATATATCTCATCCTTCAGGTGAACAAATGGGACTGACAACTCCTTATGTGGCAGAGGAAGCATGCAATCGTCGACAGCCCCTAATCAGCAGAAGCCTTTTCAGTTTCCGGTATAAAATTTAACGTAATTATACGAACTCATCGGAAATGCCAGCAGTACTCTTGGCTCTGCGGTGAAGGAAAATAAAGCAGGAAGCATCTTAATCTGTTCTGATTCTATTTTGGTTCTCACGGTTCTAAAATCTCAACTCCAACTGCAAAGATTTTCTTTTACAAGTTTTACTAGTACATTCATTCAAAAAGTCAGGCAGGTTCATGTGGGTTCGGGCGTATGTAAGACAGGACTTCAGTATTAAATGATCCTTAGTGGAGTGGAGCCTTAACATGTTTAAATGGTTTACCCTGAATTTATACCAGGTAGCGACGTCGTCTCAGCTGTGACGCAGCTGCATCGTCTGCTAGCAGCACTTCCCCCGCCACTGACTTTTTGCCCGCCAGGCTTTGTTGTTCAGATTCTGCTGATTCGGTCATTGTCTCTTGGTTTATACATTTCTATCACGTGCACGTAGAGTACGAGGTCATATTGCGTCCTTTCCCGTCTGCGCGATCCGGAGTTTGCAGATGTTTTCTTTTTTTTTATCAGAAAACTGACCGGATGTGATTTGTGAGGGGGACTTCCTGTGCGTCTCCATCTGTTTTCTGCAGATAGACCTGCTGTCTGTCAAAAAGAGACTCAGCACATATTCCTCACGAAGCGGCATGCTGAGCCACTTCTGGGCCTGAGATGTGCCATGACACTTCTGGCGGAAACTGCAGCACCGACTGAAACGGTGGCCAACAGCTCCCACCGCCCTGGCGTGCCCGTTGTAATATCGGAGCGAGGAGGCTCCATCACATATTCATGTCCAACAACTAAGCAGGTAATAATGCATGCAGGGGTGCACAGGTATTGAAAAATCCTGAATAAAAACAAATGAAAGAGTTGATCTGCTGTACATCAGCAGTGATTCTTGTCTCTTCACAGCACATCACGGAGTGTTGCTCAGTGTGAACTCGCTCATTCATGTGGGAATTTAGGTCAACAAAGCAGACCGCATTTAAATGAAGTCCCAATATCGGATCCAATGATTTGAACTAATGAGCACAAAATGTATCAGCACATTAAGCCTCTCAAGTACACATAAGCCAGTTTCATCACCTAATGCATTATAAAGTCAGTGTGTGTGTGTGTGTGTGTGTGTGTGTGTGTGTGTGTGTGTGTGTGTGTGTGAACCATTCTTCTAAGATTGTCATACATGGGAGACTAATAGACAGCTCTGTTTATTTCTTGGCAGAGTGCCATGAAAGGGCAAAGGGGCGCGCACACACAAACACACACACACACACACATGCACAAACACAATGAAATACACACACTCACATTAACTTCTGTGTTGCCACAGCAGAGCTCCAGCAACTGCAAATAAAAAACAGGAGCATCACTTCTAGAGGTCCAGGATAAAAATAGTTGTGCTGCACTGAGCTGGTTGTCATTGTCTCTGTTTTTCTAGCCTCCCTGTCGTCCTCCTGACTCTCCTCTCCTACCGAGTCTCCAAACTGCCCCTCATCGCTCTCAGTCCACATGTGGGGATGTTACCTTCTCTGGTTTTGTGTCTGCATCTGGAAAAACCTAATCTGCTGCAAGATAAACTTCACTTGTCTGTAGTTCTTTGACACTGGACAGAAGGAGCCAACAACAACAAACACCCAGGTGATACAGGCATGTGTATCTGATCACTCCTCTATCCCTCTTTTACAGAATTTCACTTCATTTTAAGATATAATTTTGATGATCAGACTGAGAAATGCAGCTGTGAATAAATAACAATGAATATGTTTTTCTTTTAACTGTGCATGTAAAATTGAACTATTAGAAGTGAACGAGAAACTCAGAAACTGTAAAATTGTAAAACAGGGACTTTGACTAATTTTTTGGAAGCTGTGCACTGGGCTGGAACATCAGGTGGAAGGGGGCTGGCTGGTCCACACACTGTCCCCCTCAACAAAAAACTGTGTGTTTAATCCCATTTGTCGTTTGTGCAGCACCACTGCAGCACATCTCCTTGCAGAAGCTGTCAGTGCTCTTTCAACCCTGGTGTCAGCACAATCAAGCGTTTATCTGCGGAGGCCTTCCTGCCCAGCTCATACCAGCACCAACTGTTTTCTGACTCAGCTTTCTGCATCGTTGTGACCGTGACCTCGTGATCTAACGAGCCTCATAGACAAGATCCAGTAGGTACAATCAAGTCAAGTCAAGTCCATTTTATTTATGTAGCGCCAAATCACAACAAAAGTTATCTCATGACACTTTACAGGTAGAGCAGGTCCAGTACCACACTCTTTCAATGAATTTACACGCAACAATTCTCCATCAGCAGCACATCCTGCAACAGCGGCGATGAAAACCTTCCTTTTAACAGGCAGGAACGTGGAGCAGATCCAGGATCAGTGGGCACGGCCTTCTGCTTTGACCGGTTGGGGGAAAGAGAGCAGGAGAGCGGGGCAGAGACAAAGACAGATAATGGAGGAAGACAGATATGCAGAAGGAAAGAGAGGGACAGAGACAAAGAGAGAGAGAAAGGGAAGAGACTGATGGACAGACGGGGACGTGAGCAGGTGGAGCTACGGGTGGCAGCTGGAGCCTCTTCAGGTCTGCAGCCTCCTCCAGCAGCACCCAGATCTGGGATGAGGGGAGCCTGAAGGCTCCGGAAAAGAAGACAAGTTAGTAATATGTATGACAAATATAGGAGGACAGAGAGGAGTAGAGAGAAGCCCAGTGCACCATGGGAGATCCCAGCAGTCTGAGCCTATAGCAGCAGATCTAAGGGCCAGCCTAAGCAGTCCTGACTATAAGCCTGATCAAAAAGGAAGGTCTTAAGTCTGCTCTTAAAGGTAGAGAGGGGGTCTGGGTCCTGGACTGAAACTGGGAGACGGTTCCACAGGAGGGGAGCCTGATAGCTGAAGGTTCTGGCTCCATTCTACTGTTAGAACTCTAGGAACCAGCAGGAACCCTGCATCCTGGGAGTGAAGGGTTCTAGCTGGATAATAGGGGACTAGGAGCTCTGTCAGGGATGAAGGAGCCTGATTGTTGAGGACTTTGATGGTAGAAGGAGAATTTTAAATTCTATTCTGAATTTGACAGGGAGCCATGCAGAGAAGCCAGTCCAGGAGAGACATGGTCTCTTCTACTAGTTCTCCTCAACACGCAGGCAGCAGCATTTTGGACCAGCTGGAGCAATCAGTGATCAATGATTTCACGACATCAATATCAGCAAAAAACCTGTGACATAAGCTAGCCTGAATGTTTAGCTTCGAACTGTAATATCTTTTTAGTCGTATTTTGAGCAGTCTAATGTGTTTTAAGTCCTAAAATGAAACCTTTAGTGTAGTGCAGGCAGAGAAGACAAGAGAAACACTCAGTGTGTCCTCACTGTCTTTTGCTTTTCCAACCTGAGGACAACTGTTTAGGCCATTCAACTATTCTGAGCTTGTTTTTCAATGCACCATAGGGATACACAGGCTACTCACACTGGGTCTTTATCTCAATCATAAAAGGAACCACAAGAGTTTGGGGTAGCCATGGCAGCAACTGGCTTCTTATCATGAAGGAACCAACTGTGCTGTGCTGTCTCCTTCAGATGCAACGTACAACAAAGCAGCCAGCAAGCGCTTCAGACAGACACTTGCTCTGCAAATCAAACTGGCACACTGAGTTACGCTGAACCCGTGTTTGACACTATTTGCTAAATGATGTCAAATCAGTCAGATACCAATCTAGCTTGGGTTAAGAAGCATCCCAGCAATCACTAGCTAGGTTAGATGGTTAGCCAGGCTTGGTTAGAGGTAGTCTGAGTTTCTCTGCTGCGGTAGAGTCCAGTAACAATAGCTTCTCCTTCAATCACAGAAACTGGCTGCCTCCCATCACCAAGTCCTTAAGATGTTTCTGACCAAATCTGAACTGGATGTGGTTACTGTATAGGCCTTTCTCACAAACAGGCAACAGGTCCGGTGCCAGTTTGCTAGCATTGTTTTGAGCCATTCTGCAGGTTTCCAACCGCAGTTTATTCAGTCTGAACTCTCAAATCAGGTCGGCAGCACAAACCGAAAAATGCTTTTTGTCATGTGAAGCAGGGTACGTCCCAGCCGCCCCCCCTCCCCTCTCCCCCCACGCTGTCAGTGAGATGATACATGAGAGTGATGAACACTTGACATATGTAGTCCAGTGTCAGGAATGACACGAGTCTTGTTTTCCCAAAACTGAATGGGCTCATGGTTGGTCCAATTCCCCTCTATCAAGTTTGGTGAAAACTGGCAGCATTTGGTTGAAATCCCCCTGCTGACAGACAGACACACTTCTGCAGCACAGTTTTCCAGCTATTGTCTTGCTGGTAATTCAAGCCTGTCAAGTCTCTCATGTTCAAAATGAAAACAATGTCTTCATGCAGCAACAGGGGAAAGTTTCCTTCATATTGCTGCAGTGTTGTCATCTGGATTCAACCCAACTTCTGCTATAAAAAAAACCATTTTCCCTCTGCAGACCTGCCATATATTCCTGTGCACTGTAAATTATGTCACTATGCAGATTTTCCTCCTGTTTTTCTCTGCTGCAGTCCATCCAGGAGAGGTTAGCTGCTGCTGCTGCTGCTGCTGCTGCTGCTGCTGCTGCTGCTGCTGCTGCTGCTGCTGCTGCTGCTCACCCTGGATGAAGTTTCCACTCTTTCATGCTTCCCGTGAAGACGATCCACAGAAAGTCTTCAGGCCACTTTCATGTCTCGTCCCCTCAAACCGGCGAGCCGCTCAGCTTTCACACAGCGTATTTATACATGTGTTGACTTCAAACAGGATAAATGAAAAATGAATGGTTCATGTTTTTACACAGGGTCAGCCTCAGAGCCCCAACATAATAAAGCAACTAATGACAAAATTACTTCACGGATGGTTAAAATGTGCGCGCCACTTCTCCACACACACACACACACACACACACACACACACACACACACACACACGCACACGTTTATTCAGGCAGTTGAAAAACAAAGTAAAAACCTCAATCTCCTCTATGTTGTCTCCTCAATCACTCTGGAAACAATCTGGATGAAGTCATTGTCACAGTCCCGTGGACTTCTACGTATGGACTCCCATTCATTTTTCTTGTTTTTCATTACAGTCTTTCTAGTTTTTGTTTCTATCATTTTAGTTTATTCTAATCAGTTCCTCTTTTATTTTGAAAGTTCTCTTTGCGTGCTTCTCACTTCCTGTCTTTGTCTTGTTTGAGTGCTTCACCTCTGTCTTCTCAGTAATCAGTCCTCATCATCAATACTTGAGTGTGTATTTAAGTTTAAGTCAGTCGGTCTCGGTCAGATCCTCACGTCACTCTAGTCCTGTCGCCTCACCCGTTGCCTCACCCGCTGCTCTAGACACTGCGGAGCCTAGTCATCCCTTGTGTTCTGTTTACTTTGGTCTATTAAGAGTTTAGGGAGCTCTGTGCATCCTGCTTCATCTCCGTTCTCTATATTTGGGTCCAGCTCCACCACCACACCATGACACCCATCTGCTGCGGCACTCTGATCAGCTGCTGATAGTACGGCGCTCGTGTTGCCGTAGAAATAAACTGAGTGATGTGTTGTTTGGCGGAGTAAGTGGAGTGATAAAAAAAAATAGAACAATTTAGTACAGATACAAGTTCAACCACTCTTTGGCCTCTTTAAGTGAGCAAAGTATTTTTTATTCTGCTTTAACTATTATTTAGATTGGGATGTAACAATATGATCCTTTATTATTACAGGATTAGATTTCTCTGTATTACCATTTTTCTTATGGCGCAACAAAACAGAATAAGGATACTTCAGAACAGAACTTTGTTTTACGTCGTTCCGTTTATGATCACGTTTAAAAATGAAATGAACACCTCACTGGAGCCCAGGATACACAAGGCAGCAGCTGGTTTATCCCCCAAATCAGTACTGAGCCATCAGAATGATGCTGATATGAAAATGGTGAATGGATTAATTTTCATATCGCACCACCGTAATGGTTCTCAACGTACTTTACAGTGTGTCCTCATTCACCCATTCACACATACACACACACCATTTAAAAAGTGGCCTGGCCACAGCTCTGTTTGGTGCTGTACTTGCTGGCCTGAATGATTGTCCCAGTCCAGCCCTGCCTGTCGCTGCTAAACACTCATACATGTGTGTTTCACCAGTGGGATCCAGTCACTCAGGAAGCCCCTGACACATTTCTAGGCTGGCACGATTCCTCGGTTTGAGCAAAAAGCAGTTATCAGGAAGATGATCCGGAAAGTGAAATAAGAGGATACATATCCTATATTGGCTGCACGGTGGTGCAGTGGTCAGCACTGTGGCCTCACAGCAAGAAGGTTCCGGGTTCGAGTCCCAGCTCGGGCGTGGGATCTTTCTGTGTGGAGTCTCCATGTTCTCCCTGTTCCTGTGTGGGTTCTCTCTGGTACTCCAGCTTCCTCCCACCGTCCAAAGACATCAAGAGAGGACGAGGCTGATTGATACTCTAAATTGACCGTAGGTGTGAATGTGAGTGTGAATGGTTGTCTGTCTCTGTATGTTGGCCCTGCGATGAACTGGCGACCTGTCCAGGGTGAACCCTGCCTCTCGCCCGTAGATGCTGGGATAGGCTCCACCCCCCCGCGAACCTTAATGTAGGAATAAGCGGAAGACAATGGATGGATGGATATCCTATATTGGAGAAAACCCAACCCAGCAGCAGCTACTCCACGTTTACCACCGTTGTGGAGTGTGTGAGCCCATCAGGTTAAACTGTTGACATCCAGAATTTTCTCATCTGTTGTATCTGACACTTTCATACAAAAGGACGTTTCATTGCAGAACCCCGTTGGAGTTATGATTAAATGTGTTGCAGGAGCAGGTCAGTTTCCAGCGAGAGAAGGGGCAGTCTGTCCATCTGTCTGTAGCCTGGTCAGCCTGCTCTCATTGAAGTCACAGCAGCAGAGGGCGCTACCTCTCTCACAATGATCAAAAAGTCGCAGCCAAGAACTGCCAGAATTCATCTCATCATGAACTTTATTCCCTCGACTCCCTCTTTTCCTCTCCCTTAACCCCTTTCTGCCCCGATTCCTCCTGTTTACCTTTGGACCGCCTTCTTCTTCGCTTTAACCTGGGAACGTTGGGTCAGCAAGACATAATCCCCCCTCTTACAGATGGCTTAATACCTCCTGCCGCCACCCGATGTCTCAGACTTCATAACCTGCCCTGTCATGACCACCGTGTGAAGTTGAGGAGACATAATGCAGCCTGACGTTGAGTCTCTGCTCTCCTTGGACAAGTAAAGCTCTGACAATGACAGGTAAAGAGGCCAAAATTAGGCTTAATGCCCACCCATGAGGGATGGGGGGGGGGGGGGTTGCTAGTAAGTACTGGTTGATCAGGACGTAGACCAAATCCGATAGATCCAAAAAGATATATAACGTATGGGTCCTTGAGTTGGGAAATACACACCAGAACTGTTCCAGTTTCACAAGAAGTCTGCGTCACAGCAAGTCTCAGCAGTCGCTCAACTGTCAAGTTAAAACTCACAGGCGAGTTGACCTCGAGTCCTCATGATTGTCCAACAGTCTCAAGTCGATTCTCAAGTCCTTCCGACTTCAGCACCTGTCCCACTGGCCACTAACGTGCGCAATCACCAAGCATTTGTTAATTCAGTCCCGTTAAATGCAGGATTTATCTGCTCCGGCTCTTAAAATCTCATAGCTCTCTGCCATGAGTTCAACTCTTCTGCTTTCTAGCAAAACTCAGTAGACGGTGCTGAGTTTGAGAACAGCATCTCTCAAAGTGAAAGTAAATTAAAGGTTAGCTGCAGATCTCCAACCATTTCATGACAGCACAACAGAAAAAAATGTCTTTCACAGTTGCTCTAAGAGTCTCGGGGTCCTCGGAGTAGACAGGTTGTTGCTGGTCAGCAGCACCACGAACACCGGGACACATTTTCACTCCTTATACACAGCTGAGTGTCCTGATTCTCCAGGCTGCTCTTCAAGTCTGCTGTCCAGCCAAATGGTAATTTATCATTTGGAGACACTCAGAGCAATGTGGTGAGCCATGGGAGTGACAAGCCAAGGTACTGCCAGCATGAAATTGTTCTTTCACTGGCCACCAGTGTTTGTATCTCTGGCGTTTGATCAGCATTTGAATGTGAAATTTGAATCAGAAGTTTGCCAGGACTTCAAGCTGGTTGAATCAAAACACCAACGTTTTCTCTCTGAGGTGCAGGAGTCCAGTCAGAGAGCAGCTGAGCACAAGAGTCAGTGCTCATCTTGTGACTTCAGTCTTCCTTGAGTCTCTCAAGTCTCCAGCGGTGAAAACACGTTCACCCTGATGAAAAGACTCAAACTACAACAGTGGCGCTAAACACAAAACATATCCAGGGATTAGACACAATCCCAGCGACTCCATCTACATCCAGTTCATGAGGCCAGAGTTCGGACCTGGAGGTCTCCAACGTTTCTGGGGGTCAGTTTCCTAGTTTCTGGAAGAGTTCAGTGAGATTCTCCCTCAAACAAGGGCACACTGAGGACACACACACACACACTGTACATGCATTAAACCAGTCATGTGAGAACAAACGCATGCCTTAATATACCACAACTGCCCCACCACACACACACACGCACACACACGGCTGAATATATACACAGACACCAAACATGTTTAAATACATATACAGAGCATCACTATGCCATCATTTGTTATGGCTTGAGAGCAGTAATGATATACCTGGAAGATTCAAGAGATAACTTTAATGATACACTGAAATCCTGAAGGGCTCCTCAACTTTCACTCTTCGTGAGTGCATGTGTACATGCATGTGTGTGTGTAGCGACAAAACCGAGCCTGACGGCGGCACCGAGCCCTGTGCTCTTCATGATTGACTTCCTCTACCTCATCCGATATGTAGATTTCATGAAATATTTCAGAAAACCTACTTTACTTCCAGTTAAAGGACTATGGAAGTGTTCTTAAATTTGAATTTTGTGAATACTAACAGATACTACAGGCACAACTGCAAATCCATCACTCCGACAGTTCCATTGCTGGCTGGTTGATTTGAGCAGAAGTGGATGAAATTGTTATATATTTCCCACAAGTTGTGATCTTAAGTTAAACATAGGTTTTTGTTTTTCATTTTGTTGTTCCATCAAAAAGCAGTGATTTTAAAGTTCTGTTCCTGC
Organism: Aulostomus chinensis; assembly: GCF_037954235.1. Classification (NCBI taxonomy): domain Eukaryota; kingdom Metazoa; phylum Chordata; class Actinopteri; order Syngnathiformes; family Aulostomidae; genus Aulostomus; species Aulostomus chinensis. Next base: position 25,582,402 of record NC_141331.1, read on the forward strand.
ACTGAAAATATAACTTTATAAAAGTAAAAGCCTCTGTTGGGATCATGAATTAAAGAACAGATGGACTCACGCTTCTTAAATAACATCGTATTTCAACTACCTTACTGCCGACCACTGTTTTGCTTACAGTTATATATTTGACCTAATGCAGACTGGGGTTTTCTCTAAGTGTTCTGTAAGTTCATCCAATCGAGTAAGTATCTACGTACAGACGTGCGGAAATCTAACGATACACTCGGAGGTCCACTTGTTTCTAATGCAAATTGCTACCAAAGCTTGACCTCCTTTTCCTTTGGTCCAGTATTTTCTGTGAGTATTTGGAAAAACGTTTCCATAGTTCAGGAGGTCTGGGGAGAGTTTGCTAGCTTCAACAAGCTAACAGGCTACGAGTGAGCTAAATAACAGGAATTTGTTTCACTGCAGGGTGGCGTGGTGGTGCAGTGGTCAGCACTGTCCCCTCACAACAAGAAGGTCCCAGCTTTGAGTACTGGTTCGGACACGGCATCTTCCCGTGTGAGTCTGCTTGTTCTCCCTGTTCCTGCTGGGTTCTCTCTGGTACTCCAGCTTCCTCCACAGTCCAAAGACATCAAGAGGGGACCAGGTTAATCCAGACTCTAAATTGACCGTAGGTGTGGCTGGGAGAGCCAATGGTTGTCTGTCTCTATGTGTTGGCCCTGCCATGGACTGGTGACCTGTCCAGGGGGAAGGCTGCTGGGATAGGCTCCACCCCCATCACCCTGAACAGGAGAAGAGGTATATATATATATATATAATATTATTTATTTTTATATATTTTTATTGTAAAATATATATTTTTCATAAAGTATTTATTTTAGCATGCATGTACAAACACTTGCATGTTATGTGTGTGTATGTACAATTTGGGAAATGGTTATATCAAGTAAAATTAATTTCATTTCTGCTAAACATCTGTTTATTGATGGTTGAGGCACACACACACACACACACACACATTTTTTTTTAAACAAAAGGTCTGTGCTCTCGCTCCACACAAAAACAGCATTCCTCTGGGTCTGCCCAGCCTGCGGGCCAACTCACGTGACACCACCTGACTTCCTACTGTGCTGATTGACTCACACTCACACTTGTAATCCCAATTATATTGTGTGGCCACAATAGGGCCAGACACGGATGAAACAACCAGCAGCCAAGCACATGGAAAGAAGCAAAAGTAGCCCTCAACAGAAGAGAAAGAAAAGGAGGACAAAAATTACACTGGAGGTCAAAGAACTGAATGGAAATAAAATTAAAATATGGTCAGGCAGAGTGTGCCTGGCCTGCAGCTGCCCAGGAGCAGGTCCAGTAAACCAGGTCACACGAGTCAAAGAGCCACATCACGACGCGGTTCGCCTGAGTTGATGGGCTAAATATTTACATCCCTGTAAATCCTTCTGAAAGCATGAGAACTGTCCACGTTGGAAGGGCTCCATGTTTGGGACTGATTAAGTGTAAGGCACGTTCATAAATATCATTTAGATGCGATGATAAAACCGAGGCACTTTGACAGGCAGTGTTTCTCTGGGAAAGATTTAGACGGACAAACACGGGAAGGCTGGCCCGATGTCCCGCGTCTTAGCGAGAGGTACAAGATGTGGGTTCACTGCTGCCAGAGCTGATTACAACCAGGCCTCTCTCAACCTGATCTAGAACCTCTGCCAGAACTGGCCTCAAACCACATCAAGTATGACATTTATTTTGATAATCCATGTTGATTCTTAACAAGGACCAGTCTGAGCAGAAGACAGTCACGAAGGCTTTCAGCAACAATATCGCTGCTGAGACGTGATCTGTTGCTTAAAGCTTTGTGCTTTTGGATGGATTAAGTAGAAGGACCTTTGCTATAAAGACCCTTCAGGGTTCACGTTGAGCTGCGTTTGAATTCCCATGGACCACAGAATGAGGCTAAGATTAACCTGTCAAATGCACCAAGCGACGCGGACGCAGCAGGTGCCGCTGCGCCAGCTCCCTGGCGTCGCTGTTGGCTTTTCAGAGGGGATTTCCAGCAGGATGCTCCCGATATTTCTTACATTGCCAGCTGTTGTTGTTTTTGTTTCAAAATCATGGATACACATTGATTTCAAATGATCATTTTAATATTTAATTCAAAAAGGGAGCCTCACTTCTGCCTTGCATTGCCCCTGGTACCATTAAGTACTTTCATCATTTTTATAGTTCTATGTCATTTTGGCCGTGTTTATGCCAGGAGTCCACTCAATCAACAGTCTGGCTAATTATCTTCAGCATTTTTACAACAATGGGGATCTGTATTGTTTAAATCCCATTGCTGATGAAACCGGCGTATTTAGAAGCGCGCTACGTGGCTCTGCTCCAGCTGCTTCTTGCCTTCTGTGGTCTTGAGAATGCCAGCGTTTGCAGCGTAACTGAAAGCAGGTTGGAAATTATTTCAACAAAGTTTATGCGTTGCAGTTTGTGTTATTCTGAAGAGTTTCTTTTGGACTTCAAATTATTTCTGTGTCTGAATTAAACATATCGGTTGACAGAGCAGCCTAATTAACCCGGATCGTTCTGATAAAAGCGCTCCAGTGCGACAGCCGCTTCACGCGCCGCTGTCATCAGTGCCAGCCGATGAATGAGCTCCCTCAACATCAAGACCTACAGTTTGAGGTGCTTCACTCCCAGGTAGAGCTGTGTTCAGACCCTCCTGGACCAGCTCAGCTCCTTCACACACACATTTCTTTCTGGCTACTGGCTCCAGCAGAGGCAGGGAGGACTGGTGGGAAGAACAGTCCAGCATATCCATCCCAACACCGCCAAATCTATCAGGACTCCAGGAGATTTGTCCAAGGTTATGAAACACAGCTTAAAGTATAAATTCACAATGTTTTTAAGGCGGTCACAGAAACATTAAGGTGCCGCCATGCTTCACTTTATCCTTCCTGTTGCTGCTTCAGTGGAACTTGATTATGCAGGAGTGTGTGTGAGTGTTAGGCATCAGATTTGAGTACATTATTACTCCTTTATGTTTCCCAGTTGAGCTGCTTGAAAGAGTTTTTACAAAAAAATGAAAAGTATGGATGTAATTTCTTTTATTTAGACAGCTGAAGCCTCATATAAGCACTTATCCTTTTCCATCCATCCATTTTCTCCCTCTTATCCTGTTACGAGTCACGGGGGGGTGGAGCCTATCCCAGCAGCCTTCACCCTGGACGGGTCACCAGTCCATGGCAGGGCCAACACATAGAGACAGACAACCATTGGCTCTCCCAGTCACACCTACGGTCAATTTAGAGTCTGGATTAACCTGGTCCCTCTTGATGTCTTTGGACTGTGGGAGGAAGCTGGAGTACCAGAGAGAACCCAGCAGGAACAGGGAGAACATGCAGACTCACCCAGAAAGACCCCGTGCTGCAGCCGGGGCTCCACCCTCAACCTTCTTGCTGTGAGGCGACAGTGCTGACCACTGCTCCACCGTGCCGCCAATTTTGAATACATTTTTATCAAATATGAATTCTGATGATATGATATCATTTCGTTACTTTCACGATCTATGCTGTAATTTTGCAGCCAATGTGATCAAACAGCTCTGCCTTTAAAAACACAATATTGAATTCATCTAAAAAAAAAGTCTTTTTTCCAGTTTTCCTTTTTTGTGCTTTGAGAGGTTGTTTCTGTACCTGTGCAACATCCCTGTAGACATACGTGTAATGTACATGTAAATACACTTGTAAAAAGGAGGGAAAATTTGCACAAAAAAAAAGTTGTTTCCTAACAGTTCAGTTCTGATGACACCGTCAGAGAGATAACGATGTTAATTATGTAAGACCCATGACCATAGAGTGGTGCACTGATGGAGAAGTAACTCATAAACTGGCAAGTTTATGTGAGTGTATATATCCTTATATGGAAACAGGAATTCGGGGACATTATCCAAATCTAAACATTCATTTGTTCTCAAATTCGTGGTTTCTTCACATCGCTCCCGCTCTCTCTCTCACACCCAAATGTCTTTCTCTCTCTCTCCATAGATATTCATATATTAACACATACAGATAGATAGATAGATAGATAGATAGATAGATAGATAATGTACATACCAACCTTGATTGATTTAAAATAGAATTTTGACCTGAGACTGTGTGACTGTTCAATCTTCCTACTCGACAGTTTGTTCTTGGTTTGACCAGGTTTCAGCTCAGGGAAGCAACAAGTGTGTGAAATGAGCAGTAAACACGCTCTGTGTTCGCGTGGGATTATTTTTCTCTTCTGTAGGGTGACATGTGTGACATACATGATACGGCTCGTCATTCCACAACATTTCTCACACATCACTCACTCTGACAGTGTAAAACTCCACGCAGCTCCCAGCCCGGCTCCTCGCCGTGTCCACTTGCTCGTCCTCCATCCCCACCAACATCTCCATGTCGGTAAACCTCTGTCCTCTGGCTGGCATCGGTCCCAGCTCTGCAGCTCGGCCAGTCTCTCCGATGATTTGCTTCCTCCTCCTGGTGGGTCCACTCTTCTTCTACTTCTTCTTCTTGTCCTCTCACATCTCAGGTTCTCAAAGACCCTCCTCCACAGGTACACATGTGCCTGCAGCTAAACAGATCCACGAGGAGGAAGCTCACAAGCAAGGCACCCTTGGGTGTGATGTGTCGGTGCTCCTGCCTGGCTGGCTGACCGGCGGTTTGGTCCTATCCAGTCACCCCCCCCACCCACAACACCACCACCACCACCACCACCACCTCCTCCCACTCATTCCACGCCCTGACAAGCCTGTGTGGTTTCATTGGCCAGTCAGGTGGAAGGGTGCACATGGGGGGAGGGGCTGAGCAGGGAGTTGGATGTATATGGACAGGGGGGTGGGGTGGGGGGGTGAGGAGGGCACACAGCCACACAGGACCCTCCTCACACTCAGCAGAGGGAAGGAGAAAAAAAGGCTCAATCGGGCATCTGTGATTGGGGGATATGTGTATACGTGTGTGTGTGTGTGTGTGTGTGTGTGTGTGTGTGTGCGCGTGCACGTGCGCATCCACCTGTCCCGGTTCTTTCAGTGGAGTGAACACAAATGCATCGTAGGCCACGATGGGGGCGGGGGGGACGTAAACATGACAAACCCTAACGTAACAGCCTCAGAATCACACACCGAGCCGATCTGGGATCCTCCTTCAGTTGCAGTGTCGCTCTGGGGTCAACAGCTCAGTCACCAGGAAAAAAAATGACATGTCTGTTAAACCAGCACATTTGTGAAGGAAAAATAGAATCAAAATGTTGTGGCAGTAATGGAGAGAGAAAGGAAGAGGTGGACAGCAGACCTCACAATCTGGCTCGAAGCCAAGCCACAGTGTCTTTTTACACCTAATCAGACCTTCACTAGAGAAGTCCTATTATTATAATTGTTTGTTTTTTTCAAAAGTCAACTTCCTGCCTGTGGTTTGTTAATCATGACACAGCGACATGTAATGCAGTTGCCCTCACACACTTGACGTCAAGCCTTGTCGTGGCGCAGATACCTGCAGGTGAAAGAATCGAGTCCCAACTGTGCTCCCTCCAAAGATGGTGTCAAAGTTTTGGAGGAGTTTTTAAAATGAGCTTCTTGTTCTCCATTCCTTGTTTGTTTTTGTCATCTGCTTTCGCATTTACAATTTTAAAAAAAAAAATCATGAATCATGTCAGCATATTGGTGTGACGCGCCTTCTAAAAACTCCAAGCCTGACAGAAGTAGCTGTGATCGGCGGGGGGTTTGAGCAGTGGCGTGTCAGATGTACAACACCATTTTCCAAAACAAAGTTTCCCCTCCCTGGTGTGATCGTGCAGAGAAATCAGCAGTGAAATAAAAACTCCTGGAAAACTTCAGGTCTCGCTTTAAAAGTGGATGTCTCTCCTCTCTAAATATTAGATGGAACTTCACGTTTCAGCCGTTCATCACCGGAGTTACGACCCCTGACACGAAGCAGTTTCTGTCTGGTTTCCTTGTTCCACTGTATTGCGTGGTAGAGATTTAAAAGAAGCACAGAAGCTTCCAGGTGGTTGTTCAGTGGCTTTTCCCACCTGTGCTGACCCTGCACTCTGTCCCTCCAGAGGTCAGATGCGATGAGCCGCAAATTGCAGGAATTACACACCAAGATAAGATATTCTGACGCGTGATGACTTGTTTGAATTCTGAGCCTAATGCCTCATTCAGCTCTCCCCGTCTCTGAGTTTAGCTTTGCCTCGTGCTCCGGTGTCATCAGTTTATAAGAGCAGTGTGTGCCGTTTGACCGGGAGAGACACTTCGTATCAAATGAGAAGCTCTCTGAAAAGTCTCGACAACGTGAACATTTACATTTTAAAATGATGCTGATACAACGAGGCCTGTATTGCCAAATGGTGCACGCTGTGTAGCCACTTAGCAGGAGTGAGACGTACACTTCAGGATCGTTCACGTTCACGCAGGAGATGCTGGTGCTTGTGATGACGGAAACATCCATCCAGGTAAGAATCCTCCTCCGACTGTGTGTGAGGGAAACCGGTCCGACCGAGCAGGACGACACACTGAAGGCTCGCGACTTTAAAAAGAGCCGGAAAAAACAAACAAACAAACAGAAAAGCCAGTTACCATAAACAGAGCTGAAGTCATAAGTTAGTAACTAGAACACATCAGTACAAAGATCTGCTTCTTTTATTTATGATACAATTTTTTCTGTAAACAATCCTAAACCTAAAATAAGAAGGTGCGGGGAGCAGGCCGCATCTTTGAGGCTGCTGGTGGCGTCGTGGCCGCTGCCTGCACAGACCAGCTTACGTAAGCCCAACAAACTGAGCGACTGGCCAACCTTGTGGTCTGGGTCTGGATTTGACTAATTGGATCATGGTGCACTCAAGCTTTCATAATGCCAAACAGACAGCTGACAGAGACCAGTGGAGTTTTAAGTAGGTAGAGGGAGATACAAGATGTCTAATTAACGTCTGCCGTGCTGCGATCGGCTGAAAATCATCCAGCTGATGGGTGAGCTGCTGGGCTGTGACTGCTGCTGCCTGAGCAACTCAAGCTAGCGCGTTCCCACGTGGACGCTACTGTAGCTACTGACACGTGTTATATATCAACAAACTGTTGACGTGAGAGAAGCAGCAGAATCAGCTCATCTGAATAGGCGGGTTGGCATGCCCCAAAGACGTTGCCGTGGTGACGCTTACCGTTTAGATCAAACTTAATGAGACAAGTGGTGCCTTCAAATGGGGTCGTGTTCTCAGTGTGAATGTGAAGGGAACATTTGAATTCCCCCCTCTAGCCATATCGATGACTTCATAAGTCATGAGTTTACAGAAAGCGTTGAGTGGTGACGTTTTCAGGAATGCTGAAGCTCATTCAAGTATGTTTTTTTTTGGTGGATGAATTTACATTTAGCCTGTTTTTTTCATGATCTCAAAAATCGTGTAAAATGTCAATATGGCCGATGGCCTGTTTTTTTTTGTTTTGTTTTTATGTGTGCTTCCAGCTTGTTGACCTCAGTGGCCTCTGAATACCAACAGTAACGTTAGCCAAGTTAGCTAATATAAAAAAGTCCTTTTAGCTAACTTGGCCATTGCTAACTTGATGGTTTAGCCGTGTTACTCCAACTTTGCGTGGTCATGCAGATGTCATGTCATCTTCTCTCCAGCCTCAGAGATGATATATGGGAAGCCAGGTGAAGAGCAAGCATCCCTTTGGCGTCCATGTTGCTGTTGCCGAGCAACAGGGTTTTCATGCGATTGCTACACCGAGGCTTTCCTGTCCAAGACTTCCGAGTTCCATTTGAAGGCAACAAAGAATTTAGTTGTTGGACACCTTTCAGTCACCTTATCACTCAAAGATTGCAATTGCTTTCACCTTATTTGAGTTTAAAGGGATAATTCACGCAAAAATGAAAATTCAGCCATCATCTACTCATCCTCACGCTGATGGAATGGAAGGGGATTTTTGTTTTAGTCCACAAAACACTTGAGAGGTTTGACAGGAAAAAGGCTCAATCGTACTCTCACAAACAACTGGAGTGACTGGTGACTTTTAAATGTACAAAAATCACATTAGTGAGACAACGCCTCGGCGCTGCACGTCTGGAGTAATCCAAGATTCCTTAAGCCTGGACATGTTCACAAAAACATCAGTGAGGCCATGCTTTTAGCCTCTGTGCTCGCTGTAGCCTGGAGCTCTCAGCCATGATGCCGTGTTTCTGGTGAGGCTAAAAAAACACAAACATGGCGTCACTGTTTTGCTGTGTAACTCCAGCATTGTTCTGGGGGCAGAGAAATTTCACCTGACATTCCATCAGCATGACAGCCAGGAGATGATGACCTCTTGGGTGAATAATGTCTTTGCATCAAGGTAATACCATAAATATTAAAGTAAAACACCTCAGTTAATATGGCATAAATACAGCCGCTTCTGCTCTTGAGTCAATAAAAATGTCTTATTTTACATTGCTAACAAAAGAGAAAGAAAATTCTTTTATCTCAGAAAAGAACATAACTGCATTTTGTCCAGTGACCCCTTCAAAATAAAAGCAGTAAGGGATGGGTGCCCTCTATCCCGTCTGTCTGTGTGGGTGGGTGTAGGACCATGTGATTTTACTCCATCACTCATTTTTTTTTCAATTAAGACTAATCAAGGCGACGCATCACTGAAATCCTCATCTGTGGATCAGAATGGCATGGTGCTCTTCATTCGGTGCCTCTCTCCTCGCATGTTTGTCTGGATGTTTTCAAGGAGCTCATTCCATTACAAAGAGTGATTCTGAGCATGAACCTATCACGACCCGAAAAAGTCACAGTTGGAATAAAGGCGTGTTCACACCAAACGCGATTTTCTCCTCGATTTAATCTCGCAAATTTGACCGCTGGATCATTTGCTTTTATTTGTGTCATTGGCGCAAACTTTTTCCCCCGTGAGGAGAATTTATTTCCATCATTTCTTTCCATCATCAACCATGGCTGACGTTACAACCGTTGCTGGCTTGTACCTGTTGTGGAAGTCCCAGATACCCAACCAAACGCCGCTGTATCTGGATCCATGACACAATCCAGAGGCGCACACAGCTGGGTGAATTTCAAACTGCGCCGGTCTCCGTACTTAGGTGACGTAGTGTCGAAAAATTGGTGACCACAAACTGTGTCTAGTTTCTTCTCCATTTTCCAACTCAGCCGTACGCCGTCCCTGACGCCAGGGGAATCCAAACGCTGATAGGTTCTCTCACCACAGCGTCACACGTATTTGTCGCTCAAGTTGAATATCTTCAACTTGCGCGTTTCCCATATTTGCGCCATTGGCATCGCATTATTCGCGTCGAATTCACCTCTGTTTGCCTTTCTACATAGACTTTACATGTAATCTTAACAGGTGAAAAATTTGCGTCATGTTAGGCGTGAACACACCTGAAGAAATAACAGAATTAGGACGTATTCTGATTTCAGTCTCAGTGGTAAATCTTACCCTAAAGTGGTACCTCACTTAAGAAGTGTTTTTTACCCCTTATGTACTCAAACATCAGTGTCTTGAGTTCATGAGGATTTAGTTTTCCCTCTGCATTCATTCTTTGTAACTCCAGAATCCAGACAGTCAGCCACATAAAAGCTATGTAGCTTGAAGCTAATGGTGACTTGTAGCTAACTACAGCTGCAGCTAAAAAAACTACCCAAAAGTGTCAGTTTACAAACTCACGTGTGTGTAATCCGGTATCATCCACGTCTCATTTATCCAGCCGTGTGATGAGTAATCAACAATCTCTTCGACTTGAGCTGAAGACGCCTCCAGCTCTGTGCTACGCTGAACAAGAACATGCGAGCTGGTTGGACTGAGTCCACCAGCTGGTCAGGCTCTGAAGGCTTCTAGTTTGTTTTTAGTGTTCTGAAAGAGTTTGGAAGCATGTGTCTAGACAGTTTGGGGTTTTGCTTTGTTTTGCTTTGTTTTTTTGGTGTAGCAAGCCATAAATCACCATTAGCTTTAAGCTAAATATATGTGGCTGGCTCTTTCTGCAGATCCACAGAAAATGAAGGCAGAGGAGTGAGAACTTTTTTGTGACTTGTTTATTTATTATTAGTAAGTTCATAAAAGGCAAATTACACTCTCTGGATTTAGTATGGCTTTAATCTCACTTAGATTTGTTGCACAGATGGCTTTCGAACCACTTGATGGCGCGTGCTCAAGGTGCCAGCAAACACAATTTGATGTCAAGTATGAGAACATGACGTTCCACTAAAACTAGAATGACAAAAAAGGATAATTCCTCTGAAGTCCAGAGAAATGGAACTTATAAGTGAGAGAATTGGAGGGACAACAGTGTGGAGGATGGAAAGTAGAATATGAATGGAACATCGCGTAGCCAATTCAAAAACCAACTCATTTAAACACCTCACTGGAAATAATACTTCCTCAGAACAAGACCAACAGAGGGATTATTGCAGACCAGGTAAACACCATCAGTGAGTGATTGGACATCTGGCACTGCGACACCTCCTCTGGCTGCACCACCCACCCTCGCCACCTCCCCTGAACATCTTCATCATCCCTCCAGCTACGTGAACTGTCTCCTCTCTATGACAAATTATTTGAGTCTTTCTGTTTTTCACCTCCGTCTCCTCTCCTCTTGCTCATATACAATGTTTTATGTCCTCTCCAATGAGAATTTGCAACCCTACATGTAGTTCACTCCCTGTTAAACTGACTCTTAGCAGGAGTGGAGTTTGTCTACCAGCCTTCCTATAAATTTGATCCCAGCTCTGAGTAATTTCAAACCATTTGCAGAGGAACTATGCAGTCTAAGGATGGAACTGATTTGTTCTGTAACCTGGATGGACGGCAGCCCAACTGTAAACACAGATGCAGACAGATACTCCCTGCAGATAGTTCTGATAAGTCAGCTGTGGAGTAAAAACGTCAGCGTTGATGTGTTTCTGTGTCGAGGGGCTGCTTAGGTTCAAGTGTAATGTGTCTCACGGCTTTTATGGAATCATGACACTTACGGTGTAGTTGGCTCGTATAAACCAAACATGACATCAAACTCTGTGCTCACATTCCAAATTTAACAAGGCGTTTTCTGTTTTGTGTCTCGGGCTGCAGACGTGCAGGTCAAATGACATGTATTTTATTTTTTGCGCCACAGCAGATTGCTTTGATTCTGACACCGCCAGTACAAGCTTGTGTTTTGAGGCTAAACACTCTGAAACCTGAAAGGTCTGAAGGTGTTCATATGAGCAAATTCTGTTGTATTCAAGAATTCAAAATGTAATTTTAAACAAAGTAATTGCTTAGAGTGTAATTTTACTTCCATATACTTGGAGTTGTAAGTGAGTGGAAGGATGGTGTGGTGAGGTCATCTCCTCACCTCTGAAGTACTTGGGCCTTAGTTGTTATGACTTCTTGTTTACAGCACGCGCACACACACACACACACACACACACACACACAACAGTGGAAGTTCAAGACAGTGTGAGAGTCAGAAGTGTACTGTTGCATCTATAACCCCACCCACCAGCGATGTCACACACCCTGAGGTAAAGCTCTTTAATGTAAATCCCTGGATGACAGCAAGAGCATAAACAACACTTTTTTGGATCTTAAAATGGAAACTTGTCCAGGTTCCAGCAGCCGTGCATCATTACATTGCGGGTGGTATTTGCAAATGAACATTTTTGAAGATTCACATTAATGAGAAAACACAAAGATGCTTTTAGTTGCCTGAAGTGGGATTTTTTCTGCATTTTTGAAAAACGAGCTAATGCTTTGTGGAAGAAGAGAACAGCTTTTCTGAAAACATTTTCACGAAGCGAGAGTGAAACTCCCACAGCTTCCTCTCGAAGGACGGGCCTTCAGCTCACTGAGGGTGAAGTGGAGCTGTAAAACTTTTGGATGTGAGAGCAGAAGGCTGTTCAAAGAAATGAGCAGCGATAACTTAAATAGTCCTAACAAATATCCAGACAGGATTCTGACAGTGAGCCTTATTCATGTCCCTTAATAGGAGCTTGGACTCAACAACTGTCCTGGTTCACACACCCTGGGCTCAAGTACACGTCGCTGTGCATGAGTCTTTCTGGGTTTTTAAAAGCAAACCAATCGCTTTGCATCATTACAGTGTAGGTAGTTCATTCAAATGAATGGTGTTTAACTTTCCTCATGCATCCACTCTCATCTCATGTTCCGCATTATCAACCAAACTTTTGTCAGCGTCTCCCAGCGACAGATTTTTACAACATTTGTTGCATGCTGGAATCAAAATGGCTTGTTGCTGAAGTCACCTGGGTCGATAAAACAGAACCATGGCCCTGGAGCGGCCTTAACCCTGATTTATACCTCTGCGGGAAATTGATGCCATGATCTACAGGAGACGTGTAGATTGCTGATTGATTGATGCATTGTGTTTAATAAATACATTTTTATTGTACGAGAGAATTCGCAGTGTCTTTTGTGTACCAACTTGTGGTCACGTGTCTAAGCAACAGCCAGCGCTCGGATCTCATCCTTCCAACACCAGAGCCGTCCCGAGGTAGTTAATGTCACAGAGTGTTGACTGGTTAGTCGATAAACTCTGTTAGAGACTGATAACTGTTACAAGTTTGGTCGCATGTTAGTTTCCCTGAACTCATCAGGGTGGTGCCCCGAATAATTAATATTTATTATTAATTAGTAACTTATTTAATAATCAATAATTATATCCATAATTATCTATTATTACCAATTCGCTCTTCAGCGCACAACAGCTCTCCCAGCCACGCCTACGGTCAATTTAGAGTCTGGATTAACCTCTTGATGTCTTTGGACTGTGGAGGAAGCTGGAGTACCAGAGAGAACCCAGCAGAAACAGGGAGAACATGGAGACTCACACAGAAAGACCCCGTGCTGCAGCCGGGGCTCCACCCACAACCTTCTTGCTGGGGGGCCACAGTGCTCCACCGTGCCATCCCTATAGCTGGTCTTGGTAATATATTTATTTCAGTACATTAAACTGTTGTTCAACATTTATTAGATAAACTTCCCAAACTATTCACTCTATTTCAGCCGTCACTGATGACAGTATGCAGATACACAGAGGAACACGAGCCAAACCACTGCAGGGGATTCAACACTCACCTAAGATGTAGGGGCTGCAGCGAAGGGCCCAGGTTGGTTTGATGCAGAAGTAAGAAGTCCAGCGCATTCTGCTTGTCGTAGGTTTTCTACTTTTTCAGCTGAAAAAAATCCCAAAGCCCCTTCAAATCGTTTTTTTGTTTTTTTGTCATGTAGGTTCAATTTAAAATGTGCCCTGAACGTGGCTCTCTGCTGCAACCCGGCCCTGCGACCCTTAACAGGAGTAGGTGGAAGGCAACGGATGGATGAAAGCAGCATATTTCCAGTCAACAGCAATGGGAAAGTTCATTTTCTACATGAACTAGTTCAAAGTTCAATTGACAGATTTTAAAATGAACTAGTTCAGTTCAAAGTTCATAATTCAAAAATTTAGAACTAAGTTCACAGTTGTGAAAATGAACTCGTTCAGTTCTTTTTCCCATATGTTGCTATGAGCTGTTATTCTTTAAAATTATGGCTCCAGCCGTTGTAGTACCACAGTTAGAAGGTCTAACAATGAAACAATGTGTGTTGTATCCTTCTACATTCTTTATTTACTTGCAGGTACTTTGAAAGGCTACCGGGTGCTTCAGTTCAATTTGCCGTTTCAGGTTGGCGGTGGATGTGACTTAAGTGCGCTTTTTCTTCTTGAAACCCGGCGGGCAAAGTTTGCACAGAAATGTAAGATTTTCCCCATCTTCCTCGTCTTCATAAAACTAAAACTTGTCATAAAACTCGTTTAAATGACCGTACGACGCATCCCTGCTGGTTTGTTGAGTCGAGTTTTGTCTTGTCCGTGGGCTGGAACTACATGCCGCTCCTGTGCGGCGGCGCGACACTGGTGGCTGGCGTTGCCAGATTGGGTGTTTTTCTGTTATACATCAAGAGGTGTTTACAGAGTTTTTTCAGCCGGATTTTCACCTGAAATCTGGTACCCCGCTGAACCAAGATGAACGAGAGAGCGAACCGTTCACAGACACCAGATGGAACGAGTTCACAGCAGCGTTCACGAGGCAGCAGGGCCGTCCGTTCATTTCACGTTCTTCCAAAATATGAACGCCTTCATTGAACGATAGTTCATGAAGGCGTTCAGGCACAACACTGCAGTTAAAATGTTCAGAATTCATTATAGCAGAGATAAGGAAGCATGAATCTACCAGTCAGTGTCAGTTCCACACAGTCGCATTCTAATTTCAGGCTTGACATCTTTAATTATTTTGTATCACAGCTGCATCTGCAAGTGACAAGAAGACCAGATGATAAATGTTTTGTGCTGGGAAGCACGTGGAGAGGGCTGTAATGAATGTGTCACTGTCAAAGGAGGGGGTATTTGAGTCAGTGGAGGAACAAAAGGTTAAAGGTGAGTCACGCAGCACGCAACAGATAACGGCGAACACCACAGAGGGATGCAGCAGGCTTCGAGGTAATCGACTCTGCGTGCACGAGAGCGGGCTGCTGACGACAGACCACAGGCTTCCCCCTCTCAGTGTGAACAAATCTGTTAAATGACTCAATTCTATTGCAGCAGATGATTGTCCCTTTTGCTAAGAGGCTGTCTTTGGTACCAGAGTTCATTATCACATAACCAGAGGTGGGCAAAGTGAGCTGCAGCCTGGGCCAGAATAAATAAGAGAGAAAGAGGGCAGTCGACAGGCTTTATAGATGCAGCCGTCCCTGTCTGGCTGAACCCACTTGTATTACAGATGCTGCTGTGCAGCAAGCAGACAACTGCTTTGATGAGTAAGTTCCTGTGCTTGTAAATGCGGTCTTGAAGTTGCAGTAGCAGGACTTCCTGCATATTTCTTCAAATTAAATACAATGGTGTGTCAAGACTCGTGTGTGTAGTTAGAAAAAAAATTCCGTCAAACAAATAAAAGTGCTTGTTGTATTTTTGTGATTGAGTTAGATTTCAGCATTGGAGAGCAACGCACAGAAGCAGACGCAAAACACACGAAAAACTGGCGGGATGAAGTGAAGACGCTTCTGCGGTCACGTCAGGCTCACCGTCTCCTCACGAGTGTGCTATCTGTTCCTTTCTTGATGCAACTTCTCAGGAACTCCTTGAGGGAATCTTGACCAAAAGTCAAGTCAAGTGTGTGTTTCTCAAAAGTTAATTTCAGATTTGGAATCCTCTCATCATCTACGGCTGGTGCTGCAGGTCTGAGCTGCCAGATCCTCGATCCAAACTCACAGTTAATTTGTTAACACCACAACTAACTTTCCTGACAGCAGTCGCATGTGCTCTTTCAAGTGTAAACCATCTAATATCTACAGGGACATAATCTCCTGTGTAGACTTCAGCCATGAAAGCCGTTTGGACTAGTTGCACTAATGTCTCCTGCTTGTTTAATTCAGTGCCTGAGACTTTGAACCTTTGTTGGGTAGAACCATGAAGATCAGTTCTTATGTGCCTGATGTGTTGGTTTTTTCTGCATTGGGGTCCATCTGCCTCCGTTCAACATGAGGTCTGCAGGGGGTCTCCTCTAGACCAGCGAGAGCATTAATTTAGTCCCCAAGCCTTCAGCCCGCAGTTTGGCGCATTCCAGCCACTGGCTCAGTGGACAGGTTGTTCATCACGGTTCCCAAGACCTCCAGCGTTCTCTGTCACTCAGCAGCAGAGACTGAGGCTGCCCTCCAAGCTGGTTCCTCATTCAGCAGCAGCACTAGGGTGCCTCTCCAGTTTCTCTTCCTCCGTCACCGGTGCACAGGTCACGTGTTTCAGTTGCTCCGCTTGTCTTCTGCCTGAGGTCCCCTTCTGCACCCTTCCAGTGCCGGGATCTCTTGGCCTGTTCCTCTCAGGCCCCAGGTTCTACTGCCCTCCAGCAATCTGGTCTTTTGCATTCCTGGCCTCCAGTGCTTAGGCCATCCACCTGGGGTTTCCCACTTTTCTCCACCTCCCAGCCCTCCATTTGAGGCCTTCTGCTATACGCCCCCTTTACCCCCTTGGCCACCCGCCTGAGACCTAAGACCTCAAAATACATACCTGTTCATTATTTTACCAAATTGGTCTGAAAGCTCCATTTGGACGTGAGCTGAACCCTTGACTGAGTTCTTAGAGGATGGAGGTGGTCAGACAAGCAAACACTGGAGCTCCTAAGTGGGAAAACATTCCTGAGCTATTCATGGACAAGTGTGTGTGTGTGTGTGTGTGTGTGTGTGTGTGTGTGTGTGTGTTTTTCCACAGTTGTGAGAAACCAAACTCTGCATTGTGAGGACGTTTTAGCCGGTCCTCATCGCCACAAAGCCTGATGGATGGAGCTTGATTTGTGAAAGAGTTGTGGGATGGGATTAGATTCAGCTGCGGCGGCTCCAGTCAGGGCCTCGGGAGTGTCAAAGGTTAGATAAATGAGGGTCCTCACTATAGAAAGACTTGCGTGCTGCAAACCAAATCATTAAACCTGAGGAAGAATTCTTGGTAAGTTTATGGTTGGGGTAAAACAAGTGAGTGGGGTCAAGTTTAATTCAGTTCAGTTTTCTGAGAGAACATTTCATATGAAGCAGGACTAGACTCTTCACTATGTTACTGCAGAGCCCAAACAGTCCACCTTCAGCAGGCGCTTGGCAGCAGTGGCGGGTGGGGGTCCATTTTAAAGGGGAAAATTCTTGAACAGAACCAGGCTCAGGGTGGGTGGCCATCTGCCTCGGCCGGTTAGGTTTCGAGAGGAAAAAGGGGGGGGTAAGAGAAAGAGAGAGATGGGTGGGGCAAGAGTATGACGCAGATCTCACATCGAGATGCAGGCTAATCATCATACACACCTACCAGCAGCAGTCAGAGCGAGAGAGAGAGAGAGAGAGAGCACTGATCACTCAGGTCAGCATGCTGTTAGAAGGATCAATATTATTGATCATATCTGAGGTTTAGGTGGAGGCAGAATCCCAGATGTGATCGCGTTTGGCAGCAGTAACGTTGAACATTAGCCAGCTGTGTCCGTGGCTCTGGGTGAGCGGCAGCACTGCAGGTTCCTCCTTTACCACTCCTGCTGTTTCCTGCACGATTTCTGAAATTACAGTATTTTCCCTTCCTTTAGGTTTGGCTGTTTTCCTCGTATTATTTTTGTTTGTTTATGTTTTGGTCCTGCGATGTTGTGAGAATTTATATTTGAAATGAGACAAAGCCTAAGAAGAAGAATAAAAGTACGAACAAAGTTACTTCAAAAAGTCGATAAATACAAAGAGTATGTGACTTTTAAAAAGCAATCGTATGTTTAAAAAGTCATTTTACACACAACTAATGTATAAAACACCAAAAGAGCACACTCAGGTGATACATCTGAAGGATCTGTGTTGTCACAGTTGTCACTAATCAGAGTCCCACGGCACAGCCCACCAAAGCCACTCTGCATGCTGCCACGGTCGCGGTGAGGGTCACCTGATGAGAGCGTCCACCTCACAAGCAAGACAAATAAAAACATGCACTCACCAGATGACCTTTCAAACTGTACGTCATGATGGCATCAGCGTAGGAACACCAGTCTGAAGGTAACGGAGTCTCCTGCTGACCTCAAAACTATCATCCTCTTCAGGTTAACGACTAAAAGCCTACACCTTTCACTTACGTAGGCACACCTAAATCAAACTAATGCTGTAGTCACGCAAGTCCTCCCCTCAAGGATGTCTCACACCGCAAGGTTTTCCTGACATTTTTCAACCCTACTTCACATCAGGATGGTTCAAATGTTCAGACTCTGTATGGCCCAGTGCACTTCAAAAGCACCACAAATTACAGCCTCCAAATGACGATGACCTCTGAAAAGCAGAAACAGCTCTCTCAAACCATCGCAATAAAAAAATGTACTTTCTAATCCCACTGGGGCTGTCGCGTTCCATTCATCTGTCGCTGGACAAACACGGTAAGACAAAACAACAGATAGGGTGGGTGGGTCTGGTTCAAAGGACCAAAACTGCTTTTACCTGTAGCACAACATAACAATACTGTAAAAAACACACACACACACACACACACACCTGATGCACCAGCAGTAACAATGTTGACACAGAGATACCTGAAGTCGATAGCATGAGTGTGTGTTTCAGAAATACCACATCTTATCTGCACATGATTGAATTTCTGAAAACAGGAAAGTCAATATTGCTCCTAGGGGTGAGTTAGGGTTAGTTGGGTGTTGTAACCTGGACGGGGAAAGACTGCCCGGTTTCATTTTCTTCAAAAAAAACAAAGTGATTTCACCGAAACACACGAGCTGACAGCTGCGTTGCGTTGCATGGTAAGGTAGCGTGTCGCTTCTCATGACGGACACACAAACTCCATGATTCAACAGCATACAATTGCTGACGATGTATGTCTACTCATTGTATCAGCACTAATATGTTTTAATTTTAGACTCTCGTCTTCAGCTGAAACTGAAGCGGGCTGGTGTTTTAGCACTGTGTCAGAAATCATCTCTGTCAACACCGATACGCCTGAAAACACACACACACACACACACACACACACACACACACCGCGGCATGGCCATTAATATGTTCTGAGGACGTGATAAAAAGATCAAGTACAGACTTTTACAGCGTGACAGCAACTCCTGTAATGTGTCATCCATGTTGCATGAACCCCTTGTGGTCAAGGCTGATCGAACACACAGACTGATGTCATCTCACCTCCTGTCTGCCTTTTGCTTCAGCCTTTGGGTCCTGGTATTACATCATTCTTATTAGTGCAGGGGAGCCCCATCCGTGCCTGGGACATTTCCCCCCTCCTACAAAGTTCAACAGTGATCGGCCACTTTTAGTACGGCTCCAGTTCCAGGAGTAAATTTCCAGTTCAATTTTTCCTCCATTGAGGTTTATAAATAGTTTTATACCAGGAACCAAGAAAACATGGCCACAAAATATTAAATTCCAAAGAGACACCAGGAACAGGGGGAAAAAGGAAAAGGTTCGAGTCCATTTCCATGGTAACGACATGCTCCACCAATCAAAGAAAAATCACAGTTGATACGCTTGAGGGTACAGCATATAATTCTATTTATTACAGATAAAGCAAGGTCACTTCTCATCATCTGCTGCCACAGCACCACCAACACGGCCTTCAGATTTTCCATCCACGTGGGGATTCACCTTCGCCTGCTTCTTCTGTGCACAGTCTGACTTCCCAGGACACTTTTTTAATCTAAAAGAAATCCTTATGAAGGTTTGTCCCTAGTTTTTTTTTAATGTTTTCTGAAAAACTTGGAGAAAAAAAATGACAGGCAATTACTTTAAGAAGGCGATGACGGTTAATATTTTCTTTGGGTCAGTTCATCTCAAATTTGGTTCAAATGCTGCCGATACCACCCACCAAAAAATGACAGGCATTGTTATGAAAACACAGAAGATTGCATAGCATCGTTTGACATTTGTAAAGAAGACAAAACTGAACGCCAGTAATCTGGTAAATTAAAGTCAGTGAGCTCAGAGGATTTTAATGACCTTCGGGTATCCAACGACCTCCAGAGACACGTCAGGAGACGCAGCTGCATCACATCAACATGGGTGGAGGAGGTCCGCAACACCTTCGATTTTACACTCACCTTTGCGAATCAACATATTTCCATATTTTTTATGATTTAAAATAGAATTATTTTATCATGGAAATATCCTGTAATTATTATTCATAACATCAATCCTGATTTCACAAAACCCGCGGTGGACAGGATTAAATACAAGCCCTATGATGTTTATGAATATGATGGGTCTCCAGGGTTACAGAGTGTTCCTGACCCGCTTTTAAGAGCACTGGATTCTTGCCTCTTGGACACCAGACCCTGCGCAGCTGACAGATGATTGAGAGTCTCATTAATTTAATTTATTATGAACATCATCCCTGAGCAAGTCAACGCTGGCCCTCACTGTGAGAGCTTCGTTAGCTCTCTGGTCCACTGCCAAGGGAGCATTAGCGATCTGGTTTGGACAGATTGGCCAGAGCGCTAATGAGGCCCATTTTTCTGCAGTGGAGACCGGCTAAATATTATGTTTCATAACACCCTGAGCTCAGGATGAAAGGCTACTGAAGAGCTGCTCAAAGATGAGCAAATCCAGATTCTGGATTAAGCATGAGGACTGACAAATTTAAGACCAAAATTAACAGTCAGACAGGAATTTAAGAATGTTTGAACTCAGGACCCGATGAAGAAGCAGGACCTTCATTACCCTAACGACAGCTGCTGGGTGTGCAAAGGTTTCTATCTGCCTCAGAGTTGAGATGAAACATAAATTCCCATAAGGATGATGGAAAAAAGAACTATTTCAATTTAAAACTGATGTAAAAAAACAAATCCCATGTCTAGAAATACATTTACGGTCAGATATGATTTTGTCCAGAATTCTGTTGTTTCCATTGTTGTAGGTAGAGCGAATCATGTACAGTCTCTGTTTGTTCAAACTTCTTGTCATTGAAATAATGCTAATTTCAACAATTCATTATTTTGCTGCGGACCCCCGGGAACCTCCCTCAGGAGCCCCTGGTGGCCCCCAGACCATGTGCTGACAGCCTTTCAAAAGGACAGAAAACGTCATTAGCCGTTGAAGACATCTGGCCTTAGCAAAATGTATAAGCTGCAGTTTAAAATTAATCATCATATTTGTGGGGCGTCATTACCATTTTAGAACAAGGTTTTCACCCTCACCGCGCCTCACTGTACCCTAATGGCAGCTGTGTGTGTGCTAGCAGCAGAAACAGAAGAGACGGCTGACTGGAAAACACTCAGCAAAGCAGGTACATCTTTGTACTGCTGCTTTTGCACCCTTGGGAACATACTTGTACCCTTTTGGCCTTCAAGAAGGTTCATGTATCTACTTTAAAGTCCAGAAAGGAGTCCTTGAGGTAGGTCTGTAGAATCTACCATCGGGGTACAGAAATGGACTCCAGCTGTGCCCCTACATCCGAGAGTGAGTGAGTGATGCCGTCTCTTCCATCCTTTGCACAGCGCTGAGAGAGTTAATGTGATCAAATACTAGGAGGAAGATCTTCCATTATGTTGGCCTTAACGCTGAGCTGAGGGGAAAGAAGCAGCACTGACTGAAAAACCAACAAGAATGTGAGTAAAGCTCTATTAGGCAGCTGGGAGGAGCCCTGGTAGTTTAGGCTGGATCAACACCCAAAGGTAAGCATCATGCCAACAGTGCTGGGAAGCAGCACAGAGCATCGCTAGTTACCCAGGAGTAAATACCAGTCAGGTGACAGGAGAGCAACTGGACTCAACGGATAGAAACCAGATCCGTTCATTTGATCCGACACGTGAAAACCCTATTTTCTACATGCTAATGTAAATATGACTCCTGCAGACACGTCAACGATCACGTGAACTGTAATGCTCAGGTTTTCCTCACATTTGGCACAAACGTCCACTGGGACCCCCAGATGAACTGAAAATGTGTTGCTGAAGGCTACTGTGACAGGCACTCATCCACGGAGCAACGCCACTGCAATGCTGGGTTTCTGGTTCTTTATGAAATGAAACCCATGTTTGCAGGGCTTGTGCTCAAAGGTGTCCTTTGGTAAAAGTCAGGTGGATTTGGAGGAAAATATGAGTATGTTTGGGGACAAACGTGGGAGAAGAGAGGGAAACCTAAGTCGCCAAGGAACTGTAATGAAGATGAAACATTGTTATCATTGTCATCGTTGTGTAGCAAACAAGCAACCGCTGTGAGACAAAACGAGAACGTCCTCACACGAAGAAAACAAGCCTTCTTTGTGCTTGGTGTTTAGAGCAGCTAAGACCTGCTCGATGAAATTCCAATGTCCTTATTAGAAAAATTGGACAAAGAGTGCTGCGATCATATCGTCTCAGAAGCACATAATTCTTCATCCTCTCAGCCAGAAATCTCCTCTTCAGTAGCGCGAGCGGATGCCAGAGGTTTTATTCGTATCTTATTTCTGCAGAGTTGTAGGCATTTGTCAGTAAATCATTCATAGCCTGTCGTGACATGTTGCTCTTCCTGACGCTTCTCCTCTGCTTCATCGGTTTAGAGTCCAAAGACGTTTACATGTGTACAATTCTGCACATATTACGAAGCCTACCGGTGGCGTTTTTGTGATTTTGTGAAATATAAACTTGAAGATGAGAACTGTTTGAATCAGTGTTTGAAGATGCGACTCAAGCGGCTGGTGTTCCTGTGTAGGTTTCTGTGCTCCAAGCACAAACTCTGCCTCTCTTAAATCCGCTCTGCACCCCCTGAAATATGGCCACAGAGCGTATTACCCCGAAGAGCAAGGTAAGGTGATACTTCCCTGAGATCTTATCGGAGTTAAGTGGCTGATTTAGGGCTAATCTCAGTCAAAGCAGGTGATCTTGCATCAAGCCCAGCACGTGAGGACTGAGGCCCCCTCTCGCTCCAGGATGAAATCTCTCAACTTCTTAATTGTTTTTGAAGGTACTCCCAAATCATGAACTTTTCCACCCCGGGAGATAAATGTTGCACAGAGCACCACAGTATATCCAGAGGAGTCATATCCAAAATCAACACTTGCCTCGACGTATGCCGCGACGGAACTGTGTAATTAATTTATATTGACTCCAGCGCTGGAATGTCATGACTCAGACATGTTGAGATGAAACTAATTAGGCATGGTAAGTAATGTTGCTGTTATGATAGAAAACCTTTATAAACTTTGACACACTGTTGAAAGGTTTTCTTTTCAAACCTCACAGCCAAGCCAAACAACATTTGTTCAATTTTATTATCGGCTTGAGTGAGATAAATCCCACCTACCCAACACTTTCCTACAAAAGCATCTGTGAAATGATGCACCGGGGACAGATATTCACGAGTAATGCCTGCAGATTCAGACGTGGACAGCGCTTTCTTGACAGTTTGACCAGTAATAAGTCAAGAAGACATGTGAGAGGGGCTTGGAGGTGATGGAGCAGGATTCTAGTGAAGACATGCCTCTACGAAGTGGCCCTGAGCAAACCCACAGAGCCCACCGCAGTTCTCTGACTGACCTCTGAATCCCCTCGCAGAGGCCAGGAATTCTGTCTCAGGGATCAATACTGTAACTACAACATTTACATTTGTCTCACATTCCTGACATTATTAGCTTCAGCGATGATGGCGTAGCATTGATAAACAAGGTGCATTCCTGCGGACAGCTCAGTGGGAGAGCTGGCGAGGAACTTCACGCTGGTGACGAGGACAATGCAGCTGTAGTCGGAACACTTCATCTGTTTTACTGAAGGAGATGAAGAGAGTTATCCTGCCATACATGGTCATAAACACATCATTGTACAACCACCAGTGACATTGTATTGACAGAGATGTGTGTGTGTGTGTTATTTATCCCTTCACTACTCATATTTAAAATCATAAATTCTCCTTCCAAACACTCCCGAACAGCTTTAAGGAACAATTCATTCACAGCTGGAGCAGCTTGATCTCTGCTCTGTCTAATACACACACACCCACACACACATGCACTCCACAGTTATTTACCCACAGGCACCAACACACACACACATAAACATGTACACATCTATGCAGCCCTTCAAAGGCATTCCTTTAACAAACACACACACTGACTAACATGCTCCACTGCCAAAACTCACACACAGGCAATGAAAAGCAGATCTGGACAGGACGGTTCGGAGGAATAAAGGGCAGAGCTCACTGGCAGCAGTCGAACTACAGGCAATCCCACTGGCCACTCCATGAAATCCCTCCGGGCTGTGAGCCCTCCTCCCCCTGTCCTCCTCAGAGAAACTCTCAAAAATAACTCAAAACTGAAGTCCGTGTCCGATATTTGTTGTATGTATCGGGGACTTCCATGGCCTGCGTTACACCTCCACCCCAGTTTGATTAGTTAAACCATTCTGAGAAGATAATTATGGGTGTAAACAGACGTGCTTTCCTTTTGAATAAATCAACCAGCCAGCTCACGCAGCCCCGGTGGATCCACCTTCCTTTGGGCATTTTTGCCAACAGCCTACAGAAGTTTGTTACTCTGAGGCTCCGGATCCCATCGACAAGAACCATTGGACTACTCAGTTCCATGTCCCAAAGACTACACCCACATCAGGGCAGAACCCTGTTCCTGGTCAGAGGTGACTTGCAGACCTCTCAGGTTGGCTGTTGAAGCATTCACATGTGGGACAAACAGAGCTCAAGACCCGAGACGGTGGTGTTGTGCTGCCTTCCAACATGGAAGAAACTGGTTCAGTTCCCTCGTGTTGCCTCCAGCTTTGTTGGTCGACCATGTTGTTGGGAAGCCAGATGAGGGTACAGTGCATGTCCTGGTCAGGGGTGCTGGTCTATGAGGAGGGGAACTGGGGGAGGGATGCTCCTCCCAGTAAGTAATGTTTTCAGTGCTGTCTGTTTTAAGTGAATGCAATTGATCTGAATTTCTTGGAACATGAAGAACACACTCGCTTGTTCAGCAGAAGGGGTTGATCCAGGAATTTTTAATAACTGGTATGTTTGCAGGACATCTCAAAAAACTACCAGACAGGTTTTGATGACATTTCCTGGAAATGGAACCAGATGATTAAGTTTTGCAGGTGACTGGAGTGGATTACCTGAAGTCCTGGATCCTAGCGCGCATTCCAGGCCAGTGGCAGTCTGAAGCTTTTTGCAGGATGTTTCTCCTTGACGTGTTTCCTCTCACCTGTAAAAGCCCTGCTACAGTTATGAACTGTGCTCTGCAAATGAATGCACCTCGTCTAAAGGCACGCTTTGTTGTGGGTGGATGGTCAGAGAAATGGAGCGACCACAAGCGCTCATTAAGGTGCATTGTGAGTGCGGTTCAGTGAGGAGGATGAAAGCAGTGCCGACACAAGGCTGTGACAAACATGTTGGGCTTTCAAAGCGACACTGGGCTGATGCAGCGGTGAGTCACAACATGCCATCGAGCCGTCCGACCTCTTTTCAACCTCCTGTAGGTAAACATCATTACAGAGACGCTGTTCCTTCCAGACTCGTTTCACAGATTTTTGCCTTGTGATGCACAGTTTTTTCTCCCTCTCAGAAGGAGGACTTGCATCTCGTCAGGTGTTTATTTCAGAGACAGAATTCTTGAGTTTGCTGTTGAACAAATGTCCAGGTGACGTCTGTAACTGGTCCAGCTTCAAGTCGGTTCAGCGTGGCTGATTTTAGCCCAGTTCAGCGCCAGGAGGACAACAGCCATGAGCACAGAGACGGGAGGGCTGTCAGGCGACAGAACTCCAACACAGTGAAATGGAGCAGATGAAATTCAGCTAGCAGAAATGGATGGATGGACGCATGACTGAAGGAATGATTGAACTAGAAGTGCACACAGAGACTGTTTATCTCTACCGAGGCTCCCATGATGCTCTAATGTCATCAAGCCAAACATATTAGTGCTCTCGCGGGGGTTTGGTTGGTTTGTTACGATGAAACTAAACACAGCTCGGGTCATGACTTTGGGTCAGTGGAGCATTAATTATCAACTATTAACTGCAACTGTTTAGCAGGACATGTCATCCACCTTCACATCAGAGCGAACACATCACACTGTAACTGAGAACTCATGAAAACTAATGAGAAGGCGAGTGGAGAAGTTGGAGTGAAGAATTTTGAAGAGGGAGAAAAAGAAGGACAGGAAGAAGCCATAAAAAAATAAAAGTTCATGTCGTGCAGAAAAGTCTCCAAATGTGCCAAGCTCAGATTTATGAGCAGGGACTGCAGCAGAACCTTTGGCAGCAGCAGTGGCACCAGTTCGAGATGTGGGCGGCCAAGAGCATGGGGTAAGTGTGTGACTGAGAGGGAGGGGGGGGGGGGGGGAGAGAGAGAGAGCCAGCCCAGACCAAGGACCATGTAGGAGTTATTGAAGGCTACCCAGAGATTATGACTATATTTGTTATATTGATTTTAATTTGTTGATCTTCATTCCTACTTGCCTTGCAATCCCTAGTTTGACAGCTCAGTCTGAATTTTTGTATTAATGGCAACAGAGAGAGAGAGAGAGAGCTTTTCTAACTTTACGCCACTCGAAAACGATTTTTTCACACGCACGCTCACACACACACACACACTCTGACAGTGGATTCTGCTATGCAAGGTGCCAGACTCCCATCAGGAGTAATTAGAGGTTCAGCGTCTTGCTCAAGAGTACAACAACAAGGCCGAAGCGAACACACCCCTTTGATTAATTGAGGGTCATGTTCTGCTCTGGAGGCTTTTGGATCAAGCAGTTACAGTTCGCTGAAGGGACCAGCCAGCAACTTTCCATCATAGGTCTTTTTTTTTTTTTTTTTTTTTTAGGTTATTCATTCGTACGCCATTTTTTTCTTCCTGTATAACCTTTGGAAAACCTCAAGTGACTATCTTTAAATTTGGGTCAAATGGCCACACAATTTCAAGGATGAGCTGCAGAGAGTTTGGGGGTCGGGCAGCACGATGGAGCAGAGGTCCTCACTGTGGCCCCCCAGCAAGAAGGTTGTGGGTGGACCCCCGGCTGGAGCACGGGGTCTTTCTGGGTGAGTCTCCATGTTCTCCCTGTTCCTGCTGGGTTCTCTCTGGTACTCCAGCTTCCTCCCACAGTCCAAAGACATCAAGAGGGACCAGGTTAATCCAGACTCTAAATTGACCGTAGGCGTGGCTGGGAGAGCCAATGGTTGTCTGTCTCTCTGTGTTGGCCCTGCCATGGACTGGTGACCTGTCCAGGGTGAAGGCTGCTGGGATAGGCTCCACCCCCCACCCTCTAGGGGTGGGTAAGCAGTAGAAAATGGATGGATGGAGTTTGGGGGTCCCAAAGGTCAAGGTCGACGTCACCTCACATGCTCATGTCTGTCCCATTCTGGTTTATGTGTTATCTCTGGAATCCTCCGAGGGAAACTCTTCAGGTTTGCCACAAACATCCACTGGGACTCAAGTAGAAACTAAAAATATGTTACTGTTACGGTAACAGGTGGAGGTCGGTGTCAGAGACAAACATCTGAGTCAGACAATCACAATGCAGCATTGCTAGATTCTTTGGACTTTGCCCCACCAGAGGGAACGTTCCAGGGACATAGTTGGAGTTTTCTCATCACGATACTGACGTTTACGAGTCAACTACTGTTTTTCGACATAATTGTTGTTTTGGATGGCGAGTACCGATGTAGCGTCGGCTTTACTTTGACCAGTGAACACAACAATTACATCATTTATCTCACTGAGAAAGTACCATTCCTCAGGTAGGATCTAAAAAGGTTCCTCAAAACAAGGTTCCCAGAACTAAAATGGTTACCAGCTCCTGCCGTCTGGATACACCTAAGGAGCTCTGGCCAATTGTGAAAAAGTTGGAGGGAAAGCGCCTCATTTCTAGTAAAATATGAGCTGGGTTGATACACTGAACAGCTGGTGTGGATTAAAACACTAAATCTAATTGATGAGATATTGTCACAAACAACATATATCTATCTTATCTCATATCTGTTCCATAAATCTACTTTTAAATAAACCAGAGATCCAGTAAAATCCTCGTCCATCCATCACCTCTGTCCCTTATATTTATCATTCCTAGTCTGTCTTCCTCTCTTCCTCCTCACAAACGCTGATGGAAAAATACACCCATATGGTTTCTATTTCCAGGTCTCTGTTGAAGTATTGAGGTCTAGGAAAATAATAACAAAATTACAACCAGGATGAGTAACACACTGACACACATTTCAGATCTGCTCGGAAATGATTCCCTCGGGAATGTGATCACAGGACAAACTTGACGAACAGGGTTGAATTTTCACATCGATCCTGTGTGTGACCTGCAGTCTGAGGTTGTAACCATCCGCAAAAACAAAAACGATGTCTTCAAATTTAAATGCAAGACCTCAGCTCGTATCGCTGCTTTCCTTGTTGTCATTGAACCTTAAGAGTTTCATCTTGGGGTAGTCGTGCTATCCGCAAGTTCGTTTCAAAATGGAATTCTATACATACAGAGATGAGTTACACCCCTACATTATGATGAAAAATGGATGTAAGCGTTTGCATTGCTTTCACCAGGATAGCCACAGAAATACAGCTAGGCTTTCTAACATGGATGGGGACAAAGTTCTGTTTGCTGTGGTTCCTAGCATCAGTTTGACCCCGTGACTTATTTACGGTAGGAACACGTTCATGGTAGTTTCCCTCATCACTACTCATCCTTCACTAGTTTTCTAAAAGCTGAGCTCTCCGCTGTGAGCCTGGTCTCTTCTCAGCATTCGAGCAGGTCATTGCTTTTGCTCAGGCACTCGTCCTCGCCTGCATGCTAGCAACATCTGTTTCTGTGAGTTCAGTGCTAGCAAGAGCCGTTTCTTACAGTGGCTTGTGCTGCTTTTCAATCAAGAACATTCCCTCAACTTTAGACGTATATTATCAAACTGTTACGTTTCTTCCTTGTCTTTGACAAACTGAAGTGTTGCTGCAGGAAATATTAGACGGGGAGACAGAGAATCTCTGATGGCCTGATTGATTTTTTTCTAAGGAAGTTAATTTTGATTTCTAACACAACACAATGTCACTCAGGTTAGTTTGTCACTGCAAAAATGTCACTGAAATTCAACTACTAATGCGTTACTGTTTCAAAGCTAAAAGTACTCCTGGCACTGTTTAATTCACTATTAAACACGATTTTAATTGAAAGAGTGACAGTGAAATGTGCGATCCGTCTTATTGCTGAGGAATACAAGACAACGTCTTTGGTTTGTTGAGTCAGATATTAAGTCGACTTCTGTATTTGTGAGCTGCTGGGTAGAGTTTCCATGTGGATGAATTCAGTCTTCAAGGAGCAGATCAAATATCACTCCAGCTCATATTAAAACTAGAAGGACACACTGTAGAATGCAGACCCTCCGCCAACACCAGTGGTAATTTAGAAAAAAGAAAAAAAGAGGAATTTTCACCATGTTGAACTGATCTGGGCCAAAATGTAATGGGTTCTTCCTTGGCCTGCGCTAACCAGCAAACCAACAGACGGGAGTGGAAACACAGCCTCGGTGGAGATGACTCCTTTTTCTTCAGCAGTTCCCTGGTCTGCAGAAACATGTGTGGTATGTTGGGGACTTCATCCTCTCGCTCTCTCTCTTTTTTATATCTTTCTGTCTCTCCACTCCCACCTCTTTTCCAGAAAGGCCTGTATTTTGGGTGTGTTTCTAAAGTACACGCACACACACACACACACACACACACACACACATATATATATATATATATATATATATATATATATATATATATATATATATATATATATAGCTGTCTCCAAGTCACTAATCAACGCAACCACAATCCCAGACTCCAGGAAACCCAGCATGTGGTTGCTCCCAAGACACACACTCCAACTGGTTCAGGGTCATAAAATAAAAAGACAGATTGGTAGAAGGAAGGTACATTTGGAGCAGGAAGTCTCAAGTCACATGATGGGCTGAAGTGGGGACTGAAAACGAAATAATTTAGTGGCGGAAAGCTATCATCCATAGAGGAGATCCAGAGACGTCCATGCTGTCCTTGTACGCTTGCTTTTCGATAGACTAGAAATCCTGGACAATAAGATGGAGTGTGTGTTTTTTGTCTTAATCGGCGGCATTAAAACCTCTCTCTCCCACAGTGAAGAGGAGCAGACCACCAGAGAGTGACCCAACACTGCCGTGATTTCAGGGGTGACACTGTCTGACTCATTTGGAGTGATTCACTGTTGTGATGTTGTCAACAGCGACATCATTCAGACACAACAAAAGAGGGTTGGGCTATTGAAGGGTTCTGGTAAAGGCGGAGGAGGCCCTCTCAGTGTCCAGCTATGCTAGCAGCTCATGCTTATTCCCTCCTGACAGAATGTGTTAGCAGCAACAGGACAAAAGCACAACTTTAAAGTGATGCTTCATGCAAAAAGTTTTTTTTTCCTTTTAAGTGCTCACATTTAGATGTCTTGAGTTTATAATGATACTACTGTGATGTTGTATTACTTGTATTTTTTGTACCTTTTATTGTAAGGTGTCTGTGGGTGCTCAGAAAGGCGCCAACAAATAACATGTATTATTATTATTGTAATTATTATTATTATTAATAAATCAAAGTGGTTATAGGTTTACTGAGCAAATGACTGGATGATGTGATTTAGAGTTGGAAACGGTTTGGCAGTTTTACTGCTCACCGTCAGGTTCCCAGGCCAAGTCAAGTCCGTTTGATTTGTGTGTCACCAAACCCCAACCAAAGTTCTGTCCTGACTCTTTCCAAGTAGAGCAGGTCCAGCACCTCCCTCCTTCAATGAACCTCCACCCAACAATTCTCCATCAGCAGCACATCCTGCAACAGCAGCCACCAGAACCTTCCTTTACCAGGCAGGAAGGTGGAGCAGATCCAGGATCAGTGGGGACAGAGAGAGAGCAGGAGAGCAGGACAGAGACAAAGACAGAGAATGGAGGAAGACAGAGAGACAGAAGGAAAGAGAGGGACAGAGATACAGAGGGAGAGAAAGGAGGAGAGACTGATGGACAGAGACAAAGACAGAGAATGGAGGAGGACAGAGAGACAGAGGGAAAGAGAGGGACAGAGATAAAGAGAGAGAAAGAAGGAGAGACTGATGGACAGACAGGGACGTGAGCAGGCTGGAAGGAGAAAGGCGAGCAGAGAGGGCAGTCGAACATTGGGAGATTAAGACAAATAAACAATGACATCAACAGCAGGAAGAGTCACTGAAGTAATCAGCGTCAGTGGAATAATAGCGTGAAAGTGCTAGCACAGATATTCATACAAACAAAATGCTGATGTTAATGTTAGTGCAGTATTTCTTGAGCATAATAATGTTGATACTAATGTTCAACTTGAGTATACTAAGCATACTACTGTATGTACTCAATCGCGCACTGCACGAGTTTCGGGGGTGCAGTGCCGTTCCAAATCGCATACTGACGCGTGGCAGACGCAATGTCTTCTTCTTCTACGCTGATTTCCCACCAGCTAGCACCGCATCAGCATCAGCTAATTACGCCACCTTTTGCCTGCGCTTGTTTGTCGATTTTTGAAGCAGTAAAACAGCAAAAGGAACGGTCATCGTGCATCGTTACGCCACAATCGGCGCCGACAAGGCGATGTCCTTCTGTTGGCTGAAGCTCAGCAGTATGTAGAGTTTATCTGTGTGGTCTACTTAGCAAAACATTCTGGTGACAAGTCATTTTATTTTTTGTAACCAGTGTCCACACAGAATTTCAAACCTGTCCCCGTTATTTAATGTAAAGACGACTCTATGCAAGTCAAACAGTAAAAATACATAAGGATTTTAAGTATGACTTATTTATTGCAGTAGTTTGAGTGACCGGCCCATCGTTACACCAATTACATCATGAACATTGAAGGGTGAGCGTTAGATCAGCGTGTCACTGTTGTAGCTGCGAGGGTTGAGGCAGTCAGACTCAAAGCACAACAAAAAAATATAACAACACACCACCATGAATAGAAATCAAACAGATTCATTTCAAACATTTTTGTCTTTTCCTCAGCCTCCACCCCCCAGGTTGTACTGCCAGATCCATGCCACAGTGCCTCTCCTGGCAATGGACTTTGATGGGGGACGTGACCCAGACTCCCGCCTCACCAGGGAGTCCTTCAGGGGTCTGATCCCCGTCCTCGGCACCCAAACAGACCATGGCTGCGGGCCCGCCATCGAGGCCCTGATCTTCTTATTCTGGTTGGCCAGTGGGACCTCTTACCGTGTTGTGGCCTGAGCCTTCGCCATGCCCCACTTGGGGCACAAAACCTGCCAGAGGGTCATGGCACTCCGCCTGCAGGTTGTCTGCCTTCCCGCGGTGGTTTCGCCAGGTTGGCTGGGTCAGCAGCCTTCAATAAGGTTGTTGGCAGCATTGATGGCTGCCATGTGTGGGTGAAGCCACCATCCCAGCATGACCAAGACCAAGGGAGGGGTGGGTGACCTCTCCTCCCTTCAAACAATGTCTTAGAAGTGGTGTGGTTTCGACCCCTACGTGAAGACCCCAGAGCTCGGTGACGCCCGTGAGCTCCCTGCGACCGGAGAAGTGCAGTGGGGGTAGAGAGGAGGAGACTTGTGTGGGGAAGCACATCCGTGCACCGGTGCAGGCGGATGATCGTCCTGGCTGGACGTGCACCGGGAGAACAGAGGAATCAAACCTATGCTCCACACCTTTTGTTTTCCTGTACAGTTGGAGAAAGAGCTGTGTGAAACGATCTAACAACAAGAACATCACCAGTGAACCTCCGAATCACTGTCGGCACGAGCGCATCGTCATGCCAGATCTCCCGCACTCTCATGGTTTTGGAGGTTTCATGGCCAAAAAGGATAATGACAAAAAAGGAGAAACAGACATGGGAGGAAGTCATTGCTCTGGTGTCGTCTGTCTGTCGCCGTGGTGATGGCTACGTCCTTGACCACCCTCTCCCTTACCTACGCACAACTCTGTAACACAAACACCCACACACTTCTGCCCTCCTTTCATTGGTTTACTGGGTTTTTTATTTTTCTCAACAGTTTTTACACATAAATAAGAAGTTCTTGCATTTTTATGTGTGTTGAATACTAGATGTGTAATTACGTGCACTTTTTCAGTTAAGGTTTTAGGTTGGTGTTAAATGTATCATTGTCATTTACCCACTTTCCTATATTGCTACTGAATCCTCTGCTACAGGCTTGTGTGGCAGATTAAAGCTCCCGTTACTGCCACTCACACTAGAGGCTAGTTTGACATAGAGGACATAACCCCAACTATCATCATTAACCTACTCAAGATTCTACAAGTAGACTGAAGTAACACAAATGCCACTCACTGTGTACTCAGCTCAAATACACCGATTTTTAGCAGTAAAGAAAATCTTGGTGTGGTGCTGCCGACCCAGAAATATTTTGAATAGCAGAGTCACTTTACACCAGCATGAGCCAGTGTTCTCCAGCTGAGAGAGTAAGAAGATCTCCAGGCAGCGTTGCACAATGCTCATTATTACTCCTCGCTAACTGCTTAAAGATTTCTGTCTGTTTGTCGCTCCACTGACAGCATAACTGAATGGACAAAAGGGATTCGAGCTGCCAAATCACAGAGAAAATCCATTACACAGTCTAATCTGAGAAAAAGCAAACAGCTCAATAAACTTGTTTTGCTTTGAAAGACTTTCTGCAACTTATTGAGTCTGCAAACAGATGCCAGATTAATGTTAGCTTTCAGTCTCTTTGTGAGCCTTAAAAAGTGCTTATGTTGCAATGTTGTGTAAGCAGAAGGATTAATAGGAGATTTTTGTCCAGGGCGTTCTGTCCGCTTTTCCACTGTGCCACAGATGTTCCCTCTGTGCTTAAAATACAACATAACATTAGAAAGCTGTGACGTCTGAGCTTTCCTCTGTGCGTTTTTATAGCTGTGTGTGTGTGTGTGTGTGTGTGTGTGTGTGTGTGTGTGTTACAAAAAGCAGCAGAGATAGCTGTGTTCTCTTGTAACTTGTTTCAGCACAGCTCAGTTTTTTGTGAGAATCTCTTCAGACTGCGGAGCAACTATGGGTCATTCCGGTCCTGATACCATGGTAAACAATGGCTGGAGGTGTGAACACCAGCCCTCTCAAACGAAGCATTATTCTCATGTGATAAAGTTCACACCCCAACAGGACTTAGCTTGACAAGTGTTTGGTTCAGCGGTTTCGGACTTATAAGAGATGCGAGGCTTATTTTCCAGACCGCACCAAAGTTTAATGGCTCCTCAGATCAGGCCAAACTCACAGGAACATGGCTTTGAATGTGTAAACTCACCTCAAATTAAATCCCTCCAACTGACTGAGGAGTGAAAACACACTAAATTGTGCATAGAAACACCCATGTAACCCCCAGCTGAACTCAAACAGACTTCTGGAGCAGAAACAGGAGGATTTCTCCTATGACGTCTGCAAAGCAGATTCATGGTGACGCCGCTGTAACCTGACGTGTCCTGTTTGGAGCCCAGTTCGTTTATTGAGGCATTTCTAACAGCTGATACATTGATTTTCAGGGGACCTGAAAACACTCAGAGGCTTTCATGTTTCATGTTCTGAGGAATAGTAAATAATGCCACTCACTATAGCTTCTTCCGTCCCAGGCATTGTCTACTGTCGCCTGCGCATCTCTTTCTCACAGAGTCCCGCTGGACACCGACCAACAGATGTTCCCCGATATTTAAACGTCGCCCATCTGTCGTGGTCTCTGCCAGAACATGTGCAGCCAAAGATAGACACGGGTGAAACAGTACCATATCCTCCCATGCCCTCTTTCACATCCCACTTACATAAACCGCGTGCCTTCCAACAAACCTTCCCATCGTTGGTTGAGCAGGGATCACAGTCACACACCGACAGCCTGCTGTTACACAACCATCCAGCTGGGCCGGGGCAGCCGGAGGAAAGCCCTCGGCCAGGCTCAGACAGAGGCTACCAAGATGCTCGTCCTTCACTAAATGAAATCTGAGGGCTGGGGGCTCAGCTGCTGGGGGGGGGGGGACAAAGCATTTCATCCTCCCCGTCTCCCCTTTTTCTTTATTCTCCAATTCCCACACCAAATGATTATGACTGTGATCAGAATCCCACACATTTATAGATACTATCACTTTTTTTATTCATGTAAATTAAGGTTAAAGTCAAGAATGTGTCCTCCTGCTCCCGGACTGGAGGTCACGTTTGTTTTTATCTCAAATCAAATTGTTTGATTGATCACCAAGCATTCAGCTGATAGAGAGGGCGAGAAGCTTTGGGGTTTTTAAACAGACATTTGTTTGGGTTTTTTTTAGCAGTTTTGCTGTTGTTTTGCTGTCAGAGCTGTTGTTAGCCGTCAGTTAGCCTCAAGCTAAGCAGAAGTGGCTGGCTCTTCCTGCATTCTGGAGTGACAGAGATGTAAATGCAGGAGGGAGAAACATCTTGGTGAGTTCAGGACACTTATTTGTGGGTACTTGAAAGGTGAAGTGTCACCCTCATGGTTTCATCTTGAAACCCCAATGCAGATTTTCAAAAAAAATTCTTATCAAGTATTAACTTTTGTGACATTACATTACTGTCACTAAAATAACGATAATAAAAAGCAGACAAAATCAGTGGCAAGCAGCAATTTTAAACAATCCTGAAATGGTTTTGGAATGAAGGCATTCACCACCAAAGAGTTTCTATTTTATTTCAGACAAATAAGGTTGACTATTTCTCCTCACGTTTTCGTCCCTGGTTCTTGACTCCACCTGGATTTATGGACTTTGGTATTTGTGTGTTTTCCTTCTCTGGTTTTTATTGCATCTGCTGCCGGTCTTCCCTCGCTTGACCCCGAGCTATCAAGTAAAACGCTGATTCTCACTCTCAGTTATCCTCTGCATCTGAGTCCCAGTACTTAACGGCAGCTCCTAGACCGGTGAACAACACATTTAGTGTTAAATTGAGGGGCACAGAAGTGTTTGCTTTACTTTACTTAACTTAAACAGCCGAGGGATCTTTCTGGTCAGCTCCCTCCACGCTGGGCTGCTTGTACGGGGGAGAGATTCCGAGGATTCTCTGATGCTGCCGATGGACAATCAACTCTGAGTTGACCACACACACCAAACTGATGAATATGCCAAAACAATGTCTACCAAACTGTTTAAGACAAATATTTCCGTGCCATAATGTGAACTCCAACTCTAAGTGTATCTGATTCTTGTTTCTCTACCTTTGATCCTGTTGAAATCCCCCTCAGCAGGAGAATCGCGCTACATTTCCCTGGCATGGGATTAATTAGCCCTTAAATAATGTTGTGGCCTGCAGCCCTCGACTCCTAAAGCTCTCGTGGTCCTTTAAAACAAGCGATAAGAGAGATGAGGTGTGGCATCCTTTGTTGTGAATTCCATTTTTCACGGCGGAGAAGGTATCTGGTCCTCTATGTTGTGTAATGTTGTTATAAAAGGCTTATGGGGGGGCAAAGAAGGGGTATTATTTGGTTTTACGAGAGCTAAGAGCTGCAGGAGACTGGTGTTAGGCCTCCTACAGGTCACATTCCTGCGATATTGATCTGGCTGACCGCTTCACTGTTTTTATGGATGCTTTTGAGAGTAAAAGTCAGTGGAGGGGAAAAACGTTGGATAAGTCGCAGATTAGAGGGAGGGGTACAGTTTCAGTCCTGTAAATGTTTATCTTCTCTGAGATGTGTGTGTGTGTGTGTGTGTGTGTGTTCAGTGTGGAGGTACCCACATCTGCGAAACATCCCTCCATCCATTTTCTCCCTCTTCTCCTGTTCAGGGTGGTGGGGGTGGAGCCTATCCCAGCAGCCTTCCCCCTGGACAGGTCACCAGTCCATGGCAGGGCCAACACATAGAGACAGACAACCATTGGCTCTCCCAGCCACGCCTACGGTCAATTTAGAGTCTGGATTAACCTGGTCCCCTCTTGATGTCTTTGGACTGTGGAGGAAGCTGGAGTACCAGAGAGAACCCAGCAGGAACAGGGAGAACATGCAGACTCACCCAGAAAGACCCCGTGCTGCAGCCGGGGCTCCACCCACAACCTTCTTGCTGGGGGGCCACAGTGAGGACCTCTGCTCCACCATGCTGCCCATTTACTACACAAAAGTACCTTCATATCTATGAGGAGTAATGACCATCATTAATAGGTGCAGACATTTAAAGATTATTAAATGAATATGAATAGGGCCTAATAATTGTAGAGCAGTTTCTTTTTTCATTATGCAAATAATTATTATAAATTCATAATTGCTCCTGATGAGTGGGTTGGCGCCTTGCATGGCAGCCTCCACCATCAGTGTGTGTGTGTGTGAACGGGTGAATGAGACGACACTGTAAAGAGCTTTGAGTGCCGCTAAGGTAGAAAAGCGCTCTATAAAATTGAGTCCATTTACCACTTTACTGTAAATTTATCAATTCATATTTCACATCTTCAGCTTGTGTGCATCAGCTGATGAGTAGAGAGGACTTCAACTTTGACGTTAACCAAAGAACAAGCAGGAAGTACGGAAGTGGTTCACGCCACAAATGTTCCATTGTTTAAGATTAACTGGAACACGGGAAGGAGTGACCCCTAAAGCATCTGCACGCCATTGCTCTCAATCACTTTGTCCTTTGATGTGTACAGTTCGGGACCTTCCACAGTCTGGTCTTAACTGGTTTTAATGTCTACACAAGAGAACGCTTGAGCAACACAAACAGACTTCTCACACTAACCTGCATGAAGCCTGAGGAGAAAGATGCAAACATTTGTTTACCAAGCCCGCCGGGTGTGTAGGAGTGTCTGCCAGTGTGTTTACATCACCCCTCAGGTGCAGGCGAGCGCTGCAGGGTGGCTGCGCTTCACCTAAACAGGATCAATACCCTAAAATAAACCTTAGGGCCTCTGGAGCAGACACAAGTGGCTGTGACCTCACAACAATGTAGACACACAGACATGCCTCAGGTTCACCTTGATCACACTGGGCGGTGCACCTGAGGTTTGGTCCACAGCCTCCAAAATGACCAAGAAACCATCTGTCAGTCAGATTCAGCAGAACTGAGCAATGTTTTTTTGTTGTTGTTGTTTATATCGATGTATCTAATAAAATGGCAAGTGGGTGGAGATTCATGGTTGCTGTGTTCACTTGCCGCTATGCAAACGTTTGCCATTATCTTAGAGTGAGTAAGTAGTGTTTTTGAATATGCTCCATTATTTTGTGCCTCTAGAGTGTACACTGCACATTACAGTTGGTGCGGGTAGCAACCACAAACAATGAGCTGCTTTAAAATATCAGAATATCATCATGTGCCTGATGAACAGCTCTCGTTTCACGCGTACGTGAGAACATCTGCTTGTTCGCGCTTCCTTAATGCGCTCTTATTGATGAGTCCGTCGCAACAGAAGCCAGGAATCCAGTGGCACAGCTCCTTGAGCAGCTAATGACTCCGTTACCTGGCTATATAAAAGCTGCCAGAAATCAAGTGATGCTCTTCCCTCTCGCTGGTTTAGAGAGCTAAGCTACGTGTCCCCTCCATTCTTGGCCGGGTTTACTACTTGATTTATGTTTCTAGAAATGCAGATCATGACATTTGAAATGTGCCACTTCTGAAGACCTTTTATCACTCGGCGTGGATCTATGGGTCCCTCTGCTACATTGCTCAAAATGTTCCTCATCAGTCGTTTCATCAGTAATGCGTGATGTTGGTAGAGAGCCAGAGCCTCTGCAGGATGGAGCGAGCTGGAGAGGAGAGCGAGCTGTCGCTTGATGACGGTGTTTGAAGTCATCTTGAACCAGATGGCGGACGCAGCATCTATGTGGGTCATCGGTGATGGAGAGAAACCTCAACCACATCTCCAGGAAGCTCAGAACACACAGACAAGCTTAAGAGGCCTTATCAATCAGCTGCAAAATAGCCGTGTTTATCAGGTGGCATACGAGTCATTTATTGAGTGCTGACTCAGCTGATGAGTCACAACACAACACTTTGTGATTCTGAAAGCCGTTCAAAGCGAAGACGGGGCCTTTTGCTGTCAAACCTCACTACGGGGAATCTGAAAGGACACACTGGAGCACATTCCCATATCCTGCCGCCATTCAAAGTGAATCACGTGAAATATTTTAAAGGTTATTCTGATGCCTAGAGCTCATTCTTCTCTGACAGCTCCCTGCTGCCACCAGCTGAGGCCCAAATAAGTGCTGACCTGCCAGACAAAAGGAGCATCACCTTGTTAGTTTGCTATTTAGAGCTACTGTGGGTTCAAGGGAAAATGCAGCATCTGAGAGTAAAGAGAAAGAGACAAAGTCTGAGAATTCTAAAGATCTGTGTCTGAAACCACCTGCTGTACTGGTTGAAAAAAGAACTGAAGACATAAGAGCAGTGTGAAAACAGTAAAACAGGTAGAAATACACAAAAAAATGTCCACAAAACTGTTGCTGCTTTAGTGAGGTGTATGCATATTAGGAGGGTTTGTCCTCTTCACCATTATTTTTTCGCTAGTGTTGGGTCGGTGTAAAGGTGATGGCGTTCACCCTAACAAGGACATGGCGTATCTTTAACTTCACTTGACTGCGTAAAACTTTTTTTTTCTTTTCGCATCCATGGTTTGCAGAAACCTACAATTCTAACGCTGTTGTCTAGTCACAGAGCTGAACAACGGCAAAATCTTACCATGTTTCTCTGGATAGTACCCAGATATCACAATTAGCACAGGTATGACAACTTCCATCCCTTCGTTATGTGTGGGGTACAGCTAGAGCCACCAAATAGCCTCCCTTCACCCCGGAGTCTGACGATGTCTTGTTATGAGAAGTTGATGCAGCTCATCCGGAGACGTTGAAGGTCCCCGTACGCATTATTTATGTGCTGTAATTTCTTATGATGATGTCATTGGCCCTTGAAAAAAAGTGGTTTTGTGTGTGTGTGTGTGTGTGTGTGTGTGTGTGTGTGTGTGTGTGTGCACCCGTGCGCACGTGCATGACTCAGCAGTTATTCTGTCATTTCTACTGACCACATGCTGTGTTATATGTTCCGTTACATAATCAGTGACCCAACAACAAACGGTTCTGCTTCAGTAAGACTGAATGGAGCAAGAGAAGTGAACTGCCCCAGTTCCCATAGACGCTCGATGCATGGCGCTAGCTTGACGCACCAGAGGAAATAGCATGATGAGGAAACAAAGGCATGTAGATATTTGTGCTGACTGGTCATACACGTCCAAAACATGAAGCACACTGTTCCCAACGAGTGACACAAATGTTGCTGCTCTCACCAATTAACTTAATCGTCAATTAAACAAATAACTCATCCGGGGATGTCAGGTGTAAACACGAGGCAACAAACAAACCCCAACATGCCTCTCCTGGGCAGTTAGCTCACACTCCTACCTATGACTCTCGTGACACATGCACTCACGCCACATCCATAGCTTTGCAACGTTTTGATGTTTTTGGGAGCAAACAGTGACATCAGCGTTCGCTGTGGTATGAATTATTATTACATTGACATACCTTGGCAAAACGTAAACATGAAGGCCCAAGTAACAGAGCCAGTTATCTCGTGTTGGTCCACCTTCAGGGCTAAAGTGAAGAAACGAAGAGGCAGGATCCTGTCCACCCCATGGATGTTTACTACCTGGTTCTGTTGTGGACTGTTGCAAACTCTAGTTTGAATGTGCAGAATAACGAAACATCAGTGTAGCACGACATGAAAGTGACGAAAGACCGATCAGTCAGACACCTGGTGTCAATCGTCTTTCTATCAACACACAAGGACAGACTGAAGGACAGAAGAGAGACGCTTCTAAACCTGGGATGACGTGAACCTGCAGTATTTCAGTACTGTAAATCTATCCATGGAACTGGAAACTGCAACTCAGACACCCTGCTTGAATCTGTGCCACTCGTGTTTTTGGGCCTTGCAGTTTTTTTTAATCAAGTCGTGATGAAATTGTGTCTTTTGCCTTTCAGGTGTTACCTAACACATGTCTCTTACTTCTTGGTGGCTCCAGCCATGTACAGTATATTTTGCTTGAAGCTAAAGGCGACCGATGGCGAAAAATGTCTTATTACAAACTCGTCATCCAGCAAAATCCACATCTTTGATTTGAGTTCAGAACAAACCACGTCTCTGCCAGTTCCTCGGTACTGTGAACGAGGGAGGAACCAGGAGTGCTATAGTTTGTAATCAGCAGGCTGATTTAGGCAAACCAGTTCCAGTCGTTATGGTGTAAACCGCTCTCACCAATGCAGCTCCACCAGGAGACGCTTCCTGGAGAAACTCAGACAGAACCTCAAACTAGAGAAGCACTGGGGGAAATAAACTCTGCTTGTTTTTTTATGTACAGTAAGACTGCAGCTGAAACTTCAAATTAGTTTTAGATAAACTGTGGCATTCTGTCAGAATAAGAATATCGGATTTCTGACACATCACTTACACTGAAATATCATGACCTAATGTCTAAAAACAGTTATTGATAATTATAAAGCAGCAGTGAGCAGACAGTTGCAGTTTGTTCTTCACATTTCTGAAGGCCAAAGAAGCAGCAGCTTAAGCTCATCATCAAAGAGGAAGTGCAATGCCAGTTTCATTAAATATATATTCATTTAAATATATATTCAAATGAGGCGCCACAGTGGAGCAGTGGTCCTCACTGTGGCCCCCCAGCAAGAAGGTTGAGGGTGGAGCCCCGGCTGCAGCACGGGGTCTTTCTGTGTGAGTCTCCATGTTCTCCCTGTTCCTGCTGGGTTCTCTCTGGTACTCCAGCTTCCTCCACAGTCCAAAGACATCAAGAGGGGACCAGGTTAATCCAGACTCTAAATTGACCGTAGGCGTGGCTGGGAGAGCCAATGGTTGTCTGTCTCTATGTGTTGGCCCTGCCATGGACTGGTGACCTGTCCAGGGGGAAGGCTGCTGGGATAGGCTCCACCCCCACCACCCTCAACAGGAGAAGAGGGGGAACATGGATGGATGGATGGATGGATGGATGGATAAGGATGAGTGGATGGATTTATTAAAATGACTTGATATAATTTTGCATTTGTGCAAAATGTCAAGCGTTGTGCAATAAGCCTTTGGTACTGGATGTGTGTTATGATGTTTTATTTCTCTGTGAATTGATTCATGTTATTAACCATTCAATGGATCCTTTAAGTCAAATTATAAACAACTTATTTTGATGTTTTATTCATCTGAAAATCATCATTTGTTGCAGAACAGTAGTAATTGGTACAGGCCTTCATTGCTCACGCGTTAAAACCAAGGTTTCTCTCTGTGTTGTGCCAAAATTCAATTTACTTTAAGATCTTTTAAGGGCTAAAATACTTAGAATAATATTTATATGTTCTCAGTCTTAATAGAATGATATACTGTCTGTCTATCACCAGTTTAATGGCAGCAGAGGTTTATACAGAGTAACAGAAAGGCTCAGTCGGCTTTTACATTTTCCCTGTTTACATGTAGATATGGTTGGTTTGGATGTGAATGTTTGCGTACTGGAATGCCGGAGCAGCTCTTCACACACGGCGCTGCAGGTTCAACGCTCCCAAACGCCCACATATAAGGGAACAGATTCAGTGAATGTTTAGCACTGAATCCTGCAACAGGACATGACGCATTTTCATCTGCTGCTTCTTCATGGCTTTACACCCGGTTGTGCGTAAGTGCGTACGAGCGTGGATCAACACATTTTTAAGGTCACAGCATTCATGGAAACCCACTGTTATATCACGGGGCCAAACTGTGTTCATCGGAAAAAAACGTGACTGTAACAATAGAAACAATGTTATATTTTTTTCTGCAAGTTTGCGTCAAGCAGGTTTTGACAGAGTGACAGTGGCCCACACAGCGCCTCAGGCCAGGCCTCCTTATCTAACAGCCGTGGCACTTCCCTCAGGAGATGTTGGAGGCAGAGGGTCAGGACAGTGGCGTCCCAAAACAAACAAACCCACCTGACACCCCTGACCCCTCATCACAAACGGTCATGAGATGCTCAGACACCTCCGAATTACGCTCTTGTGTAACCAGAGTCTTGTTAACAGTCAACATCTGGCCTGAAGCTCCGATGGAGCAAGGACACTGACGCCCTGGAACTGCAATTATGATGAAAGTTACATAAAGCAAATGAGATGAAGATTTTATTTTTTATCCTTTCATCAGCTGCCCTGTGAAACCAGTTTTAGGATGTATTACTCAAAGATTTATGTGATAAAGATGTCCCGTGCTGTTCTTTTATCATCATGATAACGCCACAACTGCTCCTGGGGGGGGTGGTCGGTCCCTGTCACGGCGGCCTCCAGCACCTCTGCATTAAAGTCAGCTGCTGGAGTGGAGCCACAGTGAGTTTAGTCAGACAGCTTTTGCAGGCCAGGGTGCTGCGCTGCGGAACACCTGCTCTATTCCCCTTCCAGGCTGCAGCAGCTTAAAGACTTTGAATGCTGTAAATGGTTGAGGGAAGGCCCATCCTGCAGACAGAAGAAGTCCATGCTTATCAAATGGAAAATGTAGTTTTGTGTGTTCGCTACATGGGAAGTGATTGTGATTTACTCTTGTACTTCATGGGTTTTCATTTATGTTTAGAATTTGTCATTTTAGGCTTAGATTGTTGTGCCCTCATAGCCTACAGACGCAAATTAGCTTCTCGTTATTTCTGGTGGAATACATTTATTGTGTATTACAGGAAGCACGTTTGTCATCTCACGACGTGTAAACTCACTCAGGAAGACTCCTACTATTCGCTGTTGTGTAGTTTTACGCCTGATCCCTGATCCGTTTTTCTCACTTCTGCACGCTCAGTCACCTCCTAGCTGTCAAACACTAGGGGGCGTGGTGGAGTGTCAGTCTTTGTTTTCTGCTGTAATGCGCGCCTCTCCTCATCGCCATCTCTGCAGGATCGTTGGTCCCTTCATCAGCCACCAGTCTCATCCACGGTCATCATCTTCCACCGTCTCCACCAGTGCCTGGACTCCATGGGGTTTGCAGAGTCTCAGTACCTAAGACTTTATACCACAGGTGTCAAACTGGTCCAGTAAAGGGCCGTGTGGCTGCAGGTTTTCATTCCAACCGAGGAAAAGCAACACCCGAATCTACTTAAATCAATCAACCTGTGTCCACACAGCTCATTGGTTGGATTGCGTGTTGCTTTTGCTAGGTTGGAATGAAAACCTGCAGCCACACGGCCCTTTACTGGATCAGTTTGACACCCCTGCTTTATACCATCTTTATCATGGTTTGGACAGAGCATGCGCTACAATACTGGGTTGAAAGATTTTTCTGTTAAACATTTGGTTTCTTCATACTTGGTATTGGCTGAATCGATATTCAGTCTCAAGAGTTGATGAAAGGAGTGAATCCGAGCACTGACTGTTAGAAATCCAGCATCTGTCACAACTATAATCACAATCATCACAAACAACGACAGGTTAAATTACAACAGGATTTATTCCAAATAACATTACTCAGATAAGTGACTGTTACAGTTCAGTTATACTAATGGCACACATCAGCTAACGACTACGACAAGCAGTACACATGTAATGAAGGTGGGGGGGAAGCGTGTGTGTGCGTGAGTGAGTGTGTGTGTGTGAGATGATGACGGGGTGATGTCGACCACACACCCGTTCGAGTTGTGATGGCGACTAAACCACACGTGCGAATAGCGAGAACAAAGAGAGAGGGGGAAGAGCAAGAGGGAGAGAAAGCTTGGACAGCGTCGCTACAGATGATAATTACAATATCACCACGCGATAGCCGAGCCGGTGAACCGAAATTTATCATTGTGAATCATGGGGGGTGGCGCCTTTTTTCAAATAGGCACACAACTCCAGCTCGGGCTTTTGGAGGGAATGTAGGCCCTCCTTCGTTCTTCCGCCCACATGTGCGGTCGACCCCCACGGCAGCGATCTAAAAATGACTGATAGAAATGAGAGGATATGAGCTTTGACGTCATCCTGAGGGAGCTTGAGGAACAGCGATGAGAGCGTCGGGAAGGTCACTCAACTTTGATCCATGTTTTGTTTTAAATGAATGTGAATCAAAACAACCTTCTCAGGAAACACTGCTACTTTTCCCAGGAATTATTTGATGGTTGCATGGGATCATTTGCCAAGAGA
Organism: Aulostomus chinensis; assembly: GCF_037954235.1. NCBI lineage: Eukaryota > Metazoa > Chordata > Actinopteri > Syngnathiformes > Aulostomidae > Aulostomus > Aulostomus chinensis. Next base: position 25,626,885 of record NC_141331.1, read on the forward strand.
CTTTTGTTCCTTTTTTCACTCCCAACAAAGATGTTAATTACAGTTAGATTTTTGCGCTTAGTTATTAATAAATGTGACTGTATTAAGTAAATAAATGTAACAATCTTGCAAAGCTGGTGTCTCGATTGAAAAAGTGTGGGAACCTACATGTACAAGCACATGGGGGGGGATTTGCACTAACGAGAAGGTTTGCTAACTTTTCAGTGGCAGTAGCACCGATGTACATCCAGTCTGTGATGACGAGCACTCGCCAGGTGAAACAAATCCCCTTCTTGTCTGATCAAAAGTTTGCCGTATGGTTGCCACTGTGGCATGTGCACCCTCCTCTCTTCACATTAGTGGGTGCCAGCTCTCAGGCCTCTTCCTGTGAAACATGCACACACCCTCCATTTGACCTTCTTTGGGTTTCAAAACAACACTTCTGACCAAAGGGTGGGAAGTTTGCAACTCAGTAACAGCCTATTAAACATGATGCAGCTTAACAGTAACCTGATCATACAGTACATCCACTAGAAAAGATGATATACACTACATGAACACTGAACTTGTATTTAATAGACACGCCTCAAACACTGTCTGATGCATTCTGTTGACTGATAACTGCATACTGGGTGAAGCATACACACTCAACACACCTCTTACACCTCTATTGTTGGTACATTTGTGGTTTACACACTATTCTTTGTCATGCAAACCCTCTTGTTTTCTTCCATCACATCACAGCCACACACACACACACACACACACACACACACACACACACACCCCTTCCATGCGTCATCCCTCCCAGTCAGTTCCAATCCCATCTCTAAGCCGTGTGTGTTTTTCAGAGGCGACGGCTTTCTGCACATTCACACAAGCTGTGCTGCTGTGTGCAAGATAATGTCAGGCAAGACCCCTGATGATGCACGTCTGTGTGCTAACAAGGCAGCAGCCTGGGGTTAGCTTCACATGCCTCCTCTTAGTATCACACACCTCCCACTGATCAGACGCGACAGAAAGCCCGATGGGAGGAAAACACAGCTTTTTGTTTCCGTCATGAATGGATGTAGGATGAAGTTAATTATACTGTATGTCACAGTTTGACCTAAACTCTGTCAGGCCACATTTCAGTTGTTCAGGTAAGTACGGCTGTAAGTGTCACAGTTTAACTCTGAAGGTAATTATAGGGAAAAGGTTTCAGAATTTATGGTCCTGGCGGTAAATCTTCACTTCTGTCCTGTTTCGCTTTGAGACAATGCCGAACAAGTCATCAGTAATGATCGCTTTTCTGGAGTCAGCGTCTTCATTCTGGTTACTGTGTTCCGTCTAAAACAGGGGCGGAGCCATATGTTGTAAATATTTGGGGCTCTGTTACAGCCTGACCGTTTTGATTTGGACTCTTTGATTACGATGAACTTGGGTTTAGTTTTGGAGTTGAATTTGTTACTCTGTTGTTGGTTTTTATATTGTTTCTTTTTGTGCCTTGTTATCATTATTTTCCCTGGTGTAGTCAGTTCCTGTTTTATTTTGAAAATCATGTCCTTCTAGTGCCTGTTTTAAATTGTGTCTGATTTTGCTCCCTTTTAACATGCTTTTGTTTTTGCAATAAATCATTTTAGTTGTCCGACTCATACGTGCCTCCGTACGTCATACATGTTTGGCAGCCATTTTAGATGGTAAAATGCCTAAAAGTCAAAAGATTGCTTATGAAAACCTTTGTAGCTGCGCATGATAAAGGCCGTCCTGAACAGAACAGATGTTGTATCTAATTTTTCTCCTACTGGCTGGATCACCCAGAAAAGCACTGGGGCCGCAACCACTTCAGAATTTGGAATTGGGAAAGCTGTCACACCCGAGCTGACCACATTCCAGGAAAAGTGAGAAAAAGTTATAAAAGCCGTGATACCAACACTTTGCTCGTGATTTTAACAAATGTCATTGGCAGACGCCTGTAGACAGAGGATGAACAGCCCTGGATTTATAGAAGAATACGACTGGAGTGCTAGAAGCAGTCCCGACACGTTCACACTGGTGATGCAGGGAGCAGCCACCGAGGTTTGTCAGGTGTCTCAGACTTTCCCAGAAAAAAGTCAGACCTCAGGGAGTGTTCCACTTTAACTTTCCAACTGGGAACTTGGATAATCAGACTCCCCCATTTTACTGCCCCCACCTGCTTGCCTTTAGCTTTGAACTCCTTTCTCACTTTCTCACTGCTCTCACCGCATCTCTCCTCCTCATGTCCTACTTCCTGTCCTGATCCACAGCTTTTCTCCCGTCCTTTCATCTTCACTCTCTCGCTCTGTACCTGAGAGCAGAGCTGAGCAAAGTTTCTTAATCGCTGGGAACAGAGTTTGAGCTTTTTTCATAAACCTAAAAACATTCAGGGCATTTGAGGAAACATTTGGAGATGTAGTCCAAGAAGCCAATATTGTGCAGTTTGCAACTGAGTACTGACTGTCCTCATTAATTTCTCTGAAAAAAATCTCTGCATAACTTTAGGCAGCCAGTTTTCCATAACCTTGAGGACCAGTGTTCCCAAATTAAGTGTGAGGACTCCCAGAAGCCCCTGAGAACACTTCAGGAGGAGCATGATTAATTTGATTACACATTAGTGCAGAGGAGTTGAGAACTGCTCCAAAGCTCTTTCTATCAGGCTGGACTTCAACTGACTGACATTTTGGCCAGAAACCCTTTGAGAATCTCTGCTGTAGGCTCCACATTAACATCGGTGCATAAATGCATGCAGCTGGCAGCCCAGAGTCCCAGCGGGTCAGGCCTCCAAAAACTGATTTCAGAACTTTGCTGCGTTGGCTGTTCAGCCAGGAGAGCTTTTTGCCTGTCAACTCCAATCCACTCCAGGAACATAAGGCTGCTCTAGTCCAACCTGAGGGGCCAGGAAACGTGTTCACTCTGCAGGTGCATTCTCACGTATTTAACCATAATGAGTACAAGGAGAGATTTCACAAGCGCTTCTTCCAGGACAAATGTTGTGTAAAATGAAATAAAATGTACAATGAATTCCAGCCTTTGAATTTGGTATAACCTCTTTACTAGGTTCTCGGCGGTGGAGTGACTGTCTAGTGGTCAAAGGGTTGCTGGTTTGATCCTCACATCCACCGGTGACCATGTTTATTGATCTCGGAGCAAGATGCGTAATTCCCAATTGTTCCCAGTCCGAGCCACTGGGGACGTGCAGTCCAGGGCAGCCTTAGTGTCTGTAAGCCTGGAGAAATGGGGAAGGTTGTGTCAGGCGTTGTAGCTGGTGTAAAAACCAACGCCAAATAAAACATGCAGACCACTGACCTGCTGTGGCGACCCCTGATGGGAGCAGCCAAAAAGCAAAGATGATTGATCCTGAGGCCCTACTGCAAATGAGCTCAAAATCTGGTCTGTCGTCATGTCTGGAAACATCCAGATATCCAGAAATATCATCACTGGATATTTGTCTTAGTTGTTGCAGGATTCTAGTAGACAAGGAGGAGGGGGAGCTGAGCACTTGTTTGATCAACACGTTGTACCATTGTTGTATGACTAAAGGCTCACCATTTTCTACTTCCTGTTGTCAACAAGCACAGCGTGGTTCCCCCAGTTTATCGGAAAAATAAGCAAAACAATGAAACCAGGGTGGCCGGATCAAACCAGGGTGGTCAAACCTGAAAAAACTGCACTTGATTTCTGTTGCATGGCCACATATGCAAACTGTTTTGTTCAAAAGCCTCAGGCTGCTTTGGTGCAGGCGCTGTTTGGGCGGGAGGATGAAAGATGATGTTGAGCTGTGGCACGTCTTTCTGCAGTGAGCTCATCCAAACACAGGCAAGACTCATTCAGTAACCACAGTGAGGCTGGGGGGGGGGGGGGGGGGGGGGGAGGGGAAGGTTGGTTTTGGATGATGGAGCTGGAGCGTCTGCTAAAAAGGGAGTAGAGGGTCAGATAATGCCAGCAGGTCCTGGATGTTCAGCACCTGTGTGGTGAGAAGTGAGTTAAGGAATCACAGGAAGCTGCCAACCACAGCACAGTTATTGATGGAGGGAAACGGCATCCAGACACATCATATATTTTTACTCCTCCTGCCTCAGGCCTGGGATAAGATTCAAAACATCCCTCTTCTTTGTTGTCAAGTGTCTTTGCAACGCCATTCCAGGAGAGAAGAAGCTTGCCAACATGAGGGCTTGAATCAGATATTTTACCTCATCTTCGCCTCAGGCCATCATTTGTTCTCTGTCAGTTGATATTTCGCTGCACCAAAATCCCTCCATTTACTGGATGTGTTGTCCTCTTCAAGCTAAATGAGCTCGAGCCACTCGAAGCAAGCACTGCACAAGAAGCTCCAAAAAATATTCGTTCATGCTGCATTCATGACAGCGCCCCGAGGGAGCATTGAACGGTGGAGCTCTGAAATGAACATGAAAACAGCCGCTGACCTTGACTGTAACACACAACTGTTCCAAACATATTTTGACGTTTCATTCTTTTCTTCTTTTTTAAAATCTGCTCGAAAAATTCTTAGTGTGCCGACTGACTGATATCAAGTCATTTATTGGGTTTTATTCTTTCATGTGGAACACTTTGGATCCTGCTGCACGAGGTGGGCTTCAGAAATGCCGTTCCCTTGTCTCGCTGGTTATGTGCTTGGCTGAGAAGGGCCGGCCACGTGACCACGGTAACAGAGAAGAGATTCGCTTTGTAAGGGATTGTGTTGAAGATGGAGCCACACACACAGCAGTAGCAGTTTAGCTTTTATGGAGGAAGGGTTTGGAATTTCTTAGAGTGGTAGAAGTTGGTGGACAGTCGAGGGAGATTAAGAAGGAGTCGAGGTAGAGGATGGAAGGAAGCAGGGGTCGTGAACATTATGATGATTATGGCCAAGGATTTGGAGGGGAAGGACAAACCAAGAGAGAAGAATGGAGGAAGATAACCAAGGGAGGTAGATATGAGAGAAAGAAAAGGAAGAAACTTGGATGGGAAAGAGTTCTTTTGTGATTTGATCCTAGGTCTGCTCCAGCCAGCACCAGTCATCCCTGTCTAATCATCATGTGTCTGGGCACTGGCACTCAGAGAGGCCCGGAAGCAATCTGTGCTGGTCCACTGCTCCATCCACCAACAACTCCCCTTTGTCTCCTCCAAAAGCCTGAGTACCCACCCTCAGGATGAGTCACCCACACCCACCTCATCTTGAAGCCTACATGCTGCGCCCCATCGTCATCTTGCCTTAACATCACCCAGATCTACTGTAGCACGCTGCCTTGATCCCACATGTCAACCCTGCTCAGAGCTCACCTGTATGAGCCGCCGCAAAAGTACCAGAAATCCAAAGAAAACACTCTGAATGTTGAGATGGCAACAGAAGGAATTAGATGAACTTTTCATGGGAACAGTTTTTTTTTTAGTTTGCATGAAAGACAAGTTGGAAGTCCTATCAATGTTTTCCCAGCTAAGGGGGTGTTGATTCCTCCCAGAGGGAAAATTATTTTTACTTCCGACCTTGAAACGCACAGCAGCAGCAAACAGGAGTATACGCGGAATATACTGTCAATCAACACAATCATATTTTCCACTTGATACATAGGACAGATTCATAAACCACAAAATGTTGTGAAAAATGTATCAAAACAGAGGAATATTAGTTAGCGAGGATAATCGGTGTTCACATGTATATTTTAAATTTAAATGCTAAGTGAGGTTATGAGGTTGGAGAAGTACTTGCTTTTAACCGCATGTTCATGTAGACAACCGGCTGTGTGTTTGCTCACTCACTGGCCTGAGTGGGTTGCATGCTGCTGCAGGATTTCACTTGAGGGCCCACCAGACAGAACGCTCTGATTCAGGGTAAAACCCAAAAGAAGAAGTGCGAAGGAGGGTTGTAATCAAGAGAAATATTTGATATGAGGCGTTTTAGCAAGAAGAAGCCAGATGTTAAAGACCTCCTGCATTCTCCACCGTCTTCAGATGAAAAATAAAGGCCTCTGACTGGTTTTAGTTCATCTTTGCAGGTTCTCTTGTCAACTTGTGAAATATCATTTGGGCTCACCAGCTGACATATTTGTCACTGTGCAGCAGCAGTGAGGCGTTGCACAGATGCAGACAACTGTAGACATTGTCTGCTAACTTCTCTCAAAAATTGAACCCCCCCCCCCAAAAAGATAGATGCTCATTGCGGTGCTAAATTAAATTAAGCCTTTATAAATCAAAACAAGACAGGCCTATCGCTATTTTGAAGGTTTCCCTTTCTCACTCAAACAAAACTTTTGATACACACAATGTCACATGTTTCTAATTTCTTTCTACATACTCTTATCAGAATACTGAAATATTTCTTTCAAGGACTCATTAAGCCGAGGAGAGTTAAACAATATGGAGCGATGAAGGTTGCGGAAGTGGAACCAGCAGGAGTTTAAAACTACTTTCACCGCCATCTACAAATGTTTGGTGAAGGCTCGGAGGCAGGCTGCTAGGGCCCTCAGCAGGCTGGGTGATGACGTTGCCATAACTCCTCCTGCTTATGCACTGGTTGTGGAATTGCCATCATTGTCAGAAATTCCATCCATCCATCCATCCATCTTCTCCTTCTTCTCCTGTTCAGGGTGGTGGGGGTGGAGCCTATCCCAGCAGCCTTCCCCCTGGACAGGTCACCAGTCCATGGCAGGGCCAACACATAGAGACAGACAACCACTGGCTCTCCCAGCCACGCCTACGGTCAATTTAGAGTCTGGATTAACCTGGTCCCCTCTTGATGTCTTTGGACTGTGGAGGAAGCTGGAGTACCAGAGAGAACCCAGCAGGAACAGGGAGAACATGGAGACTCACACAGAAAGACCCCGTGCTCCAGCCGGGGCTCCACTCACAACCTTCTTGCTGGGGGCCACAGTGCTGACCACTGCACCACCGTGCCGCCTGTAAGAAATTCAAATTGTTAAAATATTCATAAATTACCAGGTGACATGTATGACACTAAATATGGACGCACGGAAGGTGTGTGTGTGTGTGTGTGTGTGTGTGTGTGTGTGTGTGTGTGTGTGTGTGTGTGTGTGTGTGCGCCTCTTGACAACCTCGAGGTGAGGGAAGTGAAGTATGGTGGCGTGAGTTTGAAGTCGTTTGGATGAGCGGTTCTAATATTATGGCTAAGAAGTTTTTTTCTGTCCTGGCTTCCTGCAAGATCTTTGGGATGGAACAGGGGTGCATTCCAAACTTCTGTGGCAGCTGACTTGTCTTCTCCACTGTGGGGTTACCATGGATTTTCATACCTCTGTGCCAGCTAAAGCTGTTGACAACATGATCTCATGTTGCCTTGGTTTTCAAAGGTCAAGGTCACGGACACAGGATAACTGTGACATTCTTTCTATTTCAGGAACACTTCGATGGTTATTTTGTTCTAATTTGACTCAATAATTACTGAGACTGAGGATGAATTTATGAATTTTGGTGGTCAAAAGTCGAGGTCACCGTCACCACAGATAAATGCAATATCTCTAAAACGCCTTGAGAGAATTTCTTGCCACAGACTTCCGCTGGGAAAGTTTTGTGAGGGTCAAAGGTCAATGTCACCACACATGAACACAATTTTCCAGCGACATTCATGTCCAACAGCAATTCCAACAGAGGGAAATCTGTCAGCTCTACGCACAGTCTGACCAAGTTGAACGCAGCCTGTCGGTGCCTGTCAAACTGATTCATATCTTTCTATTTACAGCAGAGTTAAGCATTAAAAGTGCACAGGGGTCAGCTGAGGAATGCCTGTTGTGTTCTCATTGATAGGGAGTGTTGTACTCCAGTTCTATCAGCGGTCAGTTGCAGCTCTTGATGTTTGCTATCGACAGAGCTTTAAGCCAAAGTCAACTCCTTTTGTGTGTGAAATTCCTAAAATGAAACAAGCACTCGTCATTATCACATCATCACCATACACAAAGATCCCCCAGACAATGGGGAGTGGGAGAAGAAGCATTTAGTCTTTATTTAAAAAGCATTTTAAATATGGCGGGTATGCAAGGATGAATTTCAGTGCGAGGTTTCATCAAGATCTTGAGGTTGAAACGGAGGATTGTAAGAACGTGAGGCTCCGTCATCGTGGAATGTGGTCGTGCCGGCACTGAGTGGGGCATAGAGTTTAGATTAACTTCTCTGAAACAGGCTCTGTTCATCCGGCTGCCTGACTGACCTACATTTGGAAAGAAGTCACACAAATCAGATGCTACATTGTATGGTCCAAACTCCCATGTGGCCGCCTGTTGCACAAGCCAAGACACGGCAGGAAATACCCTCACTTTGCTCAAATGTTTACAGTGGGATTCAAACAACGGCGGTCACAACAGAGCGGAGGGAAGATTTTGTGATCGTGCTTTTCTGAGGCTACTCTTTTATCCCTGTGGTCTTTGCTGGGTAAACCAGGCAAAGCGATGCTACGATGCTAACTCGTCAGGGATGAGCTTCAGTATCAAGCCTGAATATCATTTAATACCTGAGGATCATTAAATCTTTCTTGGCAAGTGCAAGGTGATATCTGCAACATCTCATTCTGTGACACAAGCTTTTAGCCTCTGGCCCAGTAATAGCATATTACAGAAAAGCTGGCCAAGACAAACACCATGACTCACATTCCAGATAATGAGCACGTGCGGACACTGATGTCATCCCGATTGTGTTTCTGCTTAACTCTCCTTGGCCCATCTACTCTCCTTGCAGTGATTGGCCTTAATCAACTCCTGCTCCTGGTTATATTGTGGATTTCTCTAGCACCACCTGTTGCCTTAGTAACAGATTGTTTTACAAGATGATGCTGGAAGAGCGATCCAGCAGGCGGTCTCGATGTGGCGCACAGATACAATCAGTTCCATGTGTGGAGGGCTGTGACCGAGCTGGAGCGAGGGACAAGTCATTAAAGTCAGTGTAAACAGGGTGGGTGTTGGCCTGATCGCACCGCTTCGTGCTTAACCTCCGACTAACAGACGGTGAAAGACACTGAAGGAGAAGTCAGAGGGACTAACTGGTGCAAGAACTCCAGCTGATTCCACCACCTGGACTCCATTAACCCAAAAATAATAGAACGCTGCCATCAAGGAACCCGAGTCAAGGAGTTATTAAATAAACACTATTCAGTCAAACTTCATAACCATTTAACTGTCGTCGTAGTCAGGAACAATCCCGTCTCTATAAAAGCCATACTGTTTCATCTCGGCTTCCATATGTTAGCGTGTTAACACCAGCAGAACCTGACGGGAACTTTTAGGGCCTCCTTGATGTCATTTAACAAGACGGAAGAGAGACAAGTCAGGGTCCCTTCTGAATTATGACATTTAAGTCACAACACAAGAAAAGTGCTGGAAATAGACTGCGGTTTATAGAAAATACAAATAATTGCAAAAATCTGTAAAAATAATTTAAAAAAAAAGTTCCTTTGGCACGGTCAGGTGCTTGTCTGGAGGGACTGATGTGGTCAGTCACTCATACGGAACAGAGAACCCGTGCCTGACACACGTCTCCGCTGTTGACCTGCATTTTGCCGCTGAAAAGTTCAATTTGATGGTTCAACGATTGTTTTTTTAGTACGTGCAGTATAACAGGAGCTGCTGTGGACTTAACAGTGACTCAGCACATGCACGTCTGCTGAAGTCACTCTCTTGCCATCTCCTGGTTTCTTTTGTACTGAAGTTGGAGGGCAGACTCACTGCAGAGGTTGTAGTATATATTAGTTATACACACACACACACACACACACACACACATATATATATATTTTAGAGCCGTTAGGTGAAATAATGCAATCCAGTCAATTCCATGTTATGTAATCAATTCATAGATTTTAATTGCATGCATCACTTTTGGTCGTGACAAGCATTTGGAGTATTTTAATTCAAAAACATTTTGGGAAATGTGACTGAACTTTAGAGGTGAACACGTGTTTGATTTTCCATCGATCAGATCAATAATCATCAAAAATATGATTTGAATATGACCTACATACCATCTTAGGCCATTATACTGGAGTCAAAAACAACAATGTCTGCTTCTGTCATTTTACAAAACCACTGCTGGGTGTGTTCACTGATGTGTGGCTTCATCTTCTTCTTCTTCTTTTAAATTCCAGAACTGGATGCAGCTGAGGCGTGTCACTGCCTTCCACTGGTTACTCCCACGGGGGCGAGAAGACTGGGGGGGTTGGGACATACGATTCGACAGCCCTACAAGATAAAAAGATTTTGGTGGAAAGAATCAATTCTGACAAGTTTTCCCTTTTAAAAATAAAGAAGATAAAAAAAGGACCACACTCCAAAAACGTAGGCTTTCACTATCAAACACAACAGGCCATTATAACGATGCCAAGAAACTCTTTTCTTGCTCCTGCTGGATTCCCAACAGCACAACAGCAGATAAAAGAGTATGAAAAATGTTTCAAACCGCCACCGCAGCACAACCTACCTGTCTCCTCAGTGTATTAAAAATATTCATATTCTGAATGAATCCCTGCAGGCAGAGGAAAAATCAAGCAGATGTTGGATTCAGTGTTGGAACGACATTAGATTTTAGTCAAACCCCAGATCCAAACAAGTGTAAAAAGACATTCAAATTTCAAATGTTCAGAAGGTAATGGACCTTGTTAGAGTACAATACAACTAAATTCCTCAAGATAACATGAGCTGTCATCAGTATTATGCGTCAGGCTGATGGTGGCGTGAGACATTCGTTAGCAGGTTTAGCTCCCTCCTTGTGTGATGGATGTGTGGTGAAATCCGAGCGTGTGAGCTGTCCACGGTGCACCGCATCAATCTGGAAATGCTCCTTTCCTTCGCACTGACATGTTTACAAAGTTAAAACTAGATCTTGTCATTCTCGACTGATGTAATGTAATTGTGTGAAAAACAGACTGCATGGTGACAGTGGGGGTTAAATACTTAGCACGACTCCGAGTGGAATTTGAATATTTGGCCCAAACAGAGCATTTGCATGGAGATGATGGATATGTAGCAGGAGTCTGGAAATGCTGATGCAAGTGTTTGAGATGTTCTGCGTAGTTTTCCTTTGAGCGCATTTACAGCTCACGTTTTCCCAGGTCTGCTCCTTTCCAAGCAGTTGCTTCATGTGAAGCAACAAGTTCAGCGTGATGTGAATGAGGCGAATGACTGTGACCTGACAGGCATTTTATCAAACACACTGCAGTGTCTGTTTACTTCATTAGACTGACATCCCTCTAAGTCAAATACACATGCATATACATGTTGGACTATGCATGTGCGCGTGCGTGTGTGTGTGTGTTAGCGTTGGGGTCACGTAGCAAAGCAGTGTGCCTCCCTGCCTGTGTACTTCAGCACTAATGTCAGTGTAAGGAGCGAGTGTGGAGCCTGAAGCGGACGACTCAAGAACTGCACGCTGAAATTAACAAGATGGGACATCTAGTGGAGCTAGCCATGTTAGCGACTACGCTAGTGCCAGTGGCTAATGAGCGCCCATTTATGGGAGCATATGAAATGTGACTGGCAGAGAGCAGCAAGAGGAGCAAGAAAGTCAACTGAGCGCCTGGAGAAAGCAGCAGCAGAGGGGAAAAGCAGCGGCGATGCAGAGAGCTCTAGAAAAATGAATGTCAACTATGTGAGAAGTGGTGCAGACGGAGAGTGACAGTGCTGACTGATTATCGTCCCTGCGCGTTTGAGGCATAATCCCCTCTGAGGTGTTCCTCAATGGACGACGGAGTGGGGCTGAACGGTCCTATGCGCCTTACGGACTCTCTCACATTCCACTTATACCTCACTAGCCAAAGGGAAAAAAATTAGACAATTAATGATACTTTCATGCATTTTGCAATCAAATCCTTTCACAAGCCATTGTTTTATCTCCATGGTTATACCTGAGGGTTGGACCGTGAGGTTCTTATGAAAGGGAAACATTGATCTTGACTTAAGTAAACAGGACCTACCACAGATACGAGCTGGCAATGTTCGAGGAGCCGCAGGAAAGCTAATGTTCTTATACTAGCAGGAGTTCTGGGATACGTCAGAGGCCTGTTGGTTCTCACCTCCAACTTTAACAATTCCGCTTGGACAGAGGCACAACATATAAATAAGTCACAAAGCCGTTGTACAACCCGTATGTTTAGCTCCTTGGTTTGGTTCAAAAATTACATCACAAACTTGAACCGGGGTGAAGAACAAAAATTGAAAGAATAACGCATTAACTCTTACGCCTGTTCCATGCTTGCAACACCTACACTACAAATTGCCCCATAATGTGTTGCATGCTAAACATTCCTTCATAACTGGAAGCAGCTGCTCCGGTGTCATGAAACACTGACAAGTGTTTGACAGGAACAGTGACAGAGTGGAAGCTTCGAGCAAAATATCAAAATGATGCTGTCAGTCAAGGCGCTCTTGGATTCTTCAGAGCAGCTACATGGTTAGGGACCTGAACAAAATGTGAAGAAACAGCTTCAGCAGATTATAATGATGTATGAGCCTTTAAAAATGAATCAAAAATCATCGGCTGTGATACAAGCGCCATCAACACCTTCACCGGAGTTCCCTGACTCAGCGTTCCCTCGCTGCTGTTTACTGTGTTGCAAGGAGCTCTGTTTCTGATCAACTTTCAACACCACGGCATTTATTTTCACCATTTTGTTTTTTGATTGCTTACTAGTTCAATTTCCACTAACGTGAACGTGACATTGTCACATGCCAAATCCAGTTGGAAGGACAGTGAAAACATCGTTTTTGCGTAGAAAGCGACCGGTGCGGCCTCCTGTTCCTGTTTAACTGCTGTTACTGAGACCATTTCTTCAACAACTGCGCTCATTCTGCTAATGCTCAGTGACTGATTGTTGCTTGGAGGGACCAATTTGGTACAACTAGGTTGGTCTATTTTCATGTCATAAGCCATGAGAACCTTTCAGGAGGTATTTACTACGATGGCAGAAGAGAAGACGGAGGGCCCTCATGATTCATGTCATGATTGGTCGATGACTTTGATACAGTTGGATTACTCGAGGTGGTTCTAGACCGGAGGGGTCCATGGGTGCCACTACCCGATACCTCACCAGGCCACAGCAGAGACTTCTCTCAGGGGTTGGGATCGCTGATAAATCACGTCTTGTAGAAGCAGGTTCAAACTGCCAGAACTACCGAGGTAAAAGCTGAATGTGATTCTTTAACAGTAGTTGTCATTCAGGAGCAACTGCTGCAGGTGGTGACTTTGAAATTTACCCCAAATATTGACATTTCTTATCATGACATTATGATGCACAAAAGTATTACTGCCACCTGCAAGTTACCGCCCCCAGGCCAGGTGACTGTGCAACTGCTAATCTTCAGGAAGTCATTTTGTCAGTCATTTCCTCCCACGTCGACAGATTACAGGGCCACGAGTGCGCCTGGCATGGCGCCACGCATTAGCCTTTCGTCACCTCCGAGACATCCAGCCAGGTGTTTCACTCAAGACGCTGTCACAGTTTATTGTGGCTCGGAGTGTCCACAGGGAGGTTCAGCTCTCCGGTAGGTGTGTAATTACGATGGCACTGCTGTCGTTGCCTCACTGACACACCGAAGGAGAGAGTAGGGTGATAATAGAGGGAGCAGAGGGTTGTGAAGAGAACACAACAACAAAGGAATGCCTGACACGCCTGTGATGAACAATTGAAGCCCAGGTATGAAGAGGTATGTGTGTGTTTGTGCATCTACACACAGCCCTGGTAGGCCACTGTGAGTTCCTCTGAGAGTACTTCCCGCCACACACGTGATTCTGACAGTAATCCTCGGCTAATTAATGTGCTGCGATAAGAACTGAGTGACTGAGGAAAAGAAAGTGTGTCTGGATCTGTAGGAGGAAGGAGCCAGAAATAACTCAAATGTGATGGAAGAAACATTCTCTATAACAGGTTTTCTGAAAATTCTGATACAATTTTGAATGGAAACCTTCCCAAAATGGCGAGCTATTTCACAAACGAGTTCTGTTAATCAACAAGGGGAGCTGAGGATCAACCACCAAGCCTGAGAAAAATGCCGCCAAACAGTAAATATACGCCAGCTCCTCCGGTTCTAAACATCATGAGAATTCTGCTGTTTCAGTTGCCAAAGAAATCTCTCGACTGTAAATTTGTGTGTGTGTGCGTGTGACAGTTCGCAAACAAACCTTTTAATCATACATAACCTGTTGGCATTCATCTTGGCGTGTTTCAGCTGTCAAGGGAAATGTCAACGCATTTGACCTGAACCCAAGAAATGGAAGAACATAGTAAAAGGTTTGAGCGTTTATAAATCTTTTTTAAACTTTTTACTGCTTTACCCTAAAAACGCCTTTAGCCTTCTGCCTTCCAACAGGCATCTTGAGGTCACAGAGACGTTTCTCTCTTCCTGCATTACTTGGACTCCAGAATGCAGACAGAACCAGCCATGCATAAATAGCTTAAAGCTAATGGCAACTGACAGCTAACAACAGCAACATTAAACTTTTCCAAACTCTCAGGCATTTTGTCTGGTATAATCCACGTCTTCTGTGAGCCGCATGCTCAGTAATCCACGAGCGCGTTGATATTTGAGCTAAAAACAAACGAAAACACTTCCAGTCATTCATGCTCATCCGCGCTCGTCCATGGTAGCGCCGGACTAGAAGTGTTAGTTTGCTGGCTTGTAGAAGAAATCAACGGTTTTATGGGTTATTGAGCATAAAGCTGGAATATGAAGAGGTGTATTACACAGGATGCTGCAGTTTTACTGTTCAAAGTAGTTAACGATGCAAAAAAGCCTTTGCCTGGGCGGTGATGGGTAAAGGTTTGAGAAGCCAGCTTGTGACCAGAGGGTCCAGTGACCAGACAAGCCAAGCACTTAAGCAGTACTGCATCTATACAGGAGACGGGAGTTATCTGGATGCTGCAGTTCCATGTCTTGGAGTAAGGATTTAAAGAAACACAAAGTCAATGGGAGGAAAAAGAAGTTATCAGTGTGGAAAAGCCTTTCCCCTCTCTGCAGCCCTTCATGCTGCCAATATGGACGCCGGAGGAGACACATCCGTCACATCCCTCGTCAGTCCCTGGACTAGTGCTGACCACTACTGCGATGATGAGACAACACGCATTTTCTTGACAGCATGAGTCTGAAATATTGCAGGGAGTAATGGAACAAGGAGGAGCAGCCAGAGTGAGCTGTTGGATGAGGAGCCGCGGGCGACAGCTTCAGGCTCTCAGGCTAGTAACCAACTCTGCTGCTTGCAGGCTCACGCCACGTGCAGCATGAAGCAAACCATGGAAAAAGGACCGTCAAAAAATAGCCTGAAAAATAAAGGTGACGCCTGCACAGTTACTCTAAGCCACAAACAGATTAATCTAGACATTTTTATCCTACTTGTTTCTTCATCTGGTCAGAAAATTTGGAAAATATTTGCTCCAACAGGCCGGTGGCAGGTGTGATGAACTACGCCGTACTCGTCAATCAACCAGACAGCAATCATACTGTGGAATATCAGGCATAACATCTTTTATCGAGCTTGCCAAATATTAGAATGTACATCCAGTAAAATGAATCATGTTGTTTGTATTAAATTGGGAACGCAAGAGATTAATAACCAGATTGGGTCTCAAATAATCTGCAGCTTCAGTTCTTTCCCTCAAGATGCAGCCCACATGGAGCGTTCACGTGACGAGTAGACGACGAATAGAATCCAAACGTTGTTACAGTTTAACTTCTGCGGTTGGAAGCAAGATGCAGGCATTATTCCTTTTTTCTAAGAGGATGATTATGCCTTGTTATTCCTGCACCAGTCACAGCTGTACAGTCGCCAAATTAACCAGGACTGAAATCTTGAGGAATGGAACAACAACTTCTGTGGTGAACTCAGTAACACTGCTGGTTCTGGACCAGCTGTGTGTGACGCTTCAGGTTTTGATCCTTGGAGCTTTTAGCAGCAACACAGAGCAGTTAAAGCCACAGAGACGAGATTCACAGCAGCTCACCACGTTACAGGAAAACCACACATTCACGGCATAACCCTGCCAACCTGCCCAGGTGTACAGCTCCTGCCCCGGGTCCCAAGAAGAGCAGCTGAAGCTGTGGTGGATTCAAGGTTGTGGGTGAGAGTTTGATGTTCAGGGCGCTGACATGTCGTCACATTCTTAAACAGCCAGCTATAAATCCAACAACACCAGAAGAGAAATCAGATGAGGCGCTTCTCCATTCTGAAAATGTCCACTTTGACAAATAACTGAACACATTTACAGGGACACACACAAAATAAAGCCCAAATCAACAGCTTACAAAGTGATTAAATCAGCCTTTGGAGCCAATCAAAATACTGTATTACTTCAACGTCAAGAATTCTTTTCTAAAATACAGCAGGATACAGTTGTCTTGTTCATTTATGTAACTAGAAGGAACAGCTCATTGGACTTGTCATGATTTTTCTGTACGTTTCTGCTGCGTTTGTAAAAATGTGCTTCTCTTCTCTATGTAATTTTTCTTATTGTATTCTAAATTTTACTTTTGAGCACATCTAATTGAGGGGCCATTAAATAAAAAGCATTTCACTGCACCCTGTACCTGTGCTGTCCAATACGTGACAAACAAAAGGGATTCAAATGCACGTGAATAAATCCTACTGTGTGACGGCAAGTCTCATCCAGACTGCAGTGATACCTCCGCGTGTGCTCTGCTCTCACTAACTTCATGTTTCAAACTCCATCTGAGTCACCTGAGCAGCTGTTTGCCCGTCTGATTCATGCGGGAATCATGTCTGGGGGCGGGGGGTCTCAGCGTCTACCGCGGCATGGGTCCCAGTTGAGTCACGCGTCCTGACAGACGTCCCCTCCTGACAAACACAAATCTGTCAGCACCGCATTAAAATGTACATTTCTGAAATAGACATGCTGATCTTCATCTCCTCCTCCTCTCCTTCTTTGTATCTGTCGTTCTGCTGTTTCACCTGGAGCTTTTTACATCGACTGTAGACTGCTGTGTGGAGGGCAGAGGGGGGTCTAGTGGCCGTCTACTGCCTGCATACGGCCCCTACACCCCCCTCTGCCCTCCACACAACCCCCTCCTCAGTCCCCCTTCCTCTTCAGGTGAGGGTCTCACCCTTCCCCCCTCCTCCTCTGGCTCCCAGGCTGAAGGGCCTCAGCCGTCTCTACTTCCTCAGGAGGCTGAGGTCCTTTAACGTCTGCAGGACCATGCTGAGGATGTTCTCTGAGTCTGTGGGGGCCAGTGCCATCCTGTTTGCTGTTGGGTGCTGGGGCAGCAGACTGAAGGTAGCAGATGCCAACAGACTCAACAAACTCATCCGGAAGGCCGGTGACATTGTAGGAGTAAAGCTGGACTCTCTGACGGTGGTGACAGAGAGGAGGATGTTGTCTGAACTCCACACAGTCTTGGACAGCATCCACCACCCCCTCCATAAAGTCCTGGTTCAACACAGGAACACATGCAGTGCTGGACTCATCCCACCTAAATGCACCACAGAGCACCACAGGAAGTCATTCTTACCTGCGGCCATCAAGCTCTTTAACTCCTCCCTCTGAGTGATACACATTCTTCAGTGTATCTCATGTCATTACTTAACTGTGCAGTACTTAAACTGTGCAATACTCTTTGTCATAACTACTGTGCTTTGTAAATAGTTTATGCTTACTCATACCCTTACACTTTATCTTGTTTCTTAAGTCTGCACTTTTCTAATTATTAGGGCCTGAGCCAGAAGGTACTTCTGGCGAAGACCCTATTATGTTTGCTCGTTTTAATTTGTAATTTCTTACTTTACTTACTTCGAGAACTTTAATAACTGGAACAACAGAATTTCCCCCCGGGATTAAAAAAGTATTCTGATTCTGTATATTTAGGTTGTCTGTTAGCAGGATTAAACCAAAAACCACCGAGTACGAGCCAAAGAAGAGTGGCTCTGAAAAAAGTTACCTAAACATGAATGATTCTTTTTTTTTTTTTTTATTTCATTTGCACCCTTGTACATCTTCTTGTTGGAATGTGAAGAGGCTGGAGTTGGCGAATCCCCGCGTCAACCTACGATAGTCACGTGGCTACAGGGATGTCCAGGTGAGAACTTTTTCCAGGTCCTACAGAGGATATTGTGCTGTAAATTAATTATCTTTTTACATGTTTTTAATGTGGAGAAAAAAAAAACAAAAAGGTATTTCGCAAGAACACTGCACGTTGCACCGTGGAGCCCAGAGGAGCCCCGGCATGTAGACGTTTAAGATTAGATATCTGAGAAAGCAACTGTAACGTGATCACTGGCGTGTGCCTGGATGTAACAAGTGATCGACTCTTGGAAGGGATCTGGATCATGGATCAATCCTGCAGACTGTTTAGCAAGATGTGGTTTCAGCAGTATTTTTCTGGACTTATCTCATACTGACTTCAATCAAATTCCTCGAGTTCCTGTGAAATCAAGAACACTTCGGACTCTGAAAAGATCCTGATGGCATTCTGGATCTCTGACCTGGAGGACCGTCTTTCCATGGTCAATATCTCTGAAATACTTGAGGACATTTTGAAGATTGACGTCTGCTTTCGGCATTGATTCCAATATTGGTCCCAGAATGTAATACTACTGACAGTCCTCTGTTGTATTTTATGGAAAACCTCCAGCTGTCCATTAATATTGCCATTTGTTTTCTCCGTGCTGGCACCGTTTCAATGGCAAACGGCATGTAACTGTCAGAACTGCGCTATTTTCTTACCGCATTTTGTCACAGTGTGATTTACAAGTATTTTGACCTAGTTGTGTAGATTTTTTTTTTTTCTATTTGGGTCTTGTGATGAGGTAAATCAGCCAACACTAACTTTCTCTCGTTCTAACCTCTTCACCCCTCTTATGGCCCACCCAGGAAGGCGGAGTGTCTCACGGTCTCGCTCCTGACACAGGGCAACTGACAGGTAACACACACACACACACACAAGTGTCTCTCTTCCACACACATTCCCACATAGACCCAAACCCTCTGTGGCGACCCCCAGATCGCCCTGAGAAATGTGCCATATCATGGCTGAGAAGCAGGTCAAGCATTCTATGAGTGCAATAAAGTGAGATAATTGTAACATAGACTGTTCTAAGCTTACCATTAAAACACCCCCCATCACAAAACCATGGCTCTGCCCCCTTTAGACCCAACGCTTCTCATCTCAGACGTTCAAAACAACCTGCCTCTCCAACGGGCCTCCGGTGCAAAAGCTTGCGCAGCTGTGGTGGTGGTGAGCAGGCCGTTTCAGGATGGACAGGTTCTGGAATGCACAGCGACAGTGATTAGCGAGCCAGGCTAACAAGCAACCTGATTGGCCTGATCTCTTGCTCTCTCTCGCAATCCTTCCCCTTGAAGTGGATTCGTGTGATGTTTGACTGGTGTTAGGTCACAGAGGTGGCACGGCTAGTCTGAAAGTTGCACCGGCTTTTCATAAAGCGGTACCTTGTCGTCCACCGCCACTAACGCCTTGGCCGTCTAACTATCCCTTTGAACTTGAAGGATGAGGGATCGGGGCTGAAAGGAAGCATGACCAAAGCATACATGTGAATGAGAGCACATGTGAACGTACATGTCGGTATGGGTGGATGGGGGGGGGGGGGGTGACTGAGGGTACAGAGGGTTCACAGGCTGTATACTGTGGCCTTGTGCCCTCCTTGAAAATGTGGAACGAGCACATTGCATCTTTTACATCTCGCTGTTTACATGTTTACATTTAGCTGCTGATGGGGCAACACCTCCAGAAGCCCCTCCCCCTCCAGAAAATGGAGAATGTTCCACAGAGCCTGTTGCATACTGGTTCACCCCATTTTCAGATTGAGAAAATGACTGAATGCCCCAGTAGTCTTTCAGTCACATGATGCTGACTTCACCTCTCCTCCTTGTACACACACACACACACACACGCGCGCGTGCGCGCGCACCTGCTTAACAGCTCATCCTTTGATGTGACAAGAAAAAACAAACATGAAACTTTGTAGCCATTTGTGAAAAATACACTGTACGTCTGGACAATGTTTGAAGAAAAAAATATATAATCGTGCAAATATTCCTCATTTGACAAAGTTGGGCTGAAGGACACGAGACGTCCCCTCTGTCTTTGTCTTCTCGGTGGGTGCACACTGAGGGCTTCAAGTTCCGACATCAAATAAGTAGAGAGAAAACTTTAAGGCTTACCAGCGCCTGACTGTCACCTCAGAGTGCGTCCGTCTCTCTGCCATTCAGCTGTAAGAACATGAATAACAAGGAACCCAAAGGTCTGAGTCCGACCCCACCCTCTGAATCATTTTGAAAAATGCCAAAACAAGGGCATGTGGCTGGGGCGCGGGGGGGGGGGGGTGTGTGTGTGTGTGTGTGTGTGTGTGTGTGACACAGGTTGTTCCCCAGGGCAGAGAAAAATGGCAGACTGAAGATATTAGTTGGTAAAGGTCATAAAGACATGCTGGATTTCTGCTTCTTCGCACACAGTTTGTAAATGAGATGGACAAATTACATGAAATGAGAGCCAGAGGCAACAATCTCAACTCCAGTGCTCCTCAACATTAAATCTGTTGTTTTTTAATCTTTTATCATGGTGATGGTGGAGCACTCCCATCCATTTTGATCATGCACCAATCTGTACTTTTAAGAGTACAGAATTATGCCAGTATTACCGAGTACTGACCCACGCACTGGGATTTCAGAGCAGAGAAGAGGAGAATGAGAAAAGACCGTGTGAAGTCGCTGCTTCAGCTGGTTCAAGCTCAACGCAGGCAGGAAGACGGCGAGCCAAAAGCTGTCCGTGTTGATGCAGACGTCGCTCTGCAGTATTTACCAGACATCGAACTGCAGGACTGCCTAACACGGTCCAACAAAAATACAGCTAGAAGCCGGAGTGGACAGTTTTTTAAAGCCCACCTGGAAACTCTGACTTATTTCTTCAATTAAACTGAAACTTTTAGAATTGTAGACATTCCACAGTACATAATTCAACTAATTATGAACGAGAGCGCTTGCCTCCAGAAACGAATCATTCATTATGTGTTTCTGCTCATCTACTCTGGGTTTTTTCCTTCCATTTGTTACTTATTTGAAACTTGTATTCATTCGGTTGTGTATCGACGCATGCTGGCCAAACCTCAACCTCGCGTCAGCGGAACAGGATGAACAAAGCCTCCCAATGCTGCTATTAAATGGAATCAATGCCCTAAAAGTCACTCCAGGCTGTCAATGGGACATCTGTAAGCTATGGAGATCAGAGTGTGACAAAAATCAGAAACATCCCCCTCCCCTAATATCACTTGTGCATCATGTGCGGTCACTTCACATAAAAAAGAGCAGCATTGTGTCTGTTTGTATCAGCTGACCTGGATCTAATTATAAAAACTACTCTAACACAAATATCTGCCCATCAAAAACTAAAATTTACTTTCACAGAGACAAAGCACAGAGAAAGAGATTACAAATACGGGAAACAATGCGTATCAAATTAAAAGAAATGGATTGATACGCTTCCCAGACAGCTGGTACAGTTTTATTCTGACTGAAGTCAGAGCCCTCGCGCTTGTGTCAAGCTTCCTTTGTGCGCTCGCAGGTCTTTCTTTGAGCGGAAAAAGAGATCAGGGGAGATACGAAGCAACTGTCATTTGCCAACGCCCCTGCTCTTTTCATACTGTGACCAAGTGGCCTGTGGGGGTGGGGGGTGGGCAGCAACCACTTAAAGCCAGTTCATGAGTCTCCTGAGTCTCGTGTGTCTGCTGACCTTTTCTTGTTTTTTGTTTTTTTTCCCCCCCTCAGGACCCAAATTGAAGAAAAAGGCTGCAACCGCCATGTTTAAAAAGCGAGCGAACCTCTTGGACTTCTTGGTGGCTTCATAGGAAGCTAAAACCAGGATGCCTCCATGTCCATGGGGTTCCTGAGGCACCAGCGGGGTTAAATATCGGTCCTGTTCACCCACATAGAAGGGGTCATTCTACTACAGTCTGAAGACTCTATAAAGGCTCGTCCATGACATTTCACTTGTGGAGTTCATGCTGTCACTCCAATAATTCCTGAACCCCACACGGACCTGTGGGAGGGAAACAAAGGAACAGAAGGGGGTGGGTTTTTTAATAAGACCTTTGAGGTGCACGCAAATAGACGGCCTCCTATAGACATCAGCCCCTGTCACATGAGATGAATCACAAAAAGGCGAAGCAGGAAGGAGCTGGAGAACAACGACGGAGGGGACGGACGGTTGTAGCGGGCTAATGTGGTACATCGTTAAGAGCGCCAGCACAGCTTAATTAAGGCCATCATTAATGAGTAAGTGGTTTGATAAGGGTTTAGGTGGTGCAGCAGGATTATCATCCCCACAGAATCATGAGAGGAATCCCCAGAGGATGCGTAGTGACCCACATTTGGAAGCGGAAAGATGGGGGGCAACCCCCATTCCCCTAACTGGCACCCCTACAAACCCCTCTGGGCGGCCTGCTGATTGGTTCATTACCCATAGTAAACACATCTACTACCCCCACCCTGGTGCGAGTACACACACACACACACACACACACACACACACACACACACACACACTCCAGTCTGTCGGTGATCATCCCGCTCTGGTAAAGACCACTGGCCAGATTCCTCCAGTCTCCTAATCAGATTCATACAGAGCTGCACAATCGTCCGCTGGACAAAACATCCTTTTGTTCAATAAAAGCCGTTCACAGGAGAGCAGGAACTCTGGAGCAGATTTTACCAATTGGTTTTCATAGTTTTGAGTCTTCCAGACATTAAATGATGCCTTTGTTTCTGCTGTGGTCTGTATTGTGGTTGTGTTTTTGTGTGTGTGAGTGTGTATGTACGTTTTTTGTTTGTTTGTATGTTCAGCTTAAGAAACCATGGCAACACAAATTAATTCAAATATCATTGACCAAAAACAGAATGTCACAGGCCTTGTATAACTCAGCCTCCAAATCTACGTCCTTTTGTTCCATTCAAAATTAATTTTGTGTGAATTAATTTATTTAGACGAGTTTGATTTGAATCAGAAAACGATGTTTAACATTTCATTTCCATGTGGAGTCTCAGGTACTTTTTGCAGCACAGAAGTAGCGAGATATCAGTATGATTGTTCTCTTGTGTCCTGCTTGGTCTCAAAGAGAGGGAGCAGTGTCAGGAAGCTGCTGATGTGCTAATCCTCTGTGGGCTCAAGTCTTTGCTGCTATTGGATGTTCTTCTGCCTCTCATTAACAGACAGGTGTGTTTTTATACCTGCCGGCGTTGTGACACCTCACACTGCGGTGGTCTACCATGGCTCCAGCTCAGCACCGGGGTTGTATTCACTCAGACACCCGTACAGCAGTGGGGGGGTTGTGCTGTTGAAACACATTCACTTCAAGTTCTTCTTTGGGGCTGCGTCCTGCCAGCTCGGAGGGGAGACATCCCCTTGATGTGCTGCACGTTTACGCACTCCTCCAGGGGGTTGAGATTAACGCTCTCTGAAGGGTACTTTTGTTTTTACTGTGCTGCATACGAGATTATTTACCTTTTACTGTGTGATGTTTGTTGCTCTGTGCCCTTCAATGGCTGTCACTCCGAGTTACAGATGCATCACTGGGTGGGCGGAGGACATTGTCCTCCGGCGGAGGTGATGGAAGGAGCCTTGCTATTGGTTCAGAGAAGAACAAAAGAATACATCATACAGCACGGTATTAAAAAAGAGATAGATAGATAGATAGATAGATCGATCGATCGATCGGTGTTTTCCATCTTGCCATCTACAGGGTTAATACATTAAACCATGAATAAAATAAATCTAAAACCAAAATAAATATTTCATTGTCTTTGAGGAAAACTTTCTTGACTAAACAACCCTGAAATCGTCTGTTTAGATGTGAAATCTCAACAGACAAACCCATGTCAGAATTTATCAGCACACCGTAACTAAAATATTTGATTGTCTAGCTTTTTTTTGTTCCTCCAAAAAAATCTTTCAAGGCCTTGAAAGTGCTGTTTTCAAATTCCAGTAGGTTTTCCATGAGGGGATGAGAGGAAACTATCAATGTCTCTGTCTTAGTCTTTAGCGCCATCAAGTGGTCCGGAATCAAACTTCAACTTTGTCTTATTTAAACCTGACTGGCCGTTTTTTTTACTGTGTATATTTTATATTTTGGTCCTGCAACGCCTTGTTCATTAATATATGTATCTAAACACACAAGCACACACTGATGGTAGCGCTGAAGGTTGCAAAATTCCTCAGGATATATTAAAAGTAACCTATAAATGATAGGCTATGGAAGTAAAAGCAGAGTGATAACTGCGGGGATGAAAAATTTGTGGAAACATTCCATAAACTTACCTTGCAGCTCAATTTCAGGGCGCATTTAACATCGGGACTAGAAAGCCTCTTCCGCGACTGATTAAAGTCACACAGACCAAGTTAAGACATTCATAGAATTAATGAGTGTTCCAGGGATCAAACTTCTTGCCACTAAAGTTTCTGTAACCTCCTGTACAGCGCGTCTGGAGGACCACGTGACCCGGACAGCGGGACTCTGTGCCGTACTGGGGGCCTGAACAGGTGGCAGGTGTAAATATGGACCCTCGCGTCAGTTCCAGCGCTGTGATTTGCTTATATTGTGGAGAGCCGTTCACTCTTCCCGGTAGGACATTTCTATCACCATTAAAATGTTGGAACGCTCACTTATGTTCTCTTAATAGTAATAAACCAAGTAAATATCGGCTAGCACTAGCAGCGCTAGCCTAGCTTGCTAGCCAGAGACAGCTAGCGCACTACTAGCTTGAGAAGGGATGTGAACGTACTCAGGACTAACATGGCGCCGGGGGGGGGGGCGTGTAATGTTTACACTTTAATTAATTCATGGCTCCTCTAAAGTTCGGAAACAGCTGAGAATTCACTCTAATGGCATTGACTGAAGATTTGACAACACCGCCAGCATCTCTCGGTTCATCTCAGCAGCTCTAATTTGAGCGGGATGGATGAACAGTGGTTACTCAACGTTGGCGCCATGTTGAGACGGCCTCGCGCTCATTCTAAACCACGCCCCTTAGGTGGAGGCGCAATCATGCCATCATTTCCTGTTTCTGGACCCTTGCTTTTGCTCATCCTCTGTCATTTATGATGAGGAAACTGGGGGGGGGGGGGGGGGGGGGATTATGAATATATTTCAAAACGTTTTACAAATACCCCAAATCCTCCATGTGTTTTCCAGTGTTTATATAATAATGTAAATGTGTGGATCTATAAACTTGTTTTTGCACAGACGATAGAGCTGGCTTGGAATTACTATGACAGGCAGATTTGGTCAAAATAAAGTATTGTGCTGCTGCTGTAGAGGTATCCCTGCCTGTAGGTGAAAATGTAACAAAGTGCCTCATTTTTATATTTACGTAAATATAAAAATCAGTCTGACAGAATGTCAGAACGTCACGTTTACGGTGTTCTTCTTATCTGAGATTGACCAATAAGCAGGTACATTCTCACCCTTAAGTAATGCATTTATTTAAAAAAAAATGTCTTAATGCATTTCCTTTGTCGTGTGAATAAATGTAGATTACAGCCTCTTGAACTTCACATGACTCACTTATCTTTGTGTTTCCTGCTGATTCCAGAGGAGGGAGTTGATGGCAATCTCCCCCGTGTCCTCCTGTGTGGCCACATCTTCTGCACAAGCTGCCTGCGGTCCATTGAATGCAACAGAGTTATTCGGTGTCCAGAGTGTGAGGTAAAGTTGCCACTGTTTTGAACTTGAGGCCAAGATGGAATTTACATGGGTGTTCGTGTCCCGGTTATGTGGCTTAGCCTGGTTTTGATTACATTCTGGATTCTGCATTTACAGGGAGCACAGAAAAGTCTGGTTATTCCTGTCTTTTGTGCATGACAAGTACAAGTATCTGGGTTTCTTATGGCTTCCTGCCATATGTGCTGATGTTCTCATTGCTGCCATGTTTTTTTGTGCTTCTGAAGCCTGGGTAGCGCCGCAGGTCTGCTGTGGCTAGAAACTGGGATGAGGTATAGTGTACAGCTACCACGGTATGCTGGCTCTTCGTATTTCTCCAGCCAGCATAATCGGGTTTCTCAAATAAGAGATGAGGGCTGCATTGCTTTGTTTGCCGCTAAATCAACAGCAGTTCATAGATCTACACAGTAAAGGCTCTGCTACTGTCAGATGGCTCATTTCTGATGTTTAGTGACCTGTAGACGACCACACGGAGACATGCTCTCCCCATAAATTACCACAGTAGACAGTCTGTGGCACCAACAAATCGCTGCTGTGCTGTTCGTGCCACAAGATGGTCACACTGCACTGCATGATATTGGACATCACCATTCCTTAACATTTTCATCTCCTCACAATTTGATAGATGTACGCAGGTGATTAATTTCCAGTAAATTCAAATCGTAGTGCAGAAAAAAAACTTTGCACAGTTAAGTTATGTGGGTGTGTATTTGTATATCCATCAAGGAAGTAAGATGCAACGACAAGCGGTCACCGGAAATGCATTTACCTGGCAAATGTGTGCCAACGGGGCCATAGAGAAGCACACTGACGGGTCATGTGGGTAACAGGTGTTACACACTGTTCTGGTCTGTTCCAGCTCGTTTCAGACAACAGAATCGGCACTGCATTCCCATTGTCCTCCCTGGCAGATATAAGCTGCAACTCCCTCTCAGCACGAGCATCAAAGGAGAGGAGGAGGAGGGCACGAGTGTCTGGGAAGGAGGGGCTGCGCATGTGCTGCATAAAACAAAATGCAACCTGCCACAGCATGAGACACAATTATCGTCACGTGAATGAAATTGACAACTTTGCTTTTCAAAATGTATCCCAGTATAGCTTATGGTTGCCCAACCCTACGGCATGAAAATGAGTTCCTATTCCAATCCATACATTTCCCTGATATAAGTTCTAATGGAGCAGGTCTTTTCTACAGGTGGAGGCAAGCCTCCCAGAGGACGGCGTGTATGGGCTGCAGGAGGACAACAGAATCATTGGCCTAATCTACACCGCTAAAATAAACAACATGAAAAGGTGAAGTGCTGTTCTGGGCATTTAGCACATTTAACTTTTTGTGTCATCAGACTGTGTCATAGATCTTTTGATAGCTGCATTTGTGATGCAATCTCCTCAAGCCTCCTGACTTACAGGTCAAAGAATCGCCGGAAGGGCAAATTGTCACCACCTGCCCACGATGTCAATGCTAATGCTGGGGACATGGAGCAGGTAAGTTTGGTAATCGCATGGGAGTCAAGCAGGGAAATGAAATTAGCTTGCTAGGGCCTGCTGGTGCTGTTTCTTTGTCTAACTAGTTTTTGAATCGAGCCACTGTAGTGTGGTGCAGTTGATGCATAGCAATGGGTGACTCCACCTTTTATCATGAAGTGAATTTCAGGGTTGCTTCAGTGAAAACTAAAATTTCCTGTGTTTTTTTTGTCCAGCCGGCTGATATTGAAAAGATTGAGAAGGCTGTGGATGAAGCACTGGCCAGGGCTTCAGAGAACCTTGCTCAGCTGGAACACATACGTGAGGTGAAACCGGCGCGTGGTCCAAGAAAACGGCACAAACTTGTAGAACTTTACTCTGCCAAATTCCTGAAAAATCCAACAACATTTTGGTTTAAAAAAATACAAGGGAAGTTTAAAACTACTGTCTCTTTTCATTCGTTTAGACTCTGACGAATTGTCTGTCAGAGCAGGTGAAAAAAGAGAGAGCTGGACTGGAGAAGGAGGTCAAGCAGGTTGCAGATAAGGCTCTACACTCCATTCAAAAGTGGTATGAACATTAGCTGTTGAAATGCACTTGTTTAATGAGAGCTGTGCAATAAGATTCACAAGAAAAGAGAGATCTTGCCTTACATTTTTATTTTGTCAGATTTTGAAGGCAGTAGAGACAGTTGGAAGCTAAGGTTTGCAAACAGGTATCTAAGTGGAGGTACAACATGTAACACAATAGAAAACTTATAAATAGTTCCCTTTTCTACATACGGCAAGAAAATGTGTCCACACCTGAGAATTGCTGCAGACGTAGCAAACCACATTCAGGCTGTCAGATTCAGGCTCATGTCTGCTACAGCCTTGACACAACATTTGTGCATGGGAATCACAAATAATTTCAGAAAATTCCATCTGGGAATTTTGACATTTATGACAGTAAATAGAGATGTATGATTAACAAAAAAAAAACAACTGTCAGGGATGAGGATTTATTTCTCTTCTACTCACTTCAGTCTATCCACTGGAGAGAGATAAAATGTGTTTGTTTTGAAGGGTAGGTGGAAGGCTGGTAGGAAGCCGAAACTTTCTGAGACAAGAAGTAATTCTGCTTGAAAGTCTTGGAAGATTGAGGAAAATTGTGGCTTTGGCTCAGTGGTAATGTTCTGTGATTAAAGTGTGTAAAGCAATTCTTCTCTCATTGTCTGCAAATTTTCTCTTGATAGGAGAGATGTGCAGTTGACTCAGCTTACAAAACTGGAAGCCCGGTTCTCTGCCAGCCAAGCAGAGGTGTGCCGTGTCTCGGAGAAGATGAAGGCCCTAGAGATTGCCATGCAGATGGCCAGGGAAGTGCGCCGTGTCCCCTTCTTGGAGCAGTACTGCACCTTGGATAAGGTGGGATGTGTTCACTTCACACACAACATTAAAAGAATCAAGTAAATCTTGGCTGTAGTGTGTGTGTGTGTGTGCGCGCGCTAGGTTCTGGAGACACTGCAGGCACCGGTGGATATCGAGTTGGTTGATATGAAATGCTTCACTGTGGACTCAGGAATGAGGTTTGTAACTTTAATCCTGCTGTTTGTTGGTCGTGGCTTGTCTAAGTTGTTTTCTGCTCTACTCGGCTCAGGTTCTGTGTCATCACTGTTTTACCTGCTGGCCTGGTGAGACCATCCACACACCTCAAAGCCCTGAAGTGGAGCTCTGCATTTATTTCTAACCAATCAGTGAACAAAGATGTGACACCATCACATGTCAGATCCAGCCAGAAGTGTGTCCAACATGTAATTCTGCAGAGAAATTCTACCTGTAGCTCTTGAACTGCTGTTACAAAGTCTCTTCTGCACTAACTGGACTTACAGCTGTGTTTATTTGACCGATGTTAACACTTGTTCTGTTTAGAGATGCTATTTTATTCCTCTTCTGTCTGTTTTGCTGTCGCTCATGTCGGTTATGAGAACCAGTCAGGAGCTACATTTCTTCTGGGTGGCAGAAGAGCTGTCAGAACACTGCTCCAGTTAGTTTCACCGATCTCTAAGTTTTCAAAGTGGTTCTCGATAGGTTAGGGTTCAGAAATAACTGAGCTGAGAGTTCAGCTTTTTTTGCCAAATGCTGATGGTATCACCAGGCTATGTATGGGCTGTATTCGGTGTCTTACAAGCCCACTTGGGTTTACGCAACACAAACAAACAACAGTAAATGAATGTGGAAACCTAACAATCATGTGTCGCAGTTTTTGACCTGCAGCACATAATGTTGCATCTCATTGTATTTGTGTGGTTGTGTTTGTTTGCAAATGCTGCAGCTATGTTTTCCAGTCAGAGAGTCAGGGCCAGAGCCTGCAACTCTCTCTGAAGATGGAGATACGCAGCCCAAAGAAGTGAGTCCTTCAATCTTCTCCAATATGTATTATGATTTATGCTTTGGGAAGAAAACTGAAAAATGCTTTTTCCCATTGTGACGGTCACCGTCACTGTGGTTTAATATGCTCTTTTTGGTGTTGTGTCTTCCTTGTGTTCCATTTTAGTTTGTCTGAGTCAGCATCACTCAAAAGCCACCAAGTTGGAAGCCACAACAAAAAGTTCTCCTGGCCATGTCCAGAAGACCAAAACACCACCTGCATCCCACGTGGCTACAGCAAACTCCCCATGCAGCAAAGGCAGAGACAGGAGAGCCCAAAATCTCTCAGTCCATCATCAGCGGGCTGCTCTCCAAGTCCAAGACCTCGGCGCAGGTCCAACAAATCTCGCCACAGTTCTGGCTCAGATCTGGGAAGTCCAGATGTTATCATTGAGGAGTTTCTAAACAAGGAACAGCACGGTATGTCCTTCTTAAATTAATGTTTGATTTTACCTGAATAATATCTGTTCTAATTAAACATCAAATGGGAATGACTATCAACACCACCACCATCAAGGAAACATTCTGCTGACCCAACAGTCGTCACATGCAGTAGTTGGTGATGTGTAACTCAGTGCCCTGGAAATCTGCTGTTCCTCCTGTGTAGTACTCCCTATAGCATGTAGCTCAGTGGTCAGCGACAGGAGGTCCGCTGGCCAAAACCGGCCCCGCAGCCACGGTATTTCCCTTCAGATTATTTGGCTCATCTGACTTTGAAAACTTGCTAGACTCATTATGTGACCATTAATATCTTCCTGTATGTTATTAGTAGATTAATATGAACTAGAAAGTACTCAGGGGCGACTTGACTTGGGGTTAACATGGCCGTCTAGCAACAAAAGGGTCGCTGGTTCGATCCTCACTTCCCCCAGCGACAATGTCTAAGTATACTTGAGCAACAAAAAAAAACCAAAGCCCTAATTGCTCCTAATGGCCCTGCGACGGACTGATGACCCGTCAAGGGTGAACCCCGCTTCTCGGCCAATGCCAGCTGGAGTCGTGCTCCTGCACCCTCCCTGACTCTGGCTGGCTTAGTACAACACAATCCTGCCTGCATGCGATAGGTTTTATTGAGGTCAGGCAGATTCATTCATGCTGCTCAGAAAGGTGATGCAGACGACCCAAAGTTTTTGTCCAGCTGGTTGTGTCTCTCTGCAGCTCTCCCTCCCACTGGGCCGGAGCTGGCCAATGACAGACGGAGAAACCCCAGGAGAAGGAAAAAGCAGCTGTATGACAATAGGAGAAATGGTAAGGACAGCCTTCAACCCTGCAGTCATCATTGAGAAGATATACTGAATGTCTGACAGTCAGTGAGACTTACAATACATACAATCGCTATGCATGCATATCACATATTCAGGTGATCCTGCTGCATAGCTTTTGTGAAAAATTGAGTAAAATATTGAGGAGAAATTAGGCGAAAATTGTGGCGCTGTTTGACTCTACTGGTTTCTGGTGACAGCTGTTTATTTAACTCAATCTTTAGCTGCATGTCGTGAGCCAATAATGATATTCTGATTCCAAGTTTGCATTGTTACCCACCTCTCTCTCTCTCTCTCTCTCTCTCTCTCTCTCTCTCTCTCTCTCTCTCTCCCACCCCCCCCCAGTTACTCAGTGGGTGGTGGTGACCCATATTGTGAATCCCAGCTACTTCTATGTATGCTATGTGGCTGAGAAGAAGGAAAATGAGATTCTGTCCAGGAAGATAAACAACTTCTGCAGCAGAGCTAGTTCTTACTTTACCTCCAGTGACACAGTTGAGACAGGTGTGTGTGTGTGTGTGTCTTTTTTGAATTGTGTTTTTCAACTCTGAGCTCATACAGTAGTAATCCTTTTCCAAATGGCAGGATCAGGAGATGGAATTACAAGAGTAGACTGTTAGTAATGAAGACCCTTGAAAAGTGTCCTTTCAGCTCCCAATTTTGAGTTTGTCCTCAAATAATGGGGAGGATAAACATGGATCATTTGTCCTTTCAGAAAGAAGTAAAACCCTTTTGCTTCCCTCCAGGCTCCTTGATCTTTGTCAAGTTGAAGGAGGGGCTTTGGTGCCGCGCCAGTGTGGTTGAGGTCTTCGGGAATGACTGCACGGAGACCTTGAAAGCCTGTTCTGTCACTGAGCTCACCAGCGTCCGAGTCTTCTTCCTTGACCATGGCTTCACTGAGAGTATCTCCATACAAAGGTACACAAACATAAAGGACAGAAGGCGTACA
Organism: Aulostomus chinensis; assembly: GCF_037954235.1. NCBI lineage: Eukaryota > Metazoa > Chordata > Actinopteri > Syngnathiformes > Aulostomidae > Aulostomus > Aulostomus chinensis. The sequence continues at coordinate 25,658,603 of NC_141331.1, forward strand.
CTCGAGGTTCCAGCCTGATTTGAAATTGTGACTCAATATTTCCGGATCATTTTTGCAGACACGATATGAATGATTGAATGAAAATGACAATGTAACAACATTGGGTATTAAATACTGTGTATATAACCACTAGTTACATTAGAATCCAGTGGCTTTGGACAAAAGCGTCTGCTAAATAAATTAAATTGTAGAATGCAAGCTTGAGAATCGTGGACATACAAATATTAATCAAAAAGCTCACCCTTAGTCCTGATTATGATCAAATGCTTGATAATAGTTATTCAGTATCTAAAAATTTGACTGAGGAAAGACTGTACCCACGAACAGGAGAGATTTTCCACCCAGTTGCAATTTTTTTACCGTATTTTGCGCACTATAAGGCGCACCTAAAAGCCATTCATTTTCTCAAAAACCAACAGTGCACCTTATAATCCGATGCGCCTTATATATGGATCAATATTGGTTAATTATGGCTACCGTAGTCAGGGGGCGTCGCCGAAGTGAAAGCGGTAAAAATGGTAAAGGGGAATTCCAGTCCCACACCACTTGTGTGTGTATAAAGACCCCAAAATGGCGCCTTTCAAGAGACGCGCTTACGACGCAGAGTTCAAACTCAAGGCTGTCAGTCACGCAGCTACCGGTACGCACGGTACCCTATTGTGAATGCACTGACTTGTTTTGGGAGTGAACAGAGTTGTCAGAACGTTGGTTTGTATTCTATCAATAAAGTTTGACTGACTGACTTATCTGACTGTTTTGTTGACATTCCCTTTAGCGCTGCTCCATCTAGTGGATGCATAACGCAACCCCAGCCACTACAGTCGTTTCTTTTCTATGCACCTTATACTGCGGTGAGCCCTACATATGAAAACAGTTTTAAAACAGGCCATCCATTGAAGGTGCGCCTTATAATCCGATGCGCCTTTATAGTGCTGAAAATACGGTATTCAGTTTTTTTCACTGAAGCTGATTTCATTTTCAAGCCAATTTAAACAAAAGCCAGCTTGCTTTTTGTGATATGAAATATTAGATAGATATTATATATAAATTTTAATATTGATATGATTATGAATTTTTAAAAAATACTCACAATGCAGGGGAAAGTGTTTACAGTTCTGAAGGTCACATAGATATATTTCCTTATGTTAACACCCATTCGGGAATATCTACTCATCATATTTGATAAAGCGTTAACAAAAATGAGGGCAGTCGCCTTTGTGGTTTGGCAGTTCAATGTGTTAGGCAACTGTTCATGATTGAGAATGAACTCAAAAGGGTTCAATCGTGTTGAGGTTTGCTGCTCAAAGGTCTGCTGGTCAAACATGAGCTATTACAGACAAAGAGGCCAACCATTGCGTAGAGTCTGACTGTAGTACAGGCACTTGAGCGTAGCCTAGCAACAGTCAACATTCTCTCAACTCTGAAAGGTTAGAAATCTGACAACGGAATCTGTCAGTTTAACCCTACCAACAGTGACCAGCACTTGTTAATTTTACCACCACACCCAAACGCCAAACCAACGTGTTTAATTAGCAGCACATGCGGTGCAGTATTTAAGACTACAATGTGTGGAGGCACTGCACTGAGAAACACCGACTCTGCACAGTGGGATCTTTGGAGATCTCTGGGCATAAAAGTGCTGAGTGTGACTGCATCTTACAACCAGAGCTGCATTACTATAGTGCGTCCATGCACTGCCCAAAGAGAGTTACAGCAGCTTCCCTCTGGGTTTCATTGATATTGGCAAAGAAGGCAAGGCCGTTTACAGACTCTAGGCCCTGTTGAGGCGGTCTGGGAGGAGGTGGAGCAGGTCTGGTAGGAGGTGGTGGCTACGGTTCCCGCATCTTCAGGCATCAGTTGAACCACATTGCAATGCCGTGCATCTGCTCATCTGATTGATGCACCCTTTTGATATCACTTCACACATGACAACATTCACCAGAGTCCGGCCTCTTCTTGGTCTATGGCGCAAATGTTTTCTGGTGTCCCAAAATAGCAATGCACCATGGTTCTGCCAGACCACGTCTCCTGAAAGACTGCACGCTGGCCACCCTGCAGAAAAACTGCATACACACCTTGCATTATCACCTTTACAATGTTGGTCACGGAGAAAACTGAACTGAACACTCATTGCACAAATTACCAAATACTCTAAATCCAAGAAGTGCAATTTTACTAAAATTAAGAAACACAAAAACATCCAGTAAGCAAAAGGTGATCATTAAAATTCACAAATAATTTCCGTGGCAACATCGTTCAGAAACATCACTCAGAAATTGAACAACCAAAGGATTTATAATACACATAATTCAAACTGACGTACCTCTCTCCACAACCGGGACGCTAAAGTATGAGGGGAACATCAAGACATGGGTCTCCTGGGGGACTGCCATCCCCTCAATAATCAATAGCCAAAGCTTGGCATTACAAACAGTAAGGACATGACAATGGCGTTGCAACTGCGAATAATTAAACATCGAAACAAACTCACTCCGTTTAAATCATGGACGCTGCTAAACAAAGGCAAGATGAGCAGCAGGCCACACTGTAGCGGACGTGTGAGAAGAAAACAAACAACACTGGTGGATCTTGTCCCCTTAATGAATCACATCTAAAGGTTATTTCCATCACCCCGGTTCTCTGAGGAGTACGAGTGTGTGAGGTATCTCACTGGAGCATCTCTTTTCTCCTCTTGGGGTCCACAAATGTGTTGATGCCCTCAAAGTCCATTCATTTACTGATGCCAACCTCCGGCGTCTCGTTTGTGTTTGCTTAGCTTCTGATTATTTTCACTCTGGTATTTGCAGTGAGTAAGATGAAAAACTGAAAAATATATTTAGACACAGCTGGATATACAACTACCCTGTTTCAAAAGAATTCTATTTGTTTCTCTTTCCAGTGAAACACTTTGTTCATGTAATTGTGTGTGTTTTTAGGTTTGTTAAAGTAAGAAAAGATCTAGTAACCTCGAGCAAATTGGGGGAAACTGTAAAAGTAATATTTTCTGTAATTATGAATATAAATTTCCATCCAAGAAAAGTTGATTTTTATGATTTTTATATTCTGTCAAGTAGAATTCTTAGACAGAAATTCAGAATTGGGAAGATTGGTATCACCAAGTCACACTACAGAAAAAAAAGGACCAGCCGAGCAGTGCATTGCTGATTGATACACCTGCAAAAGATGGAGACGCCTACACCAGGGGGTTCCACTTTGAAATCGTGTTTAGGAGTCATTCAGAAATGAATATGCTGACATTGACAAAATGCCACAAACATAGGATAAAAACAATGTCAAAAAGTCAAAGGTCAGTTTGATACTAGTTACTCTATTACACCATCTTTCCTTGTCTGACACATTCCAGTGAGGGCGACTCCACCGAGCCTTCCCTAAGGGCTCTGAACAACCAGCTGAGGAAGGCGGGTGAGGAGGAGGTGAAGGCCGAGCTGGGTCGCTGTGTTCCTCAGGCCGTCCGATGTTCCCTCAAGGACCTCGTCCCCTATGACCTTGTACGACGACCCATATTAGCGTTCTGTAGAAGTGCGTCCATTTTTGTGTTTTATCAGGCAACCCCCTCAGTGAGTGAGCAAGTAGAAAAGTAAGGCTTCAGCTACTTTGTCCATAACAAATTTTAACAGTCAAGCTAAAATTTTGCAACATGTCTGTTGCCCAAATTTCAGAATGTGGCAAATTCTTGTAGGCTCTGCTGCTGGCGGAGACGAGGAGCTGTCGTCTCCGCCAGCAGCAGAGGGAGGAGGAAGGAGTACTTTCTCCCCACCTTCACTAGGTTATTGATCAGGAATTTGTTTTTGTTTCATTTTGAATTTGTGTCCCGAGTTTCTGCTATATTCATTCAACAATTCTATGTATTTGAATTTTTTCATTTCAAGTATGATGACATTTAAGACACTTCAAGAAATACCTCAATATTACTAAACCAGCATATTATTAGACACTGATTTAATTGGTAAGACTCAGAATTCATAAGAATGAAAATGAAATATGGGGAAATTTGCACAATGAATGGGGTGAACACAACTTTGGGAAAATCAGGACATTTATTGTGTTGGACTGCATACAAGCTTGAAAACAGGACGAACGACGTAAATGCAGCAGGATCTTAGTTTAACTTGAGAATATAACGTCACGCAGAAGCCAAACTCTGCCTGAAAACTTGAAAAGGGTAGTTATTGTTTTGTCATGATTATTAACAATATTGACTGTTAGGAAATGTTTCACATTGATAACATTTATAACTATAAAGAAGTGGTTTTTGTGCCTCTTTTATGTGAGAGGAAACAATACTTTCCTGAAGCTGACCTGGACCTTACAGAGGCCTCTTGAATGTTACATTTAATGATCGTTTAACTGACAGTGTGTGTGTGTGCGTGCGTGCGTGCGTGCGTGCGTGCTTGTGTGTGTTCAGAGTAAGGGCTGGAGTAAAGAGGCGGCGGTTGAGTTCCGCAGTGTGGTCGGGTCTGCAGCTGTGGTCATGCGGCTGTTGGGTCAGGACAGAGACTCTCTGCTGGTGGACTTGAAGAAAGCTCCCATGGACCAGTCCCGCGATGTGCCCATCTCTGTCAGGGAATACCTGGTGTTCATTGAAGTGGCCAGGTGTAAACACACACACATTTACGAGTTCCTTGGAAAACACTTGGGGTCACTGTTGTAAATTGAAACAGGACAGACTTAATATTCAGCACTACCACAGAAAAAGAGTGTTTCAATTCCAAAATGTTATTGTGGCTGCTGCAGGTTTTACTCTCCAGTGACGACGAGCCGGAGGCCTCTCTTGTACTACCCACCTGTTTATCCCGCCCTCAACACTGAGCTCAATGCTGTGGTGTCCCACATCAACAACCCTGCTGACTTCTACATCCAGCTGGTACCTAACATGCTGCGATAACAAGCACACACTCATGTTTTCATGATGAAGCAGTTTAATTCAGCATCTCTCGCTTAAACTATCAGTTTAAAGAACATTTGAATCATACACGGACTTTTGCAGGCCCTTTTCCTACACTGTGTTTTTAGAGTGGAAGCTTGCTGAGAATTGTCCATGCAGACATCATGCCAGAGGCAAAAAGTCAGGAGGTTTTGTTTTAGAGGGTTGTAAGAAGAGAAAATGGGACTTATTGCAGCCATTTCTGCTCTGACAGCCACATGAAGGATCTCACAGAGGAGCCGAGGCATGGGCCTCGTGGAATGTCCTTAATCAGTCAGTGGAAAATTATCAATCGGTCACAGATCGATTGTTATTTCTTTTATATTGAAGATGCTTATGGATAAAAATACTGTTTTTAACAATTCATTCTTTACAGTCTTTGAAGAAAAAGCCTAAACACATAGACGCATGAATATCTTTGTCTCGTGTGGGCCCCCCCCCTCACCAGGTTGATAACATGGAGTCCTTGTTGCTGTCAGCTAAGCTCCAGGATCGTTACAACGCCAACGCAGTGGCTGGAGATGATGACCTCATTGTTTACTGCCCCGTCATAGGACAGGCCTGTGTCGCCCGTTACGAGGACAGCTTGTGGTACAGAGCTCAGGTCACAGGTGAAAATGTTGGAATCGTCATGTTGTCAAACGAACCAACAACTGAAATGAATTATCAAAGGGTTGTGAGATACTTTATGAAGCCAGTTTAGTTCTGTGTGCTGTCACTTAATTCAGTAAAATGTCTTTTTCATGTAAAGCTAATTCATGACCACAGGTCTCACGTTTCTAATGGAACAGGAATAGACAGCCCTTCCGACCCAACGATCCCCCTGTGAGCAAGAAAAGGTTCTTGATGCCAACATTAAGAGGGAAGAGCTCCCTCTTAATGTTGGCATCACTTAAGATTTGCCACAGATGGAGAAGCGACCCTTTGGATACTGTGTTAGACTGCCGTTACCTCTCCCTGCCTGAGGAGTCTCTGAAATATGACTCACGTGTGTTCACAGGTCATCCGGGGGGCAGGAAAGTCGAGGTGCGATATGTTGACTTTGGAAATACGAAAACCGTGTCAGTAAGCGACCTGAGGAAGATCAAGGATGAGTTCTTCTCCCTCCCAGCCATGGTGAGAAGGCTGCATTTCTTAATTCATTCATGTTTAGAACACATTCTCACATTTACGGTGCCCGTTCAAACTCCTCATGAAATCTGATGTCTCAGTGCTCTCAGTCTGTTCCAGGGCCATGAGTCACAACTGTAACCTGTAATCTTCCTCTTCAGACTCATAGTATGAAACATCCAAGAAATCTTCATTTTGTTCAACCCTGAATGGGGTGAAGACAACATTGGGAACCCCACCAGCAGCTCTCAAACAGATGAAACAAGCATGGTCCTCATGAAGGGATGGTTTATGAGAGGGTTGGGTCAGGCAGGTTAAACCAGTGAGGTGGTGTCTCTGTCCTCCAGGCAATCCACTGCTGCCTGGCGGATGTGTCTCCTTTGGATGGAGAGAGCTGGAGAGAGGCCTGCACCACCAGATTCATCAGCCTGGCTCATCAGAAACTGGTCACTATAGTGGCGACAGGTACAGGTACAGGCACGTGTGTGTGCATGTGTGTTTTTATGATTTACATATTGTACAGCAGGAGAAACAAGACACATCAGGCCTGCCTGAGAAACTGCTAATGTACCTTAAATCTGAATATATATCTGAATCGAGAAAAAAATCAATCCAATTGTGAAAACAGAGAGGCAGCGCTGCCCCGGTGAGTTCCCAGGTCTGGTATTGTTAGCCAAGGTTGTCTGCTGAGTTCTGGCATCAGCCTCAGCCACTGCACGCGCTGAACGTAGGACAGGCAGGAGTCCCACAGTGCCGCTCGCTAATTTGATGATTGAATGTAAGTCAAGAGAGTTTGCAACCTAAGTTACCAAACCTGTTCCTAGTAACAATAGTGGAGTCCAAACCCTGTGCCATCAGAAAAGTTCTGTTTGGAAATACTTTTGTTTAGAATATTTAGGATTTTGTACCCTTGTAGGGCTGAAGATAAAGTGGTGTGCCAGCCATGTGAGTCCTGACAGTATTTGAGTGAAGGTCACGTGTAGATCTCACTCTGACAGGCAGCTCCTTCTCACTTCTCACTCTGAACACAGCAACCCATCCAGCGTCGTCTTCCGCTTATTCCTTACTAGTAAGGGTCGCGGGGGGGCTGGAGCCTATCCCAGCATCTACGGGCGAGAGGCGGGGTTCACCCTGGACAGGTCACCAGTCCATCGCAGGGCCAACATTCAGAGACGAACAACCATTCACACTCACATTCATACCAACGGTCAGCTTAGAGAATCAATCAGCCTCGTCCCCAAATTGATGTCTTTGGACGGTGGGAGGAAGCTGGAGAACCCGGAGAGAACCCACACAGGAACAGGGAGAACATGGAGACTCCACACAGAAAGATCCCACGCCTGAGCCGGGACTCGAACCCGGAACCTTCTTGCTGTGAGGCCACAGTGAGGACCACTGCACCACCGTGCAGCCGAACACAGCAACAAGAGAGTTTACATGTTTTATGTGCATTTGATGTTGTTTTATTGGTTTAGGTGCCATTTATCTAATATCTATCCATATCTAATTCATTGACACAAGAAGTATAACTTTCTAAATAACTTATAGTTTCTGAGAACTTTATTCATGCATGTCGGACTGTGTTGAATACTGTTCTTACCGATATTCTCCTCCCTGAACCCGTCCAGACAAAGTCCCTAAGAATCAGCCTCTGCCAGTCAAGCTGTTTGAGAGTGGCCTGAATGGACCGCTAGCCAACATCGCTGAGCTGCTGGTCACAGAGGAGCTGGCCTGCTTCAGACAGAGGTCAGATTCTGTCAGTGGCTTTAATAAAGTGTGCATATACACACGCATCACATCAACAACAACAAAAATCTGCTGCTGTATATCCTGGCAACATCTTTCTTTTCTAGTTAATTCTCCCCCTTATCACATTTTCATTGACGTAACATGGAGCCTATCCCAGCAGCCTTCAGGTGAGGCAGGGTTCCCCCCCGGACGGGTCACCAGTCCATGGCAGGGCCAACACATAGAGACAGACAACCATTGGCTCTCCCAGCCACGCCTACGGTCAATTTAGAGTCTGGATTAACCTGGTCCCCTCTTGATGTCTTTGGACTGTGGAGGAAGCTGGAGTACCAGAGAGAACCCAGCAGAAACAGGGAGAACATGGAGACTCACACAGAAAGACCCCCTGCTCCAGCCGGGGCTCCACCCACAACCTTCTTGCTGGGGGCCACAGTGCAGACCACTGTGCCATGTTCTCAATTTAGTATTTTTGTATCATTTCTAATTTTATTTTCACTTTTCCGTGATGACATTTCTATTGTTTCCATTTCTTCCTTCTTCCCTAACTCTCTTGGTTGCTCCCTTTCTTTGTTCTGCATGATGTCACTCTTCCCCTGTACTTTCCATGTCAGTCTAAAACCCTCCACCCCTCCTGCCAACCCAGGTGCTCCGACGCCAGGCACACTGCTTATGAGTCCACCATATGGGACCCACCACTTGAGCTCTGTTCCAACACAGAGGATCTTGACTCCTCCGACCAAAACGTTAGTGGAGGGCAGGATAAGGAGGCGCTTGAGTTTCAGCCTCAGCTGAAGTTCCCTGACAGTCCCACAGAGCTGAAGGTCCGAGTCAGCCACGTCAACTCACCCAGCAGCTTCTACGTCCAGTTCACCCAATATGACTGTCATCTCAAGAGGTCAGCAATAGAGAGCCGAATACTGGTCCAGAACGAAAATCAAAAACTAATACTGCTCTCAGGAATTTAGCATCAAGTCCATTCCATTTTTTTGTCCATGTGCTAAGCTAACATACAGCGTCTAAACTGAAAAGCAAAAATGTTTTTTATTAATCTTCTTTTAGACTAATGTATGTTGGAACATGGAGCATCCCAAAGTAAATGTAAACTCACCTGAAACAACTGGACAAAGATCCTGCAAACATAGGATGTTGTCAGACGACATCCAGCTGTCCTCTCCAGGGTGTGTGAGCTGCTGAAGCAGGAGTGTGTGCCGATGGAGCCCCAAGACGTGGCCTGGGCGCAAGATGCTCACTGTGCTGTCCACCTGGATGGCGTTTGGGAGAGAGGACAGATCTGCTCCAAAGACACTTCCAGCGACATTGTTGAGGTATAAAAAATGTTTCCCTCAAATCAATCTGCCACTTGAATTTAGCATAAATCCTGATTTTTATCAGCATAAAGTTTTTATTTAAGACGATACCTCATAAGGGGTGGGGACCTTGGGGCACCTCAGTATTCAGTGATAAACCAGTGATCGAAGCATTGAGTTTTGTGGTATTTCTGAATATGATATTAGATTATTTTTTGACTGATTGGTCATAATCAAAATACCCTGGTGACTTTAGACGTCAGAATCCTTTGATGCTACTCAGCTCAGCTTCTTGGCTGAGCTTTGCACTCCTAAACACCTTTTCATTTAGTTTAGATCATTGTTGATAAACATGATTACCATTACCATCGCTGATTGGTTACCTCTGGTGGTGGGGATCGGCAAAGCCTGACGTCTTCTTGTGAAGTTGACATTTCCAGTGCGATCCTTTGGTTCACAGATGCACTCAACCAGCTGCTGCAGCCCTGAGCTGCCTCATCCCGACTCTGGATTGTGGCTGAAGCTTCTTTGTCTGAAAATGAATCACACTTGTTTGACTTGTGGACCGGGTGATGTTGTGTTATATTGTCTGTTTTTATGTTTGTCTTTAACAGACAGCCTCTGGAGGGCGCTGTCCTGCCACGACTGTCCACTTAAACCCTAAATAACACTTTTTTACTCTCTACTTCTGCTCTGTGAACGGGCGACCGTTGCACCTCACTCTATCACCATGGCAGCAGGAGAGTGCTCACACACAAGCTACCCTGATGTCACGTCACACCGCTTGGCGACAGGCTTCTTTTTTTTATTGTCTTTGTGCTTGTTTTAAGTGGTAATTGTGACTTCTGTGTCTCCCTGTCACTCTGTCCTGATGACCAGGTGATACGCTGTGACCATGGCAACAAGGTGAAAGTGCCCGTCAGCAACCTGCGGCCGCTGCCATCCTCCTTGATGGGTTCTATGGCGCTGGAGTGTACTCTCACGGACATCAGGTTACAAACTACTACACACTATAGTGTGTAGTAGTAATATACAATGTATATTCATTTATTTGTTCCAGTGATGCAGACAGCTACACACCAGTGAGGGTGAATGACTGGCATTCACTCGCGCCGTCTGTGACACAGATTGTTACAGGGCTCCCTCTGACCCAAACCCTTCACGTGTGATGTCACAAAACTAAAATGACACCAAGATCTGCTCAGACCCCCGGATGCATTTATTAGATGCGTTTGCTGATTGTGAACGCTTCTGTTGTCTGTTGCTCTCTGTCTCCGTCAGGCCGGCAGGAGGCCGATCCACCTGGACAGCTACTGCCTGTGACTTCATCTCTTACTACCTGACTGGAGCCTCGGCCCTTTTGACAATCAAGGTCCAGCCATGTTCCTCCCTCTTTGTCCTCTGTTTACTCCTCCATCACCTTGTTTGCTCTTGTGCCTTCATGTACCTTTATTTATGTGTGACGTTGTTTTTCTGTGTCTGTCTCCATCTGGTCTTGTTGTCAGGAGATGACGGATGAGCGCCCGGTGCCCGTCACTCTGTTCTGTACCAACAGGATGGGAGAGTTCGTCAGTGTTTCAGACTTTCTGGCCAGCGAGGGTCTGGCCCTCAGGGAGAGGAAACCAGTTTCAGTGTGAGTGTGTTTTTGAGTCATTGATCATGATTTATCTTGATTAAAAAAAAACAGGAATATTCTGCCCTCCTCATTTTTCTCCTGACCATGTATCATTTATACATTATGTTTTAGTTTTATTATTTTTAAAATAGTTACTTAACCGGTTTTAACAACTGCGCCTGGGGCACGAGGTTCTGATTCATTTGAGGTCATAGAACATCAGGATATCTGTAAAAGCCAGCAAGACCTGCAACAACTGATCAGTAATCAAATGTCTGACAAAAATGTCAAGTATTTACTTGTTGCAGACCTTTTAATGTCCCTATTTAGACCCTCCAGAAAAAGGCGATTATGCGATCGCATGAATTCCCGCATACATCACCAATCTGTCTCTGGATTGGTTGTCACTGATTTTGCGGGGGTCAATTATTTCCCAAAAGGCCGCATAATTCCCACAATAATCTCAAATTTCCACGTAAAAATGTGAAATATGCGTCACGCTTGATTTCACAATTTCCGCGTTAAAATAAAAAAAATATGACCAAAATAAATAAAGTTGTGACACCCGGCGCCACGTCATCAGTTTGCGCATTAACACACACACACAAACATGAAGCGTGCGCTTATGCGGAGCACGGTGCTCAAAGGTGGGGGGAAAAAATGAACAAATGGCTGATGCAAGTCGGTCGCATCCACGACGAATATTTCAGCCAGAGACCGGGCAGAACAGTATCCGCATCTACTGCATGAAAGCGGGGGGAAACTTTTTTGCACCCCATGCAACATAGTTCTAGAGCACAAACGAAAATCCACCGTGTTGCAACACTTGGCCACAACGAAACACAGCAGAAGTCTTGCCGAACGAAAAGGACTCAAACAACTCACCGTAACGGAGGCAGCAACCTCCAAGACGGTTGACGAGAAACGAGGTAACGATTGAAGCCGTATAACAAACTAATATGAAAACTGAATGAGATGGTGTGTGTGTGTGTGTGTGAGGGAGGGAGGGAGGAGCGCGCCCGTGTGTGCATGCGTGTGTGATTAAAATATCCCAATTACAATGTTTTTAATTGAATAGGAAAGTTTTAACCTCAGTGATGGGGGGGGGGGGGGTGTGAGAGTGTGAGGGAGAGAGTTCATAACTATTTGCATATTTTGCAACTTTCCGCAATTTTCCCACATAAAATGGCATTAAAAACCCTGCATATTTATTGGCATAATCAAGGACTTTTGCCCGTGTTTTCCTGAAGGGCCTACCTATTTGCTGCTTTGGTGGTTTATGCCAGAATATGAAGAGTCTTTGTATTTTGGACTGTTGGATGGACAAAAAGAGCAATTTGAACACGTCAATTTGGGCTGTGAGACGTTGTGATCAGCATTTTTCAGACATCCTTGACAGTTCTAAGACAATTCATCCAATAATTGTGAGGATGATTGTCTGCATTACTGAGGATGAAAATAATCATGAGTTGCAGCTAGAGCTGGGCGATATGGCCTACAAATGAAATCTCCGATTGGTTTACAAAATATCCAATTTCCTATTCTAACTGATTTTTCTCTGCCCTACGCAAAGGCAAACAACATGACAAATAAATGGCTCAAAACAAGTTTGAACTTTATTCTTTTTTTACTTGAAGGTAAAAGTACAGTCTGACAAGCCAAAAAGGTGCTTGTGGGTGAGATGGCAGACGCCGCCATTGTAAACACTTTCAGAAAGCTTCCTCTTTGTGTGTCTTCTTCTTCTTTCTTATTTGCAACCTGGCAGCGACACCTTCAAACTTGTAAGTTGAAAATCTGTCATTTTTGATGAAACCCTCCGCTGCGTGCCTCAGCTTTAGGTGCTGGAATAAATTTGTCGTGCTGCTTCCTTGGGGTGCAGCAGCTCTTGAACAGACCTCACAACGAGCGCTTGTTTGTTTTAAGTCCGATGCAAGGAAGCTGAACCAGTTCCACATAACAGATGTAGCAACACCTTTGGCACGAGCTCCGGCTTCCCCCCGTCGCTACCGTGTTTGTGAATCTACAGTGTTTGGGTGCGCCCTGCTAACATAACCGTGTGGAGCGTTGCGGCGCTTTAGTTCCGCTTTTGACGCTCCCATGTAAAATAAATAAGAAGAAATCAATCGTCATTAAAACACATTGTGCTGAACTGTAAATTGGAATGATTTCATGGATGTGTCACACACCTCTAGTTGCAGCCGTGTCAGTGCTTTACCTCAGTGGTCAGTGCCTGCTTTAACAGTCCATGTCTGGCTGACCTCATTGAACTCCTGTTTTTGTGTGCTTCTTGTAGAGAGTCTGTCAATCAAACACCTAAAGAAACAGATACTCCAGTGCATAAGGAACGAGCAGATGTCGCTGACAGCACAGACACAAGTACTAATACTACTACTACTACTACAACTACGACTTACGCTCCAGCTCCTGCAGTTCCTTTGTCCCTGCCATCCTCGCTGAACTCAAGTGCTGCCCCTCCAAAACCGGCCCCCCGCACCATCATGTCTGCTGAGAAGGTGATCACAATGAATCACTGGCTTTCCCTCCCGCCTGGATTCCATGAAAATGCTCAAATACATGTCGCTACAACCAGAGAAAACATGGAGACGTGACATTTAGAATCGTCAGTCTGGAGAGAATAAACTAGGGCAGCTGAGAGTCTGCTGAAATGAACCGAGAGAGAGCAATGAACGGAAAGTTACCTATGGATGCATTGGATTTATAGGTAAATGAACTTGTGTGTGTGCAGGTGAAAACTCCGTTGTACAATCCCCCGGAGCTGCCGTGCCTCGGCCACATCCAGATGACCATTTCTGCCGTTGGCGAGGACGGCCTCATTTATGCCAGAACACTGAATGCAGGTGAACATGATAGCTCGCCGTCATGGTCTTCCTCAAGCACATTTCCTCAAGTCCACACTTAGCTGTGATGCGCATATCCCAGCGTGGACGAGTTCTTTTTGAACTGCAAATTTAATAGAAGCCTAGAACATTCTGTGTTTATATGCTGCAGATCGGATAAAACTGGTTGTGAAATAAACGCAGGGATTTAGCATGAGTCACTGAAGCTGGCCGAACGTGATGATGTTGGCCAGACGGTGCTGTGCAAGACAAGGCCTTAAAGGACACGTTGTTTGGGAAACGCCTTTGTTTTCCATCTTTCATAGAGCTGGACAAGCCTCTGTCCTCTCTGTGTGCGGTGCGGAGCTCCAGACCCCCCCACCTGACTGCTAGCTAGCTAGCAGTAAGCAGCAGTGATACAAAAGTGTATATCCCAAAAGGTTGGCATGTCCCTTTTAAGTCTGTACGTTAGAATCTGCTTCCACAGAGTGGTTTTACTACCTTGACTCGGATGCTGTTCAGTTTAAAGAGTAGAATAGGAAATGGACCTCACTTCTGAATCCATGTCTGTGTTCTTCAGAGTGTCATTTGGAGCAGCTGAGGGAAAGAATCCAGCAGAGCATCAAGACTCTGCCCAGACAGAGGCCGTACACCTGGAAGTCGGTCCAGGGCTGCGCAGTCATGGGAACTGATATGTTGTGGTACAGAGGGCAGCTGCTGGAGGTGCTGGGAGGACACGTCAAGGTCCGGAACACAAACGAAACACAGCAGTTTTGCTTGTCAGGAGATTCCATCACCAGTCCCAGCTAGAAATACCACACTGCTCTTGTGTCCACGTGTTCCTGTCACAGTGGCCTCGTCCTTTGACCGCCACAGTTCTTTTTTCAGTTCTTCCTCAAGTCTCAGTGGATGTTTTGTGCCAAGTTTGAACAAAACCCTCAAGTTGCTCCTGAAATCTGGAGTTACTGAGAATGAGACCCATGCAGCCTACATGTGAGGAGACTCGAGTCCCAGTGAGCATTCGTGTTCAATTTGAGATATAACATTAACAGGAATGGGACAGGCGGACAACCCAAAAACATAATGCGTGTGTGTTTCCTAAAAGTCACACATGGAAAACAGCATTCCTTCTGTCTCGGAGCCAAGAGCAGCCGTGACCAGAGGCGTGTCCGTCTGTCTCCTTTGCGTGATTTCCTGATCATATCTTGAGGGAATTCCTTCAAGTTGGACTCAGACGTTCACTTGGTCTAAAGGGTGAACTGAAAAGGTTTTGGTGGTCAAAGGGCACGCTGACCTCCTACAAAGCATCGTTGGCTTGTTCACCTCATTCCCAGGCTACATTTCAAATGCAGTGTTGGAATGTAGCCTGAACTGTGAGAACATGTCTGTGTGCTCAGGTCCAATATGTGGACTACGGCCTGGTGGAGAACATCCCAGTGGTCCACGTTTACCCCATGCTGCTGTGCGATGATGTTCCTCAGCTCTGTATGCCCTGCCAGCTGCACGCCATCAACCCTGTAAGAGTTTGTGTGTGTCACAGCGTCCACAACACAGACGTGGATTCAACACCAGAGGAGCCTCTGCAGCTGACACCCTCATGTACTCGTGTTTATGGTTGACAGTGTTAATCCAGACTAACTTATACTGCAGAGGCGGGTTGCTGCCTTGTGTGAATGTGAGTCGCTGGCTGTGTTGAATTTCACTCTGGCAACAATGGAGACCGTTGTTGTTAACAGTCAGTCGCCGTGTCTCCATGGTTTATTGTGGGGGTTCCAACATTTTGAAGTATTGAATTAGAAAAGGATGGAAATGATCTCTACTATACCGCTACTACTACTGCTGCTATTATTCTACCACCAAAAAGTCTGGTGTTTTTATATGCTGCTCAGTCAGTATGGAGATGGATGGATGGACGGATGGATGTGGTCAGATAGTCACATTGAAGGTTTGCATGCAGTTCATGTGGCTGGTATGAAGCCACATAACAGCAGAGGTCTCTAGTTGTTAGGAAGGTCTTTTGAAGGCACGTCGTTCAGATGAAACCACGTTCAGGTCCTCAGTGAATCTTCTGTCCTCGTCTCATCAGGTGGGTGGGAAGTGGCAGTGGGACGCAGTAGCGCTTTTGAAGGAGTTGCTGCTGAATCGCTCTGTGGACGTGCAAGTCCTGGTAATGTTGCACAGTGAATCACTCACGGACCGTACCAATTAAAAACCGCAAATACACAGTTGTGTCAAACTCGTAGAGTAGGTGATGACCCTTAGTGTGTGTGTGTGTGTGTGTGTGTGTGTGTGTAGGAGCTGCCCACTGAAATGAGGGAGCCTCTTAAAGTTGAGCTCTTCCTGGATGGGTTGAGCCTCACCAAGATCCTGTGTCATCACAAACATGCCTGTATAGACCGGGCCATGTCACTTCAGAAGGTAAGGGGTGTGTGTGTGTGTGAGAGAGTGTGAGAGAGCGAGTGTGTTTCTGAGCTCAAAACAGTGTAACCATGCTGATGTCATTGACTCTGCAGGAAGACTCATCGCCAGCTGTTGTTCCCTTCCTGGATGACTGGGACGTTGACACTGAGGTGCTTCCTCTCTCTTATTTCCATTTGCTGGGAGTATAAAACAACTGTAAACTCGTCATAATACAGCGGCAGTTTGTCCCGTGAACATCCAACTTCCAAATTAAGAAAATAAATACATAAAGCAAAAGGGCCTACATATGTCCAAATACAGTAACTCAACACACAAGCTGGTCTCGGTGTGGAGGCGAGTTAAGTTATTCCAGGTAGCGACCATCAAGCCTGACGCTGTTTGGGCTGAAAATCTTCCAAGCTGCACATGCAGGCACTCAGAGCTGGCGAGTGTGAAAGCACCACACAGTAGCGTTTGTAGCAGCGTGTACACGGGCACCTGCGGTCCTGAATAAATCCTCCGCCGGCATTGAATTTTATTCAAGTGGTATTGAAAGGGTGTCAAATGGTCTTAAACTGAATTTTCCATGAATGATGAATTGATGATTGATGAATTGATGAATCTACTGTCAGACAGGTGACAGGTGGAATCCGGTCCCTGACAAAGGGCTTGTCGCTTATCCAGGTTGTAGGAAGAACAAATAATGACCTGACTCGTAGTTGATCAGTTGAAATCAGAAGTGGCTTATGTGATAGGCGAAGGTCTCTAGGTCGTGCTTGTCATACCAGAATAGAGATGCGTATGACTGCCATGAGCTCGGCGGACTGCATCCCTACGCCCTGGCGATGAATCAAACGGCGTATTGATGAAGTCATGGGGATGGCAAAGAGTTCACCAAGATTCTTTGGTTTCATCGTCCAAGCCTCCTCCTCCATCTCACCCAGTCATGCTCAATGATGTCCATGTGACTGGGCTGGCCAATCCTGGAGC
This sequence comes from Aulostomus chinensis, assembly GCF_037954235.1. Taxonomy (NCBI): domain Eukaryota; kingdom Metazoa; phylum Chordata; class Actinopteri; order Syngnathiformes; family Aulostomidae; genus Aulostomus; species Aulostomus chinensis. The sequence continues at coordinate 25,675,556 of NC_141331.1, forward strand.
AGCTCGACCTGCTGCGATTTCAGGAACTTCTCTTATCATCCCGCTGAAGAATTTGCCCTCTCCTGTGGTTTGGGATGTAATGGGCAGCAAGAATGTCTCCATACCTGAGGCTGTTGATGTTGCCATCCACTCTGCGGATCTCTCGCACGCCGCCATTCTGAATGTAGCACCCAACCATGGTTTTTCCTCCACCAAACTTGACTTTTTCCCAGGGAGTCTTGGGTCCATGCGAGTTCCAACAGATCTTCTGCAGTATTTGGGGCGATTGGGATGCAGTTCAAAGGACGATTCCTCAGAAAAGTCAACCTTCTGCCACTTTTCCACTGTCCATCCTTTCTGCAAACTGTGGGCCTTGGCAAATACAACTCTTCTTTTTTTGGTTCTCTGTTTAACGCTGGTTTGTGAGCACCCATTCGGCCATGGAGACCACTGCATGAGAGAATTCAACAAACTGCTCTGGTCGACACTGGGGTTTCTGGTGACCAGTTCTCATGTTGCTCTGCTGCAGTTGAAAAAGGGACAGCCGAAGCCGGAACCTCTCTCAGTTGTCTTAGGGGGTCTGCCTGACCTGGGTTGGTCATGAAGGTCACCAGTTTCTTCAGATCTTTTTTTAGTCCTCTCCACTTGACGTTTGGACACATTGGAGATGTCTGCCACCTCAGCAGCGGACTTGTGCTGTGTCCCAAATCCATACTGCATACTTAAAATGTTCAACTTGAGTATACTAAGCATACTACTGTATGTACTCGGTCGCTCAGTGGCGAGTTTCGGGGGTGCAGTGCCCTTCCAAATCGCATACTGCCGCGTGGCGCGCTCACCGGAAATGAGGACGCAATGTCTTCTTCTTCTACGCTGATTTCCCACCAGCTAGCACCGCATCAGCATCAGCTAATTACGCCACCTTTTGCCTGCACTTGTTTGTCGATTTTTGAAGCAGTAAAACAGCAAAATGAACGGTCATCGTGCATCGTTACGCCACAATCGGCGCCGACAAGGCGGTGTCCTCCTTCTGTTGGCTGAAGGTCAGCAGTATGTAGAGTTTATCTGTGTGGTCTACTTAGCAAAACATTCTGGTGACAAGTCATTTTATTTTTTCAAACCCGCGTCCACACATAATTTCAAACCTGTCCCCGTTATTTAATGTAAAGACGACTCTGTACAAGTCAGTGTGGACAGACTCTCGCCACAGCAGTCCACCGCCATATTTATTGATGAAATGAGTGCGGCGAGTGTCCACAGTTGCTTTCTCAAAATCTGAATTGAGTACGTCATCCGGGTACTTTTGCATACTCAATTTTTGCATACTATCCACACTTTTTTCCATTTTGAGTTGAGTACACTCAAGATTTTCAGTATGTAGGATGGAAGTATGCGATTTGGGACACACCCTTGGTCTTCAGGCTCTTGACGATCAGCTCTTGGGTCTGTGGTTGAATCTTTGGCTTGTTGTCAGAGGTCTGGTGCGCCGGGGTTCCTTTGATACACACCAGGGAATGTGTCAATTACAGTATTTGTCACAGGTGGAGCTCTAATCTGTGATTGGCTGAATCGTTCAAAGAAACGACAAGACTTTAGTCCTTGCAGCAGCAGATGCCATGGGCTCTACCACGCTGTGAACATCAGGACACTTCCTGAGGGTTCCGTTTCACACCCAGTTATTAAAGTGAAAGCCCCTCACATTTAAAAGGACCTTTTATTGTAGCAACTGATCGACAAGAAATAAAGTGATGTGCCGTTGCTTTGTCATTATAAGACAAGACCCGTGTCGATGAGTGCTGCCTGTTATCTGGTAGCTGCTGTGTGACAGCTAACAAACCATTTCTTGAGAGTGAGGTGTGTCTCAGACCTGGGGAGGCCAAGCTTAGCAGTTCACCAAGCTTTGAGGAGCACAATCAACCTTTGCAGCCTCGTTCCCTCTGGCCCAAAAACCCTGACGAATCAATCATTCTCAGCTCGTTTGTGCATCCTGGAAACTGTTTGAGTCATGGAGGGGAGGTGAGACTGCTGATCCTGTGTCTCCAGGGTCTGAGGGGCCCAGAGGAACCGATGCTGGCGCTCTTCATCCACCCAAACCTGCCTCAGGAGGGACAGCAGTTCCAGGTCCGGGTCAAGCACCTGTGGACGCCCAATGAGGTACCTGCTGAGCCTGTTCAAACCTGTCTGTGTGAAGATGTCTTCAGCAGGCCTCTTTAACCAGACAGGCAGTACTCGTGCTCTAGACTCAGTCTGTCTGGGTGAGACATTTATTCCTAAAATTCTGTAGACAGACTCTTTAAACATGAGTGGTGCCCTCTGCCTCATTCCAGGGTCTTCCAAGTCTGTGTTTTTAAGGGTAGGAATATATTTGAACGTACTCTCCAAACAATACTTGATTTTCCATGGTGTCGAAGCCTGAAGTTGTGTGATAATCAAGGAAGCAGAGTCACAGTACATTTTGTCTTTTATATCACAATATTGTACACAATAATAACAATATGGCCTTCCTCCAAATACAATCTCAGATGATCTCCACGATCGAACAGGTGCTGCAGTTGGAAGTTCCCGTGAACAAACTGCACGATGAACCAGTGACTAAACTTCACCACATCCAGCTTCACGGTCCAGTCTGGTGGCGGTCCAACCACCCCTGTAGTTTTGTTAGCGAGCGCTGTTCCTGAGACACGTTTACGGACTCGTCTTATGATGTCAAACAAAACATTAAAATATCTGAACCTGGTGGGAACCACAAACTTCATTTCAGGCGTTTCCCTGAAAATCCTCTGACTTTGAGACAAGGGAACGAAGGATGTTCAACAATGCTCATTCCTGCTACAGGTGATGGGAAGATGCTAATGCTTTTGTCTATGATAGATGTGTGTGTGTGTGTGTGTGTGTGTGTGTGTGTGTGTGTGTGTGTGTTGCAGTTGTTCCTGTGTCCTGTAGGAACAGCAGATGTCATGGGTGGAGAAACTCTGGATGAGGCTTTGACCAGGATCAATAAGAACATGGAGAGCATCCCACGACTCACCAACTTCCCCGAGGGTAATGACTAGCTGCTGCTGCTGCAGTAGCTGCCGTTGCTGCAGTAGCTGCTGCTGTAGCTGCCGTTGCTGCAGTAGCTGCTGCTGTAGCTGCCGTTGCTGCAGTAGCTGCCATTGCTGCAGTTGCTGCTGCTGTAGCTGCCAGTGCTGCAGTAGCTGCCGCTGCTGCAGTAGCTGCCAGTGCTGCAGTAGCTGCCGCTGCAGTAGCTGCCAGTGCTGCAGTAGCTGCCGCTGCTGCAGTAGCTGCCATTGCTGCAGTAGCAGCTGTAGCTGCCATTGCTGCAGTAGCTGCTGCTGCTGTAGCTGCCAGTGCTGCTGTAGCTGCCAGTGCTGCAGTAGCTGCCATTGCTGCAGTAGCTGCCGCTGCAGTAGCTGCCAGTGCTGCAGTAGCTGCCGCTGCTGCAGTAGCTGCCATTGCTGCAGTAGCAGCTGTAGCTGCCATTGCTGCAGTAGCTGCTGCTGCTGTAGCTGCCAGTGCTGCAGTAGCTGCCATTGCTGCAGTAGCTGCTGCTGCTGTAGCTGCCAGTGCTGCAGTAGCTGCCGCTGCTGCAGTAGCTGCTGCTGCTGTAGCTGCCGCTGCTGCAGTAGCTGCCAGTGCTGCAGTAGCTGCCGCTGCAGTAGCTGCAGTAGCTGCCGCTGCAGTAGCTGCCAGTGCTGCAGTAGCTGCCGCTGCTGCAGTAGCTGCCATTGCTGCAGTAGCAGCTGTAGCTGCCATTGCTGCAGTAGCTGCTGCTGCTGTAGCTGCCAGTGCTGCAGTAGCTGCCATTGCTGCAGTAGCTGCTGCTGCTGTAGCTGCCATTGCTGCAGTAGCTGCTGCTGCTGTAGCTGCCAGTGCTGCAGTAGCTGCCATTGCTGCAGTAGCTGCTGTAGCTGCCATTGCTGCAGTAGCTGCTGCTGTAGCTGCCATTGCTGCAGTAGCTGCCGCTGCTGCTGTAGCTGCCAGTGCTGCAGAAGCTGCCGCTGCTGCAGTAGCTGCTGCTGCTGTAGCTGCCAGTGCTGCAGTAGCTGCCGCTGCTGCAGTAGCTGCCATTGCTGCAGTAGCTGCTGCTGTAGCTGCCATTGCTGCTGTAGCTGCCATTGCTGCAGTAGCTGCCGCTGCTGCTGTAGCTGCCAGTGCTGCAGTAGCTGCCGCTGCTGCAGTAGCTGCTGCTGCTATAGCTGCCATTGCTGCTGTAGCCGCTGCTGCTGTAGCTGCCATTGCTGCAGTAGCTGCTGCTGCTGTAGCTGCCATTGCTGCAGTAGCTGCTGCTGTAGCTGCCATTGCTGCAGTAGCTGCTGCTGTAGCTGCCATTGCTGCAGTAGCTGCAGTCCACGTGGGAATGGTGCGATTCACCCTTCAGGATAGAAGAGTGTTAATGCAGCAGGGTGAGAATGAGTCACAGTGCAGGTGTCTGTGCAGCTCCAGAACCAGAACTCTGCATGGAGCCTGGGTAGTCACCCCCAGCCCAGATCTTCGAGTGAGAGTTCAGCCTCTGGAACCTCAGCGATTCTATTAAACTTGTTTGATTTCGAAAACATAGCAACAACTTGTGTCATCGTCATTTGTCGTGAAGTGGGACCCTCAGTTGTTCCCCAGTCATAGAACCTACATGAGCCAGAGGGTGAATCTGTGTATCAGCTGTCCTGTCAGGAGCCGTTGGGTTTTAAAAGCTGTCCAGTCTACCTCCAGATTAATCAGAGCACCTCAGCGCTCCAGCAGTGTCCGTCAGACGCGATGCTGACAGATATTTATTACATCACTATTCACGCTCAGGTAGTTGCTCACCAGATGGTGGGTGGACCTGAGACTCACCCTCCAAACCCACCTGCCTCTGGCAGGTATTTATTCCATCACTGTGACCTACTAACACACCTGTGTTGTAGAGAAAGCTTCGCTAACAGGAAGTGGTTAAAAAGTTGAGAACCATTTAACTGGGGCAGTTGGGTTCACCCCCTTTGTGATGTCAGTCGCACCAGAGTCTCGCTGGTTTCACAGACGTAGTCGTGACTCGATCGGTGCTTTGTGGTTTGCAGGTGGTCCGTGTCTGGCTGAGTACAGCGATGGGAGGTACTACCGGGCCAGGCTGATCAAATTTGTCAGCTTGGAGCCCGTCAGGATCCTGGTCCAACACGTCGACTTTGGCTCTGACGACACTCTGCCCACCAGCAAGTAGGAACTTATCACACTCAGAACTGTCTCATCCAGGAACTGGAGCCGGACCACGGCTGCCTCCGTTCCATTCACTGTCTGGATTCCTTTGTGATGTAATGCATTGGTCACCAGCGTTGGGTCACGTTACTTTTATCACTAACTCATTATGTCACAGCGTTTCCTAACGAGGAAAGGAACATGTTAGAGTGTTTTGTGTTTCCAAAACTGAAAAGGCCTGGTGTTGCTGCTGATGTTCAGCAGACCCCTGATGGACTCCAGACGTCTCACTGGAGTCCATCAGGGGTCTGCTGATGTTCAGCAGACCCCTGATGGACTCCAGTGAGACGTCTGGAGTCCATCAGTCCCATGTGGTACGCCGCAAGTCCGTTTCTTCTGGAATCATCCAGATGTGCTCAGTGCCATGCAGTGGCGGTGGCCTCCATCCTCAGCCTCCACCAGTGCGGCGCCGCCCTGCTGAGCTTGCAGGCACTTGTTGAGTTCTAAAGTTCTCAGCAGCTGACAGACACTCAGACCTCAGGCTCTTAGTCCCGCCCCCACAGACTCACTGTCCTCTCTGCCTTGTTTAATACACACGACCTCAGTCACAGAAACCAAGTGGCGGTGCCACGGACCGTCTACACTCACAATTCACTTACTTGAAATAGGAACTAAAGAAGGGATTACTTTGAACGACCACTCGGCCTTGTGAAGCCATTTCTTCTGATGAAGGCTGTACTCGACTGTATTCTGGGTCTGACGCAGACCAGAATTCATCCTCAGCTCTGGATTATGAGGCTGACTGGTTTCAACAAGCATTTGTTGCTGCTAGCAGATTTTATTAACAGCGTTTCTCAGACGTTCAGCTGTTAGCCGAAGAGCTAACGTTACGTCCATGCCACACATGGGTGTTGATAAAGACCTCAGTGCTGACACAGTCGGTTCCAACATGGTCCAATGCTGAGTTGCGTAGCCATACATGAGGTGTCAGATGGCACCCTCCCTTCGCTGACGTGTTCCTCTGGTCCACTCTCGTCCCGTCAGGCTGCGTCAGATGCCGGCCCAGCTGATCCAGTTCCCCCTGCAGGCACTGAAGGTCCGTGTCGCCGGCTTCAAGGCTCCCAGCGTCAAGATGCAGGAGGAGGTGCTTCCCTACAGCCCCCGCTGGAGCGTGAGGGCCGCCATGCTCATGATCGACCTGCTCCACAGCAACATCACAGCCTCCGTTGTGGTAGGAAACCCCAGATTCTTCCTCAACACAACTGTTCTATTCTGCTGCTTGCCTGAGCTCAAGAATGAGTTTGAAAGCCAAAATAAAACCAATGATTCTTGTGGGAACTTCAGCTCTAAGCACCGTCCCGGCTGTGAAGCCCATTTTCATTCAGTTCACCTTTAAAGAAGTGGACCTGATGCCGTGTTTCTGTGGCTGACCTCCAGTCATGCTGGCGTCTTGTGTCCTCGTCCCCTCAGTCTCAGGAACCAGAGCTCACAGTGCTGCTCTACAATGAGGACGGAACTTTGGTCCACTCACCTCTGGTGAGCAGTGGCCTTGCCCAGCTCGAGTGAAGCAGAGCCGGTCGCTTCAGCCCACCAGGTCCAGTTCCAGTAAGTCTTCAGCTTTGGCTGAGTGCTGTTAACCCTCTTTGGTCCTGTCCTCATCCCGGTGCCTCTGATTTCTTATGTCTCTGAGTTTTAAGGCTTTGGGTCCAAAACAAGGAGCTTTAATTGAAAACCATTAAAAACGCTTTGGTGAACACCACTGCTGATGTCATTTCACAAGTGGAAAGACAGAACCAGTCCACAGTCCGGTTTGTCCCTTTGATGGAAAAAGACAGATTTTAGATGTGTGAGTGGATGAGACGTGACTGACGTCAGTCGGGATGAGGTCGTCCTGCCAAACTCCTGCGTTTGGACCCAAAAAAACCCGCTATGAACGTGACATTAGTGATCGACAAGAAGTTAACCAGAGTAAATTCAACGGTGCCAGCAGTGGAACCTGACCTCCATCTGTGTTCCTGAAGTGTTCCTCTTCTTCCTTCTCCAGGTTGACCCCCGGTGCCCCGTCGTCATCTTCATTTCATGGTCGTTCTGCTGGAATGCTCTTTTGTTTGTAGACGCGCAGAACCTTTGCACTGGATGGTCTTTTATTTAGTACGTGCTTCATAGTGCAGTGTTTCTGTTGGCCTGCTGTGTTTCTGAGCTCTGTTCTCTCAGCATTCCATCGTTCATATTTTATTTTCAGTTGGTCTGGTGGTGCATTAAAGTTACTGAAACATCTCGTGTGTCTCCTGTGTCCTCTGCTTGATAATTTAAGCTTCCAGATTCTAAAACGATAATTTATTGTTAAAAAAAAAAGGGATTACAATCAGCTAAGAAAATAAGTATGTATTTGACATATTTACAAGTTAAAATAGACAAACTTTAACACTTAAATCCATGAGAAATATCTGCTTGACCCTGGTGCTGTCGGTTTCTGTACATTCAGGATTTCATTTCCAGTTTCATGAAATATTGAAGTGGATTTGGTGTTGATCTGAATCCAGAAGGACCCTGAAAACAGACACGGAGCTGAACTGTAGTTTTTGTACTTAAAACAGTAAAAGAACTGTCACGCCTGCACGTTCAGGCCAAGCCAAGAGACGTCACGCTACAAAATGTAAACAAATGTGATGACGTGAACTCAACCAGGCAGGTTAAAAACGCTACACTCAGAGAATCAGGTGACTCAAGGTTGTAACTTCACACTATAAATAAATACAAATAAAGAAGCAAACTGCAGGTGAGAAGGCTGCTCAGGACTGACGAGGAGGATCCCGGCTGGACTGAAGCGTTAAACTCTGTTGTCCACGATAACGTTTCCGTCCTTGTCTTTGACTCTGAGCCGTCCGGTGGGGTAGTGGGTCTCCTGTCTCCCGTCGGTGTAGACGGTCTTCACAGTGCCATCTGGATACTCCCTTCTCTTGTAGTCGGTGGTGTGGACCTCCCTCTGCCCCGTGTTGAAATGGATCTCCTTGGTGCCGTCCCTGAGACAAAGCATACATTTGATTAAAGATGGAGGTAGTTTATACATAAGGAAACCCACACGGCAACCGGAGTCAGACAGCAGGACGTACGGGTTAACCTGGATGATGGTCCCGTCCGTCAGCACGCTCTCCTCTTTGCCATCGGGGAACAGGTTCTTGACCGTCTGGTCTGGAAAGGTGATTTCCTTCCGGCCATCTGGGAAATGCTTTTCTGGAGATGGAAGAGAAGGTACAGTAGAGTCGCTGTTTCTATCTCCCTGCAACACCGCACCTCCTCCTCCTCCGTCCACCACAGCGCCTGTCGGCTCATTTAGCCTCTTGCTAGTCAGTAAAAACATGGCGTCAGCGATGTTTTTTAACGACTTGGCACGTCGAGGCTTCAGGACGCTTGTTTAACTCCAGATGAGCAATTCAGAGGCGTGTGGGTTCATTACGAAAGCTCTCTTCAGCTGGTTGGAGATCACAACATCGCTCCTCCTGCTAAACCCCTGCAGTGTTTGGAGGAAAAACTTCCCTCTACCGTCTGTCCGTCAGCGTGACAGTGAGATGATGACCGCACGTTCATCGCGGCGTCAGTGACCTCTCACCTGTCTGGCTGTTGGGGAAGTGCAGGACCTCCAGGCCGTCTGGGTAGGTGATGTGTGTCGTCTGAGCGTCTGCGTAGAAGTAGATCTGAGTGGAACACAATCACCAGATGAGCTCACACGGCCATTATGGAAACTGAGCTGTTGCGGCTCCAGCAGGCAAAGAATCGGATAACCCACTTTTTTTTTCTTAATAAAAGACACAACAAAACTAAATCTCTACATTGAAATGAGCAGGTTGGAGCACTGAATGGTAACATTTAGTGATGTCAAGCCTGCTGAACCTTCCCAGTCTGAAGGTTTCACCAGGACCAACAAGCTCAGCCTCTCACCACTCTCCTGTCGGCTGTGACCTGCTTGGTGTCACCGTTGAAGAAGGTGACTTTGACTGTCAGGCCATCAGCTGAAACCTCTTTCCTGGTTCCGTTGGGGAAGATGATGAGGCGTTCGCCACCGGCCAGAACCTTCTCTGTCTGGAATGAGGAACAGAGCACAGTGAGTCACTGCTAACTATCAATCAATGATGCAACATGAACGCATCTTTGGTCACTTTTATTGTGAAATTCCACGGAACATCATCAACGTCCGGTACCGTGTCACCCTGCCTGAAACTGAAGCTGCAGCTAAACAGGTTCTACCTTCCTCCACTAGGTGTCTTTGCATTCTCAGATTAGAGCAGGTGCAGTACACCTCCCCCTCCTGACTGCGCGGGGCTGTCGCCACACCAACACCACACCTACCAGGGTGAGAGCTTTACCTGGCGAGGGCTTGAATGAACAGGATGTTCATTTACGCTTAAATATGATGCACTGTAGCATTAAAGGGACTTTAACAACATTGTGGAGCAGCGTAGGAAGATGGGAGACGTCCTCATCGTTAAACAGCCTCCACTGAATCTGACAAGACTCGAGCAGAACAGGGTTGTCATTCTCATGTACCACTGATGTACAACTGGAAGAGTCCAGCTACCGTGCTGGCTGACAGAGCAGCCAATCAAAGACTGAACTGGTCAGAACAGTGGCTTTGCTCATTTAATTCTGGAGTCTGATCACATTCAGGTTTTCTCACCCTCCCATCAGGATGTGCGATGACCTCCAGGGCCGATTCGGCCTCTTTGACCTCAACGGACGGTTGTTCGTCGGGTGAAGAATCAGCTTCCTGCAGTGAGAAGTTGTTGATCAAAGAGTTGAACTACTAATAAATGGACAGGAGTGTTGGATCAGCTTCAGCTGGACACCCAGTTCACATGACAGTCATGTGACTTAATCACGTCGCATTTCATGGACCAGATAAAAGAGCAACGGTGACACATCTCTTACCGGAGAGCAGCCATGTGACAGGTCATGGTCCTGCGCTTTGGTGCTGCTCTTCCTGCCAGGAGTTGTTCGCTCCTCTGTGCTTCTGCCAGGTACCAGGGAGGAGGAGGAGGCTGGTCCTGCTGGCCACCTCAGACTGCTCTTTATTCCTGCTGACAACAAACAGTTACACATGTGATGTGATGATGACTATGAACCTCCTTTTGACCTTGTGGTGACAAACCTGGGGCGGCCTCCCTGGAGCTGGTCCTCGGGGCTGGGGGGGCGCTGCTCTGAGGGGGGCTGCTGCTGCTGCCTCTAGAGTCTAGAGGACTCTGACAAGACCAAGAGATGAATGACATTTCAAATGCGATGGAAAGAAACGACGAGAGCAACTCCACGTAAGCATGGAGACGACCTGTTCTGCCAGTCGAGTACGACAGAAGGAGGGTTCAAAGGTCGTGAGGCCTACTTAGACTAAAGTGTAAAGTGACTTACAGCAAATTTCACTCCTTTGGTAACAGACGGCCCCTGTTTTGTTTCTTTGTCCTTCTCTGCATCCATGGAGTTTCTCTTCAGGGCGCCGAGGCGAAGCTTCTCCAGCACATGCACCTCAAAATAGAGGAGAAATGAGCAATAATCACATCCTCATCCTCGCCACTGCATCCTCATCCTCATCACTGCATCCTCATCCTCATCACTGCATCCTCATCCTTATCACTCCATCCTCATCCTCATCACTGCATCCTCATCCTTATCACTCCATCCTCATCCTCGCCACTGCATCCTCATCCTCGCCACTGCATCCTCATCCTCGCCACTGCATCCTCATCCTCGCCACTGCATCCTCATCCTCATCACTGCATTGTCATCCTCATCACTGCATCCTCATTAATCCATCCTCATCACTGCATTGTCATCCTCATCACTGCATCCCCATGACTGCATCCTCACCCCATCACTGCATCCTCATCACTGCATCCTCACCCCATCACTGCATCCTCATTACTGCATCCTCATCCCCATCACTGCATCCTCATCCCCATTACTGAGTCCTCATCACTGCATCCTCATCACTGCATCATCATCACTGCATCCTCACCCCATCACTGCATCCTCACCCCATCACTGCATCCTCATCACTGCATCCTCACCCCATCACTGCATCCTCATCCCCATCACTGCATCCTCATCCCCATTACTGAGTCCTCATCACTGCATCCTTATCACTCCATCCTCACCCCATCACTGCATCCTCACCCCATCACTGCATCCTCATCCCCATGACTGCATCCTCATCACTGCATCCTCATTAATCCATCCTCATCACTGCATTGTCATCCTCATCACTGCATCCCCATGACTGCATCCTTATCCCCATCCTCATCACTGCATCCTCACCCCATCACTGCATCCTCACCCCATCACTGCATCCTCATCCCCATTACTGAGTCCTCATCACTGCATCCTCATCACTCCATCCTCACTCTATCACTGCAGCCTCATCCCCATCACTGCATCCTCATCACTGCATCCTCATTACTGCAGCCTCATCCCCATTACTGAGTCCTCATCACTGCATTCTCATCCTCACCACTGCGTCCTCATCCTCACCACTGCGTCCTCATCCTCACTGCTCCTCACACCACCAGAGGAAATGAGTCAGATGTTCTTCAAAGAGGTCATCTAATGTCTCTCATTGGCTGACACATACAGTGGCTGGTATGTCATTACTGTGCCTCTGATAAAACACAAGTTTCATAACAACTAATGCAATGTATTACTAATATATTTTCTGTTTTCTTACATGAAATCTGCAGTTTAGTTTAAATGACAAAGCAGCATATTTGTAAAAATACAAAACAGTTCTTTAAGAAATAAACTGCAATCAGCTAAAAGCAACCGCTTTCTGAGACTGAAAATTTGGAAAGTTAAATAAATACAAAGTAAACATCATCAGTGCCTCTCTGCCTGCTGAGCAGCATTATCAGTCAGTGCTGATGATCAAAAACACACCTGGTAACCTTTATCCCAGGCGTTCAAAACACTCAGGAGGAAAACTATTTCAGTCACAAGCATTCATTCATTCATTCATTTATTAAAGTTTGGTACCTCATCCCGGAGAGCTTGATTATCCTGGGTGAGAGAGTCGATCTGCTGGCGCAGGCGTCCGTGTGTGGACGACCAGCGACTCTCCTTCCTCTGCAGCTCCTCCTGCAGCGAGCTCAGCTGCTGCTTCAGAGCCTGGAGGGACGACACCAGGTCAGAAAAACACACATTTACAACAGCAACACTCGGTTTCACAAGAGAGCGCAGAACCTCGAGATGAAATATAGATGAACTTCACTCTGGTCATAAATTGGTTGACTTATAAGATGAAAAAGACCTCAGAAAATCCAAAATTCGTTCAAGATCACTAAACCTTGATGGAGACAAGAACCGGTCATACTGTGTGTGTGCATCACCTGTATTTCCTCTCGTTCCTTCCTGTCAGGAATGGCTCTGGATGCCACCATGTGCTTCTCAAACAGTTTACGCTCCTTCTGCAGCTTTCGAATTTCTTCTTTCTTGTACTCCTCAAATTTGGCCAGCTCGTCCGCTCTCAGCTGCTCAAACTCCAAACGCTCCTTCCTAAAAGGAATAGAAAGCCGTTATGAAGGCCCATTTATCTTCAACGTACGTACAGAAACGAACGTGTCCGTTTCAAACGAGGTAACCGTCACTGCTCACATACTTCCATGCATCTTTACGTTGGTATGGATGTTAACCAAGATATCCACCAGGGGGCAGCCCACAGTCAAAAGTTTATGACAACAACAAACTCAAAAACGAACATGGCGACCTTGGAGGAGGTATTGCTCATGTATATCTTGCATAAAAGACATAAATGGAGGCAGTGATGTAGGAGGCGGTGGTCGGTGAGGCCGTTAAATACATCGCGACTGATGGATCGAGACTTCTTTTCTGTAGTACTGCTGATGAGAGAAATAGACGAGCGTCACTTCCAATTCTTTAGGATGTCTGTCTCAATCTCTCCTCAAAAGTTCTATTTCCTGTGGTACTTCTCCGTTTGGTCCGTATCCATAAACTTCGTGGACACGTGCAGAAATACGGACGAAATGAACGCAGAGAGGACAAAAGGCTCCATCCGTATCGGTACGTGTATTTAGCATAAATAGGTAGACAGACAAGAGCAGAGGGGGCAGAGAATGATAAAAGCATGATTGTGGAACATCAATCAATACCCGCAGTAGATTTGAACAATTTCTTCTCAGAACCTGACTGTAACTGGAGCGTGGGACTGTGATTCTCGACAGATTCAACTCAAGTAGTGACTAGAAACTGCAGGACAACATCCAAACACCCTTAATAACTGTGTTTGTGGTGGTGGCACATTTTGTACAGGTGAATTCTCCTGGGTGGAGAACCATTCAGCTGCAGGGAGGCAGGTCACCTGAGAGAGTCCTGGTTCTTCTCGTTCTCCTGCCTGAGCCTGGTGAGGGCAGCGTTCTCCTTCTTAAAGCGCTCAATCTCAATCTCCAGTTCAACCAGTCTCTCTCTCAGCTGTCTGGAATGGATATGCCGGCCTGACCAACAGGAAAGACACACACACACACACACACACACACACACAAATAATATTCATCATTTAAGCTGAAAACATTGGGCCTCATTCATGAAATGTTCTTGAGCACAAATTTGTTCTTCCACACCGCAGGAGTTTTTCAGCCCTCAATGTAGTCTTACAGGAAGCCTGCTGGCTTATGGTGAATGAAGGGTCTTAGTGTGCCTCTTCTCTGCATCTTTACAGAAACATGGTGAATGATTAAATTCTATCTTATTCCAGTTTGGGTTGCAATGTGGGTATTTTATTAATCCCAATCTAAGAATTTCTTCAGACTTGGTCTCTGAAGATGAAAATGAATGCCAAAATATGATGACGGAAAGGATCCACAGACCACATGAAGCTGGGATTTCCTGTCCTGCATCAAGACCATTAAAGCCTCCAACTCTGACAAGCTGTCTTTTCTTTGCCGTAGCTAGCTAGCAAACTTTAGCCCACCAGTAGATGTGTCTCACTGAACAGAGTTGTTGTGAGGCCGTGGTCTCTACTCTACCTGACCAAAGACGGCTCTGGACAAGCCTTATTCAGATGAAGTTTATCATGCGAAAAACGATGAAAGAAACATAATAACGGTCCTGGAGTAAACGATACAGTCGCCTTGTGTTCATTCCAGGTACATTCATTCTGGTCTCCTCATTGGCCAGCACATACCTGTTGTTGTTGTTGTTGTTGTGCATTATGAGGAAACCAGTTAGACACTGTCAGCAGAATCAGCCGCTATGTGAGTGCAATGTGTTTCCATCTCCCAATTTGGGCATTAAGTCCTTTTCACCCAAGTCTAACGCCACCTGAAGCGAGCTTAAAAAAAAAACTTAAATGTGAAACAGTTTGCTTGTCTTTAAAATGGTGTTTCCTTCCCCCTTTCCAATAGGATTCTTCCAAACGCACATAAAAACTGAGCTTGTGTCATTAAGACGTCTCACCTGTCTCCTCTTCTGCCTTTGTGGGCTCAGGAGTAGCAGAGGGAACAGCAGAAGGAAGAGGTGCACTCTGGGTCTTTGGTTTCAGTGCAGGGAACAGTCTTGTCATGAGCTGGGAGGGAGGAGGAGGAGGAGGGGGACCTGGCTCTTGACTGGCTGAACTACGAACGGCGGCTTCATCCACCTCCACAACTCTGCTGGCTGCCACCTTCCTCAGCACCGTTGGCTTTGGCGGTGAGATTCTATTTTCTGTTTCTGTGCTCACTGTGGCGTCCTCGAGGTCGTTCCACGTGTCGTCATCATCAAACACGACTCCCCCTTGCCGACCTTCCTCCTCTATCAGTGTGGAGTCGTCTGTGTCGTTGAGGACGCCGTCACTCTCACCGTCATCCCCACACGTCACCACTGAAACTGAATCTCTGCAACTGTCTTCGTCTTGATATGTTCTCTTGTCGTACGGTGGGTCTGGCGGAGCGGGGAAGCAAAGTGTGCTGGGAAACAATGGTGGTTCGACTAGGACGCGCTGCTCTTCAAATCCACCACAAGATGAAGGTGGGTGCTCATCTTCCTCCTGATGCTCAACGCTCACGTCCTTTGGTGCATCATCTCTCACTGTTGCAATAAACGCTTGTGAGTCCACAAAACAGCTTTCACCTCCCACATCGCTACACCTCTTGACTTCCCCTCTGGGAGGGGACTTGATGGGGGTGGATGAGAGTCGTCTGTGATGGAGACCACCGACTCCCTGTAGCCGCAATTGCTGCTGATCCATCTGAAGAACCTGCCGGTAGAAAGACAAGACTTTAAAACCCCACAGTAACCACTGCTTCAGTTACAAGGACAAATTAAATACAATTACAATACAAAGTGGGTGGAGACAGTTTTATCATCCCTGAATGCTGAATGTAACTGCAGTGATGACTTGAATAAGTTACCTTCATAACAAAGGAGGAGTTGGATGAGAAGGACAGCTCCTCAGCTGCTTGCTCCAGCAGCTCAAACTCTCCCAGCGCCATGCTTTCCATCTGCCGGTCACACTCCCAGCGCTGCAGCTTCTCCTGGAATGACAACTCAAACGAGTCTTGAGGAACTCCACCCTCTCCTTCTCCGACACCCTCTGACCCTCCCATTCTTGGACCACTTCCTCTCTCTCCAACAGCCTCATTGTCAGCCTTCCCGCGATCTCCTAGCATGCCCACATGCTTGGTTACAGGGTTTGGCTGTGTGTTAGGATCCGGTCTCACCACCAGACCTGCTTTTCTGTTGCTCTGCACCGTCACTTTGGAGTGACAGCCACCTCTGTCAGTCTGAGCAGACTCTGTTCCATCCGTGTTCTGTCTCTGATGGCTGCCTAAAACTTTCATCCGTGCTGCTTTAGTCTCCTGGGGAGGCGAACTGGATCCTCTCATTCGATTTTCCTTGTTGAGTATGGCGGTTTTACGCTGGACAGGAAGCCGTTGGTTTGTGGCACCTTTGAGCAAAGCTATAGGCTCAGAGTTGCTGCGGGAGATTATTCCAGACTTGAGTGGTACTTTGGGGTCCTTCTTTGCCTCCTTTCTTGGAAAAGAGGCCTTGTGATTGCTGGAAAACCTTGACAAGCCCTCGCCCCGCTTCAGAAAGGCCCTTTTTGGAGGGGCTTGTGCGGCTTCGCCTCCGCCTGGACTCTGTTCAAGAAGAACCACCGTGAATGAAATGTAAGCTTGTTGAAGCAAGGTGCCTTAGAAGTAGTAACATCCAGAGCCCCGACTGGCAGTGACACCACATACTGAACTACAGTATGAGAAATCCACTGCATTTGTTCATGTACTGACTAACGGTTTGTTGTGTTCTCTGACCTGCTGTCTCCGAGCAGACTTCAGCCGCTGTTCCTCCAGTCTCAACTGCTCCTCCAACAACTCCTCAAATGTCTGCTTCCGACCTCCGATGCCTGGCTTAATTGGTCTGGAGTGGAACATACGAGGCAAACGCATGACCTAACACTTTTTTTTCTGCAAAATACTCAACAAAACACATCACGGTTGCCTGCCACAGTGACGTTGAGCTTTGACCAACAAAAACTTTCAGTTCAGTTTTGAGTCCCGATGGACATTTGTGCCAAATTTGATGAGGTTCCCTTCAGGCCTTAACAAGACAGTGATGGATGGTGGGCAACCTCTGGCCATCGCCGCCAGTGTGGAGCAGAAAAAAACACATAGGCATGTTTTGGCTGCATATTTTTTTTGTTCATAACAATCTGGTTCTATAAACCAAACACAAATATCATACTAAAATTTAAAAAAACAACAACAAAAAACTACACCTGTCCTGTAGGGTTGGATCCTCTTTTCTGCTGCTGTCATCAGTCAAAGCCACGCCATTTTTTGGTATTAATGTGTCGTCATGCTTCTGGAGGTACGGTCCCTGACTCTGGTCACCTTCTCTAGAGTTCCTCATATCTGCTGGAACCAAGAACAGTTTCAATTTCATAAAATGGGCTGGGCTGGGCTGCACTCCAGATTAAAATTAAGATGAATGGATGAACATAAAAGAAAAGTAGCACTTGTGACTCACCGTCTTCTTCATTGTGTGCATCCTCGCGATTCTCACCACTTTGTGTCCACTCCGGCCTTCCTCCCCGTGTGAGTGGGCGCTCTGAGGGGGCGCTGTATGAACTCTCTCTGAGATTAGAAGCTCTGCTGACTGTGTCCCCCCCCAATTCTTCTTCTGACACCCCTGAGTTCTCCGGCTGATCTGCAGTTATATACAGATGAAAAAAACAACGAACATGCATGGTAAAAACCAACGTGTCACTCTGCTTTCTACATGTTTGAAATCCTCAGAGCTGAAACCCAGAGTACACCAAGATTCTCTCCTCATTACCCTGAGAGTGAGAAAAACAGTGTTTATGTTTGAAGATAGAAGAAAGAACTGGATGAGACACGGGATAGACAATTTCTAAAAGACCATATATGGTCTGGATAGATAGATGTCCCTTGTCTATGTGTACTATTAGTAGTTTGTTCTCATGAAATACACACAGGAATGTGACAGTTATGTGTTAATGCTGTGGTGCCCAAGGGACTTTACAATGAATCCTCCAACTTTATCTAATAAGTTTGTTTAAACTTCACATCCTATGAATTAATATTTCAGTTGTCATCATCAATTTATTGACTATCTTACTGATTTTGTCATGTTTGCTTGGTTTTCTTTCATTTTTACATGAAATATGTTTCCAAAACTGCAATTACAAATAATTACCCTTGGTGCATTGCTGGGATCTGTTCATCATTCCCAGCAGCCTCTGCTGCTCCTCCTGGAGGCGAAGGAGCTCCTCCAGCTGGTGGGCTTTAAGCTGCTCCTGCATGTGCTGCTGCCACATCTTCAGCTGCACGCACACACAGTTCCAATCAGCAATGGTGCTCTTACACAGAGGCATTCACAGTCGTTGGTCGGGGGGGGGGGGGGCGGTAACTTCAGTTGGGATAGCAAAATCAAACTAAACTGCTGAGGAGTAAAGTCCAACTGAATGATGAATTTGTGTATATTAGTTTGCTCTTTTAGCTCACTGCAGCCTCATGATGTAACCTTAAACATAATGCCAACAACAATAACAATGATGTTTTTCAAAAATACACTTTGAATGATTGTCAAAGGGCTTTTTGTGATGTCACACAACCACTGACGACAACCTCCTCTCAAACAACAGCAACAGATGAAGGGGCGGGCCCTTTGTACAACGGCCCAGCACGGGACAAAGGGGCGTGGCTTGTAGTAATAATGTCATGTCATTGGTAAGTCAGACACCAAAGTGAGAACTCGGAGACCAACAATAGTCAGGGAGGTTTCTCACACAACCCATGGCCCCTCATACAACGGCTGCTGCACTACTGAATACAAACAGAAGGTTACAACTTTAGAAACACCTCTCAGTACGAAACAGTCCAGTTCAAAACCACTAAAAAGCCCTGAAACCCAAAGAATGAGCATGTTAAAGTCATTGTTTTTTGACGGCAGAATTCCAAATTATCCTCTTTGTACAGAAAAATACATGGCAGAGTTGTATTGGATCCAATTAAATTGTACAAATGAAGCTAATAAAGTGGCTGGCGAGTGTTTTCTCTCTCTCTCTCTCACACAGAGTACAAACTCTCGTGCTGATGTGATACGATGAACTGAAGCTGCTGCTCAGTGTAATAAAGTGTTCAGCCTGCCTCATTGTGTTAGAGGTTGATTAGCTTGAGCAGCCTTGAGAAAAGCTGTCAGTCCCGGTGTTGTCAGAGGTGCAACATACGGTTGTAGAGTTTCTGTTCTCACCTGTTCTAGCTTCATCATCAGGGGAAACTCCTGTGAGTTGCTCTCCATCTCATCCAAGCTGTCGAACTCTCCATCTGAATGTTTTGGAGGAGCAGAGTAAAGCCCATTCAGCAGCCTGTCACTTCCAGCCCTCTCTCCTCCAGGTGACACGGGCAGGCCATCCAGGCCTATGCAGCTGCTGTCTGTGGAGGCGGGAAGGGGGGCGAAGTCTGAGGCGAAAGAGTCGCACTCGTCTGGTGGAGGTTTCTCAGCTCCCTCCGGGATG
Source organism: Aulostomus chinensis (assembly GCF_037954235.1). Lineage (NCBI taxonomy): Eukaryota > Metazoa > Chordata > Actinopteri > Syngnathiformes > Aulostomidae > Aulostomus > Aulostomus chinensis. The sequence goes on from NC_141331.1 coordinate 25,694,712, forward strand.
GTGTGCAGCAAGGACCGGGCCAAGTCAGGGCAGGGGCTTAGAATCACACCAGCTCTGGTGCTACTTGGCATCCACCGGGCTAAGAAGTCTGTCTGGGAGTATGCAGACCCGGCGGGCGATGACATGATGACCGACCTGTCTCAGACAGGGTGTGCTAATCCAGGATTTGAACGACAGATTACAGTGTCAGACTAAGAGTTAATCACACCGTGAATAAACACGTTGTCAAACACGCTACACACGATTGCTAACATAGAACAGGGGAGCCTAATAATAGCACGCTAACTGGTTTAAGTGGAAATAATGTTTGCCATTTACTCGACTGCCCCTCGGAGCGGCAGCGTCGCTTTTAAATGACCAACGAAGTCCGGTTAGCAACAATAAACAAACGTTAACGCGTGTGAGCAGTAACGATATTCAAAATAGCTGTTCAGGGTTCAGCCCCTAAAGGGGGGTCCTGCTCCACAAAACACTTTTCATGGGAACAAAATTTTAAAAGGCTGACGGGTGACTCTCAATACTATTTGTAAGCTAAATTCTACCGACTTACGAGTGTTTTACGGGGGCATTACACTGTAATGACGCGGCACAGAAGTACAGGACAGTGTACACAATGAAAACAACTCATGGGAGTTACCTGTAACACCGGTGAGAAGCGTATTACCGGCGCCTTGTGACTTAGACTGAAAACACACATAACTTTCGAAGCCTGGCGCCATAGCAAAACAAAGCCCGCGAGAGGAAAAACCGGAACTTTGTTAGATTGGAAACGAGATTACGGGCGCATTACCGCCCCCTGCTGGACCGGAGACAACAGCGGGGGGGGGGGGGGGTTTGAAATAGTCCTCATCAGAGAGGAAGAAAAGCAAATAGTAACACAAAAGTGTAGCCCTTTTGCTCTCAATCCATCCATCCATCCATCCATCTTCTCCTTCTTCTCCTGTTGAGGGTGGTGGGGGTGGAGCCTATCCCAGCAGCCTTCCCCCTGGACAGGTCACCAGTCCATGGCAGGGCCAACACATAGAGACAGACAACCATTGGCTCTCCCAGCCACGCCTACGGTCAATTTAGAGTCTGGATTAACCTGGTCCCCTCTTGATGTCTTTGGACTGTGGAGGAAGCTGGAGTACCAGAGAGAACCCAGCAGGAACAGGGAGAACATGGAGACTCACCCAGAAAGACCCCGTGCTCCAGCCGCAGCCTGCTGGGAAGCCACAGTGCTGACCACTGCTCCACGGTGACAGCTCTCAATCCACTAAATTTAAATGTTTGTTCATATTTTACAATTAATACTTAAAGAAAACTGAACTTTCAACTTGACTTTAGGGGTTTGTAATGCTTGTCTTTGCCATGAGGGTGAGACAGTTGTGCTTTCAGCATACTTGAAATTTAGTCAAGAAAGAAACTGTAATGATGGCAATATTACAGAAAAACCAGGCCTGTGGAGATTTAAAAAAAAAAAAAGGTTGACGGACAAAAACAGCTCATATTTTTAATCATATTGTCACTAGTCTATCTATCCATCCATCCATTTTCTATACCATTTATCAGTTCATGGTCGCGGGGGTGGAGCCTATCCCAGCTGACATTGGGTGAGAGGCGGGGTTCACCCTGGACGGGTCACCAATCCATCGCAGGGCCATCAGGAGCTCAGTATCTTGCTCAAGGACACTTGGATGTGGTCACCGGGGGAAGTGGGGATTAAACCAGCAACCCTTTGGTTGCTTGATGGCAACTGTATGCCGCCTCATTGTCATTATTATACAGCCCAAAAGATATGAATATATAAATATTAATAAGTTTAAACAAAAAGGTCAGTCACCAATAAAGTGCATAGTTGTTCATGAAGCTATCAGGCGTTTTCAGGTTGTGGCCTGATCTCTTCTAGGTTTGTGAACAGTTGTGCCGCATACACAGGAATAGTTTTTAAGAAGTCACAAATGTATATGGAATATTTTCTAAAAGAAATCCCATTATTATAACCAATTTGAGTTTTATAGTTCTCCATTTGGAGACCCCGTTTTGCTTTCACACGTTACAGTGGGTGTGATTTGGTCATTGTAAGCCTCCAACAATCTTACTGGTCTGCTGCAAAAGAAAAATCGTCAGCAGGACCTCATTTACTACTTCCGAGAATATCCTTAAACTTATTAATTATAACCAAACTCCTTATGATGTAGCATATCCGGTTTAGTTCCGCTGTTACTGCCTTTCAAAATATGGTAATTGCAGTAATGAGGTGTGTATTTTAATTCCTAATCAAATTTTATCTTGTTTTCCATGTTATCATATTCATTTTGAAAATTAAAATCCATATGATTGTAGCTTCATATTTGATCAATGAGCGATATGGGCGCAAGTTTACGTCCCCATTTGGACGAACGAATTTTATTCTGAAATTCATTCACCGGAAGTTCTCGTCGACGGCTACGATTGGTTGGTATGAATGTATGAATTTCGTTTTCTGATGTGTGTGACTGTGCTATATTTGTGTTCACCGTTATGGAGAAGGTTTTGTGTGGTGTTCACGGTAAGATGTCCATTAAATTGTGTATGTTTTGTTTGCCAGTCGTGTTTTTTAATCCTCTAAAATCCTACAACTATTTGTCGTCATGTTCGCCCGGTTGAGCGCATGAGCGGGCAGTTTCTGCTCCTGGCCTCTGGTTCTCGGTGTTTGACAGCAAGCCTGCCTCTAAAGTACCGTCTTGTCTACGTCCTCCCACAGGCAGCGTGTGTTTGTTAAAGACGGGTGTTAAAGATGGACCAAATAAAGGCAAAAGCTTCTACGTCTGCGTTGACAAGAGAGGCTGCGACTTCAGCCACCCAGCCGGGTAGGTAACCCCACTCAAGCCGTTTCAAAGAGTCTCCGAATCTCAGTTTATAAATAACCTCAACCCAAGCAACTCGCAGGGGAAGTTTTAGTTCCACGCGAGCGTTGTCAGTATGTTTTCCTGTGTTTTTGTTTTGTTTTTTGTTTTTTTCTGAAGTCCCGCTGGATAGGGCACGTCATCACCACGGCCTCAACTCTGTGTGGGACTGGTCGGACTGGTCAGACCCGGGTTGCACAGTGCCGGCTCGAGCCTTTCGGGGGCCCTAAGCAGGACTTGATTCGAACCCAACAGGCACCCCAGCAATTTTGGGGGGCAAAAACGCGGCTTTTGTGGCAGCGTGAAAAGGGCTTGGGTGACTAGAAACCACCTCAAACATTTAATTCCCGTGTTTGTTATTAACCGGAGGTACGTAGAGGTTAGTCGTCACAGTAGTCTGGGTTTCTCTGGCCCACCTAGCCACCCAATGGTGAGGAGTCAGAGCGAAGCATGACTGGTCTTTGTCTTCTTCGTCTTCTTCTTTTTCCTCTGTATGTTTCTCGTGATCTTTTCTCTCAACTAATGACTAAACAGATTTAAAAAAAAAAAAAAAAAAGATAAACACGATATAAAAGTCATACTAAAGGCTTGGCTCATTCAAACATACAAGGGGTGGTGAGAAATAATTAGTGCTTCATGCGGTCCCTGGTTGGTTATGCAAGCTCACAAGATTCTTTATAAAACAATTTTTTTTTTAAATGGGTTCTCAGTTCTATCTTCTATTAATTATATTAATTACAAGGAACTAACTCAGTTATACAAGGTCATATTAGCTCAGTTGTTTGTCTCAGCTGCTTTGAAAATCAGGTTTCTGCATCTGTGTTGTTACCATGGTCTTCATCAGCATCTCGGCATCCCACTGCCTCCAACATGAGGACTCAATGGTGGAACTGCAAGCTCTCGCCTACAATCAACAACAAAAGAGCAACAGGTGGGTGGACAGGTCCTCTCTAATCAGTTGTCCAAAATAACGAGGGCGTGATGGTTCCTTGCATGAAGTTGCCTGGTCAGATTTTCATTCGTGTCTCCTGGTTTGCTTCAAGCAGATGCCCACTGTTGTGTGATTACTCTCTTCCAGGCTGTTCTATCGATGTGTTGCGGGTAAAAAGGCAGGCCAGCGGTGGTGTGGAAGCGTCCCCTGGACAGCAGTAAGACAGCGCCGTGATATCACCGTAGACTCAAAATCCTTGAAAACCCCACCATTTATTTAAAAAAAAAAACAAAAAAACAACTCCCATTTAACACGTCAGATTACATGAATATCCAAACGTTTTCCATGTCACCTGTGCTGAAAACAAGATGTCTCCTACGAATGGTAGTTCTCCTTCCATTCTTGCTGTTTGAGACCTGGAGGCTTCACGGTTCCTAGTTTATACATGTGGGCTGAATCCAGGACCAGGATCAGTGTCCGACATTTTTGTTGTAATATTTTTGTCCCCTCAGGCTGCTGACCATTTAGTCTCACAAGTCTGGCTAAACATAGGTGTCAACCCCTATGGGGGGGCGCATATCAAAATGCATCATGATTGTGAGTTTTTACTTAGAGAACCAGCTGGAGCAAATATATTTATAGTCCAAAAATATAAAAATGTTTCCTACTTGTCAAATAATTTTAATATTTCTGCAAACCAGCATGATGTCCATCTTCACCTCCTGTTTCCTTCAAACTGCCCTCCATCATTGCAGCCTGAAAGAGAGAAGAAGAACCCTCCACTTGAAACACAGGGGGAGCCCACCTGCCTGCCACCTGTCCGAAACCCCTTCAGGGCTCCGGAAAAAATAGACAAAGACTCTGAGTGGAGGAAGATGCACTGTGGTGATGTAAAGGGAAGAGTGGAAAAGGACAGTGAGGCCCGTCACAAGGAGGAAGAGAGGGAGAGATGTCAAAAAGAACATGCGGACAGTACAGGAGCGAGAGATATGGAGGAGGAAGGGAAACTGAATGCATGGCACAGGTATAGAAGTAAAGAGCTTCCAGTGGGGAAGAAGGTGAAGACGAGAGCGCCGGATGAGGAGAGGAAAGCTGGTCGTGAGGGGGACGTGGATAATATGCAAGACAAAGTGCACCAGCATGCTCAGGGAGAAGCAGCCAAACCCAGCGCTGCTACCTCCAGCATCACAAACCCAACCTCACAGCATCCTCAGAAGAATGCAGCCCAGCAGCCACCTGGTGCTGAATCCCACCGGGGGGAACAAGCTGACCATACAGTTCAAAAGAGCATCTCCACGTCTGCACCCAGTAGCAGCACCAAGGTGTCCGGACGCTCTGACGGCACCGTGAACGCCCCAACTAGCAAGCTAACACAACCAGAGTCCAGTCAAAGCAAAAATCCCCAAGACGATGATGACGAGGACGTAGTGCTGGTGTCAGTGAAGCCTGCCACTCAAACCACTCCTCCTGCTTCTACCGTTCAGAAGACCCTGACCAGCTTTCCTGGCTTTCTGAAGGCTTCAAAGTTCAAAGGTCAGGGGAACGACTCCAGAGGGCTGCACAGCCACCTCACCACTCAGCTGCAGCAGAAAAAGGTACGTAGAGGCGGAGATGCCTGAGGGAATATGTGGTTTGAGTGAACATGCCTAGTAATCCTCCCGTGCTCCTTCATGCTCAGACCACACTGGCCATGGTGAACGTGGCTGCTCTGCCAGACAAAGGTGAGAGGTTGAAGACTCAGGTGAGGGAGCTGGAGGAGGCGCTGGAGTCTCTGAACCTCACTGCTGCTTCTCAACCTGGTACGTGGCTCAGTGTACATCAGGAATGATTGGCATGTTGAAGATTCCTCCCAATTCCATTCTGCTTTCTGCTCACTCTAGAAATCGATGCGGACTACAAATCATTCATGCACAATGGCGAATTCATTTAGAATTTAGAGTCAAAACACAGTCATTCAAAATTGTAAAGTGATAAAATATATAATAATATAATTTAGCGAAATACCATCAGCAGGTTTTGAAGTTCTCATTCTTGGATGTTGTTGTGACCTTCATGGATCTTGTGATCAAATGAAGTTGCAGCCAATTTCTCAACCTTTTTTGATCGGCTCACAGTTTGATCTCTTCAGCGCACAAAGAACAACGTACAAAAGAGCAAAATGAGCTTCGTAAGAATAAAATCTCTAACCACTGCCATGATAACGTTCTCTCAGAGCCCCAGGGTTCCAGCAGCGATGCAAGTCCAGGCAGCAGCCATGTCAGTCGCCAAGGGGGCACCATCCTGCTCCCCACCCCTCTTGCCCAGGGCCCCTCACTGCACCAGGCCTCCAGCAGCTCACTGGGGATCCAGCTGAGCCAGGGATCTAGCCAGATGTACGGAGGTAAGGGTCCAAGTCCTGTGACTCTTTCCCATCATTCAAAACATTTCTTTTTTTGTCACGCTGTCAATGATGAGAAGGCATTTTATATGTATTTGTACAAGTGCCAGCTTTTCCTTTCCTAACATTGCATTTATTTTGCATCTTGATCACTTCCTCTCCCTCATTTTCACAGCAAACTCACAAGTCCAGAGCTTCTACGGTGGCAGGATGACAGAGGACCGTCTGCTGGCTGTGAGAAATGCTACCTGCGAGGCCATCGACCACCTCCACAAATCCCTGGAGTCCTGCCCGGACCCTGAGGCCGAGATCCCAGATCCCAAAAGCATCAAGGTTACACCCTCCTTCAGTTCTGGATTTCATCTGTCAGCCTGTCAGGATATCTGACACCTTAATAAGACAAAATGTCAGGGAGTAATGCATCACTCTGGATTCCTCATCATAAAATCTGGGGCTTTTAAAGGTGTTTTAGTCCTGTTTATGAGTATTTTTTGTAACATTCTGATAAATATTGGATGGACACTTCTCATATGTGTGTGTGCGCTGTGATTGGTTGTTCAGGTGACACTCTTGCCCCATCAGAGAAGAGCTCTGGCTTGGCTCCTCTGGAGAGAAACACAGAATCCCTGCGGGGGGATTTTAGGTACATTCCCCATTTTGAATCATGATTTTTTTAATCAAAAATGTTATGGAAGAAATGTTGATGAGAAATAGTGATGAATTAAAACAACAAGTGAGATGCTTTTGATCTCAAAACATTGTGTTTTATTTCCTTTTGGCCTCAGCGGATGACATGGGTCTGGGGAAAACCCTGACCATGATTTCTCTCATACTTGCCAAGAAGATGAAGTCAAAAGAGGAAGATGAGAAGAAGCAGGAGGGCTGGATCTCTAAAACTGGTAACCAGAACTATTGTTTCTTTCTGTTAGATAAAAGGTGACATTTTTACTCCCAATGAATTGGGGAAGTTTATATTCTATACTTAATTTCTTTAGCTGCAGTTGAGAGACCAGTGTTATAACAAGCACAATACTAGTGCCACGCCTTTAGGAAGGAGTGCAGTTATGGGAAATAATTTTACCGTGAAACGCCACAGACCAGCCACGTTAATGATGTCATCTTAAAGAGTTTTGCGTGTTCTTCATCCAGATTCCAGCCTTGTGGTCTCTAAAGGCACTCTGATCGTTTGTCCCGCCTCCCTGGTTCACCACTGGAAGAAGGAGATTGAGAGACACATCAAGACGGGCAGACTGACAGTGTATCTGTACCACGGACCTGACCGCAAGAAGAGTGCCAAATTGTGAGGAGACTCAGTAAACAGTAAACAGCACCACTGCAGATTTCCACTGAGGACAATGTTGACTAGTGCAGCTTTTCACCACCAGGCCTCTTCTATGGACCAGGAATGAGTGTGGTGCCTGTTGGCAAACCTTCTTTTGTACCTTTCTGAGTTTGGCATTCTGACCTTAACTTAATTTGTTCCCGAACCCATAAATCTCTGTCCGTCTTGTCTGAGTGTGCTGATGCTGGCGAGTGATGACCACTCAGAGGGTTTGCATAACCCGCTGTGCCCCACTGAAATCAACGAAACTTATTTTGGATTCAGTTTCAGTTTTTCTAGTCCCCCCCCCCCCCCCCCCCCCCCCGGCCAGGAGGTTAGTGCAGAGACAGCTCTGCTTGGTGTGTCACATTCCTTGTGTATTGTGTAATGCTGTCTGTCAATGAGAACTTGAACGTCACCAGTTCAAGAGGGACATGTTTAACGGATCAGATCGGAATTTAAAGGCTTCTTTCTTGGCTAAATTGTCGGTCAAATGCTGCTGGCAGACAAACGGTCCTCTCTCTCTTTGTAATTGTTATTCTCTCTCTTAGTAACTGCAGCCCCGGCTTTTTAATGAAAGCTAATGAAAGTTTTCTTTGTTGGGATTCCATGTTGACTCAAATCAAATCACCACTTTTACCTGCCCCAAACAAACGGAGCTGAAAGAGCCCTGATAGAGCAGAGCAGTTTCGATATCACTCTCAGAGTATAAACATGAAGACTTGCACCGACACATTTTGTTCCCACCAAGCAGTTTTGAGCATTATCCCAGAAAGCAAGCGTGGAATCTCACAGAAAACTTTCATTCAGGGAGTTTGACGATTGTGCAAAGCAATGATAGAAATGGCTTAACTTCCTGTTTTTGTATCTTCGCCTCACATTAAGTTCTTGTCCATCAGGCTGGCAGACTACGACGTGGTGGTGACCACATACAGTCTGGTTGCCAAGGAGGTTCCAGTCCAGAAGGGAGAAGCTGAGAAATGTGACCCAGAGGCTGATGAAGTGGTGGGTAGTGTTTGTGATCAGCTTTGGTGCAGCAGTTGGGTGGAATCTCCACATTGAGTACGGCTACATTTATCCCTTGCTTTGACATGAAGTTGTTTCTAAGAAATGTACTCTTGTGAGTTTGTTCATAAGTTGCTACAACTGTAGTAATAATTTACTGCAATATTTGTACTGACAGCCTTGGAAACATCAATGGCACCAATACTACAAACACTTGCCCATGTCATCCATGTTGTTTTCCTGCAGCCATCATCCTCCGCTCCTCTTCTGCGAGTGTCCTGGGATCGGATCATCCTCGACGAAGCTCACAACATCAAGAACCCAAAAGTGCAGACCTCCATGGCAGTGTGCCAGCTGAGAGCTCGTTCCCGCTGGGCCGTGACTGGTACACCCATCCAGAACAACCTGCTGGACATGTACTCACTACTGAAGTATGACTGTCCAGAGTGGACTTACTCAGTAGCACATAATGATGCCAACATAGAGAAGCAGGTTACAGAGTTGAATTTGGAGTAAGATTGCAGACTTGAGTTACAAGTACCCACAAACTACTTGGTTAAACCTGGTTGAGTAGTTTAGAATGGTTACAGTCACGTTGAGCGCCTGCTGAGTTGACCTCTCAAAGCACTGCTAGTTAGACTGTCTGTCTGGTTCTGTCTTTCAGGTTTTTGCGTTGCTCTCCCTTTGATGAGTATAAACTCTGGAAAGCTCAGGTTGACAACGGCTCTAAGAGGGGCAGAGAGAGACTGAACATCCTGACAAGGACTCTGCTGCTGCGACGAACCAAAGACCAAATGGACTCCACTGGAAAACCACTGGTAGGGAGGGACACGCACATCTAGGACTCTAGCACCCTCGTGGAAGAATAACATGCAGCACATTACTCATCATTATTAAGATCGCAAACTTTTAGTTTGGTTTGCGAATGCAAGTGAGGAGGTTAGCCACAGCTGGATTTAGGAATCTGACCACCTCTTGTCATTCGAGCACACGGTCACTTTAGCTTCTGAATGTTTCAGGTGTCTCTTCCTGATCGGACCTGCAATGTGCATAAAGTTGAGCTGTCGGAGGATGAGCGAGCTGTGTACGATGTGGTCTTTGCCCAGTCCAGGTAACTCAGCCACTCCTCTTGACTGAATCAGTTTAAATCAAAACAATTTCATATAGCAAAAAAATCATAATGAACCTCAAGTCCAATCTTGGGTTTTACAAATAGAGTAGATCTACAACCAGGCTCTTTGACTGCAGGGTGCAAGCACATCTGTGACCCTGGTGATGGAAAACTTTTCAACCAAACACGTCAAGCAGACGCAGGCTGTATGGGGGCAGCCGTCTGCTTCGACCAGATCCATTGTCGAAGATTTAGGTTCTGTCGTTGTAAGCTTGAGGGGGACAGTGGCAGCCTCTCAAGGCCAGCTGGCCTAGGCGTCTTCCCTTTACTGCTATCAAGGCTGCTCCCTGCATACCCATAGTCTTAATTTCTAACTGTGCAAAAAGGAGGTGAGACTTGACTCGTGAGTGACACTTGAAATGTGGCTCGCTTCTTTTGCTCCTAGATCGACGCTACAGAACTACCTGAAGAGACACGAGGGCAATGATCTGAGCAAAGGAAAAACTTCAGCCTCTAACCCTTTTGACAAAGGTCAGATATCAGCTGTTTTATCCTTCATCAGGCAGCACCAGTGGTGACGTGGTGGGATGTAAGTTTAAGGAGGCACACTGGAATCTGCTGAAAGTGTTGAAATGAATTGGGTCTTTTTTCCTTTTTATCGATATGATGACAGGCCAGACATGATGAGGTGTAACCCAATGGGTAACATCCCACTGGCCTCTTGTGTCTCACTAAAAGATAAAAAAGGAGAAATTTAAATTTTTCACAATTAATGAATCAAGAATCAATTTGTATCACTCATCTGAATGACCTTGGTGTGTGTGTTTTCCCTCTCCAGTAGCTCAAGAGTTTGGTGTGTCCCAGGCCGACCCGGCTACATCAAGTCAGCAGCAGCCTCAGCAGGTGTCCAGCACTGTTCACATCCTGTCGCTCTTGCTGCGGCTCCGACAATGTTGCTGTCACCTGTCACTCCTTAAAAAGGTTACTTACACACACACACACACACACACACTCTGCTGCTCTGACAAGGATTACGAGTTTTTAAATGTGTGTCTCCCGCTGCGTATGATTCACAATAGCTGATGGTGTCTTTGTCTCTGGTCAGACTCTGGACTCGTCTGAGCTGCAGGGTGACGGCATCGTCTTGTCCCTGGAGGAGCAACTCAACGCCCTGTCACTCTCCTCCAGCCCCTCGACATCAGACTCGGCTTCCAAAGACACGGTTGGCCTCAATGGCAAGCGCTTCGCCGCTCAGCTGTTTGAGGACAGCAGTGAGAGCACCAAGGTGGGCAACGGTTCACAGTTGACAGCTCACTAATGCTGACACTTCGGATACACAAAGTGGTTGAGTGTTTGACATGAGCAGCTCTGTGTATCGATGTAAAAACTTTCCTGTATCACGAGGTGGTGTTTGATCCAATGCTAACGTTAAATTAACGTAGGCGTTGTTAGAAGAAATCATTTTACCAACTGATTTACAATCCTTCTTCCCACTTGACCTTTTTTCTGTCTTTTTTCCCCCAAAATAATGACGATGTTTTTCCTTGTGCCTTTGCTGCACAATGATCTATTTGTGTATTTTACTGTAACATAAGGCATGAGCATTTTGGGTGAGATTCATTGTCTTTTACATGTCTGATTATGTTTCCTGTGTATATAAAGTCTTGATAAAACATTCTTTCAAAAAAACAAAGTGTCGGATAAACAGATTTTCTCTATTTCCAGATTTCTGCCGTCATGTCCGAGCTGAACACAATCAGGCAGAGGAGCAGCGATCAGAAGAGGTGACTCTCGTCCTCGCTCAGACTCTTGTTTTCATCCACTCACCTTCTAAATCTGAATCTGACTAATGCAGCAAATCAAACTGTGTTCTACCTCCATGAACCCTCTCTGCTCTGACAGTGTGATCGTGTCCCAGTGGACCAGCATGCTCCACATCGTGGCAGTTCACCTGGGGCAGATGGGCCTGCGATACGCAGTCATCGATGGGACTGTCAACCCTAAACGCCGCATGGACCTGGTGGAAGAATTCAACACCAACCCTAAAGGACCACAGGTGACTGACTGGGACCTAGAAACCTCTCACATGACTAGAACCTTCCAACAGCAGGTGTTCTAGTGTACTGTGAATTTAAGTCAAGTCAACAAACACACCAAATGAGGCCTTTTTTACTTCTCGTTAACTTTAACCTTAGTTGACAGGGTCAGAAGATGCTGGCATGCATCCACAGTGCTGCCCGCCCAAACCCACCTCAGATCTCAGTTCTCTGCACTGAATCCTTCATGAAACTATGTTGGGTTTACATTTCTGCCTCTCTGTTGAAGGTGATGCTGGTTTCTCTTTGTGCTGGAGGGGTTGGGCTCAATCTCATCGGCGGCAATCACCTCTTCCTCATTGACATGCACTGGTGAGACACTCTGACGGTCACTTGTGGAAACAACTTTGCCTGTGGCAGCCATTTGAATGTGCAGCTTGTGTTTTTCTTACCTGTTGTAGCTGGTGCTGATCATGTTGTCACCCTTGGTCTTGTCCTGAGCCTTAAGTTCTCAATGAATATGATGTATAACATGCTGAATGGTTGTCATTAAGCACTGAGAGTGGCACATGGAATCTCATATATGTTTAATGACTAAGGGTTTCTGTTTATATCCAATAGCAGCGGGACATGAGCTCTTGTTACAAACCCACCAAGCTTACATCAGTAGATTAAAAATGGTACTGCAGTGAGCTTTCTTACCGTGATGATGTCATCACATAAATATCATGTACCTGCAATGTACGGCATGGCTCTGGGGTAGAGTGGCCGTCTAGCAACCGAAGGGTCGCTGGTTCGATCCTCGACCCCGGTGACCATGTCCAAGTGTCCTTGAGCAAGACACTGATAATTGACACACATAATTGCTCCTGATGAGTAGGTTGGTGCCTTGCATGGCAGCCTCCACCATCAGTGTGTGAGTGTGTGTGTGTGAACAGGTGAATGAGACGACACTGTAAAGAGCTTTGAGTACCGCTAAGGTAGAAAAGCGCTGTATAAAACTGAGTCCATTTAGGAATACCTGCTCAATATTGAGTAGAAGAATGGTTGGTTTAGTCGCCTCTGACCTGTGTGACAGGAACCCTGCCTTGGAGGATCAGGCTTGTGACAGAATCTACAGAGTTGGACAGAAGAAAGATGTCACCATCCACAGGTGAGAGGCGGGGCATCTAAGGTGTGGCTACTGTTATTAGTTAACATTCGTTCTTGCAAGATGACAATGACAATTTTGATCGTTTTTATTTTCTTAAATGTCCTTCAGTGTTGGCTTATGTTGGGACAATGATTTTGATTTTACTTTATAACACCTTTTAAATCAATAAAACATGTTGAGACCACTGTCAACTGAAGAAAGCTGTCAGTAGGGATGGAATCAAGGACAGTTTCCAGTTGAGAACCAGTTCTGTATTGTCCAGACCATCGGGATCATGTGCCTCTGAGCTGATCAGTTCCTCCGATCAATGTGCAGAGTGAGGAAGCTGGAATGACCGTTGAATGCTTTACATGTCCGTTGGGGGGTCCGTTGGGGTCAGTGGCAAGAGGACAGTAGTTGATGCTTGACATGTCTTGCACAGATTTCATGTATTCCTCATCCTTCGTTCCTCAATTCAGCTTATTCAGTTAAAACGGGAGCTGCTCTCTAAATGTACACGCTCCCCTTTTTCCATGTTTTTTCAGTATTTAACAAGCAGGTGTATTGGGACACGACGTGCCCAACTTGTTATGCAGAAGCTCTGTGGTATGAATGTAACTGAGAGACCGTAAGGAGTGTTGTACTCTCCGTTATTTATGTTTAGATCTTATCGAGCAGACATGCCGTCTCTGAGTAGAGTCACTTTCAACTCTGTCTGAAGACTCGAATAAAACAATTGCGTTGGCCCTGACCATCTGTGTGCCTGCTGTTCCAAACAGAAAACTTAAACTTAAAGAATCTGATCAATAAGCGGAATTGATAATCGCACTGATGTTGATCAAATCTCACTGATTCCTACTCCTGGCTACAGGGGACAGGATACAACTCGTGTAGGCAGCAGCTCCACAGCAAACCCTCAGATTCACAGTGAAACTGACAAACTTCATACTCAGATTGTCGGTGAAACTTTACCAACTCCATTTGTATGGACTTCATTACTTCATATTACTGCCAGCGTGTGCCTTGTGCTTGTTAAAAGTGTTGAAATTCAACATCAACTTGCATGCTAATAGTTTTTTGTGTGTGTGTGTGTGTGCACGCACTTCAAGGTTTGTGTGTAAGGGCACAGTGGAAGAGAAGATTTCCACGCTTCAAGTGAAGAAGAAGGAGTTGGCTCAGAACGTGCTGTCAGGAACAGGCAGCACCTTCTCCAAACTCTCGCTGGCTGATCTCAAAATCATTTTTGGCGTTTGAGATGGAAGAGAAGTGAGGCAGTAAAGCCTGATTCCTGGAGCCCACAACTATAACTGATCTCGTGTTACTCACTGGTCATAATCCCATTGCTGAATTTAAGTGAATGTTTTTGGATGCTAAACCATCCTGAAAAGTTTGTTTACACATCATTTATATCACTAGTTTAACTGCAAGTGCTAACTCTTAAACATTTGGTCCAGGATGGGGCGAATAAGACTTTGGCATGTGTGTTTATTTCATTGGCTACACTAAACATGGCAAGTTTGTTTATATTTTGGATGTATATATGTATGTGTGTTTTAAATATTTCATTGATAGACCATAAAGAGGATTTTAGTACTTCAATTTGTTTTTATTTGGAGAAAAGTGAAGCAATTTTTTTTCCCTTCTATTTCTGAGAACTGGCTGAATTGATTTCCTTATATCGGACAGAGATTGAAATAAATGTGAGTGACTGCAAGTTATGCAAAATAATGCTGGAATCGGCTGTTTCAAGTCCTTCACAAAGTCATTTGAAACCATACATTCCAAAAGTCAAGCAAGAAGAAAATCACTGTTCTCAAATGTGCCTCTAAAATACATGGTGCTCATCTATAGTACCTGTTTAAAGAGTACAAACCTCCTGCTTGGGATATTTTCAGAATATTACTTTGGCCACCACAGTCTGGTTTGAGAACTAGTTACATGTGAAACCCTGTTTAAAAAAATGCAGTTTAATTAAATACTTGGTGTATTAAAACATTGCAGTACGACTTTTTCTTGTGTCCATACTAGAAGGCCGGCTTTGTATTGTAAACAGTGGGGAAGGTACCCTGTATCCGTGCTGCATTTAAGGTTAGGAAAGCATCGGAATTTAGGGTATTCAGTTTGAAACCACGTCACAGTAAATAGGGAACTACTAAAATTAAGATGGGATTATTTTCTGTTTTCTATAATGTGGCATGAAGACCTCTGGACTGAAATCTGTCGAGAGTTTTGAAAGCATGGCAGAAATCGACAGTGTAATCAAACTATCACCATTTCATGTTAGCCTGAAAGATAAAACTCGCTCGTCCCTATCTTTCGATCAGAATGGTTAATGCTGAATAGTCAAAACATTTTTTTTATGGAGAACATCCTTTAACAGAAATGCCTAAAATAGGCTGCGAGTAGTACATTTGAGTCAGAATGTCTGTTTTCCGAGGACGTCAGAGGCCCCGTGAAAGCAGCGTAGTGAGGGCGGGTGCTATTGTAGTAGCCGCAGAGCTACGAGTGTACAGTGCAGTCACCAAACGGCTAAGAGGAACGCAAGCGTCCTGCCTAGCTAGCGCGGCCTCCGCAGCCGTTACCACCGCTGAAGTAGGAATAGATACACTTTATCCATCCAGACGCAGCAATGGCGACCGAGGCTGACAAAGTAGAACCCGCTGACAGCGAGCAAGACGAAGAGGAGGACGTGTACGAAGTGGAGAGGATCATTGACATGCGGGTGGAGGAGGTAAAGCTAGCTAACCGCTACGTAGCCGCCTGTCTAGCTTGGCAAACATGGCTGGCACTGCTTTCATTCCACTCTTGACGTAGCCCACCTTGGGTCTTCTGCTTGAAATGAAATCAATTCACTGCAGTTTTACTCGCGTCATTTTTATGCAGGTTGTGACTTTTCCACAAGTGTTTTGCGAGCGTTTGCTGCTTTACCGTTACTCGCCACTTGCCCGCTACAGCATCAATTTTCCTGCAGAACTTCTGGCACGATGTCCCTTCGCCTCTACCCCGCTGAGGCCAAGGACGGAGGCTCTGCAAGCTTGCAGATATTTCCATCATGGTCGCTCTTGCCGAGGGACTTCGCTGTAACGGACAGACCCGGGGAACAATGGTGGTCTTGATGAAAACAACGGATGCGGTGGGACAGTAAACGCCGAATCAAACCAGCAGCGAGTCGCGCTGTTTGAAATGGAACCAGCTGTCCTCAGCCCTCCTGAGTGTTATGATGGGGGGGGGGGTAAATTGCACTTATAAGCACCGTTTTTTGTTTTTGTTTTTTAATGCTACGCGGTGCACGTGTTAAAACGCCAAATTAAATTGGAACGGTTAACAACCAACGAACTTCACCTGGAAACGCGCGAGCCTGTCACGGTCCGCACAAGCAGTTGCGAGCGAGCCGGCGTGGATATTCCACGGTATTTCTTGGGGGGGGGGGTATCTAAACGGCGTCAACACCAAATACGTCTGAGTCAAGAACTGAAATGTTTCCATCACATCTAGACTAGAGTAGAGACTAGTTAGACCGTTGCAGAAAACAACTTGGTGGTGCCTGGAACCTCCTGAAGCCCGGCTGAGGATGCAGGTCGTTCTCTCCATCCCCATGCCGGTGTGGCTTGACTCTTGCCAAGCTCATTGGGTTTTTGTGTTTCCATCTGGAGACGTTGATGTTAAAATTGGTCAAATGATAGCAGGTGGAAAAACGGCAGATAAACGTTTAAACCAGTGTTACACCACAGTTTGTGCTTCGATCATGAAGCAGCAAAGTCAGGAAACCCAGGATCTCATCAGAAGAAATGGTATGCAGCTTTTATACATCTGAAAGTGAAAATCAATGAAGTGGACATCTGAAAGTAGGGAGCCAAGCCTCAGATGCAACTGGAATCTGCAGCTACACCTAAAGTGAAAGTCTCCCCGTCCCGCACAGGCTGGAGTTGTTGGGATAGTAACAGAGGAAAAAGTCATTTCTGTTTTTAATTCATTGGTATAGAAGCTCATGCTCACCCACGGTCTTGGAGATTGGTGCATGGGGGGGGGGGGGGATTCCCACACGCTGTCCCTAGACTTAGAACAAACTTAGAGGAACAT
>NC_141331.1:25716571-25896571 GCF_037954235.1 Aulostomus chinensis
GCAAAATACTTCTTCTTCTTTTTTTAAACATGGACTTGTAAGATGAATGCTTGGTTATTAGTCGTCTTCTAAAACTCAGGTCTGTAGAGTCAAGCGTGTTACAATAAATTACACGTTTTATAAATTAGAAAGGAAAGCCTACATATGTTAATTCCTGCTACATACAGCACAGTTGTTCAGATGTCAATCAAGCACAGGTCATGTCATTGCGATTATGAAGACGAACGATTGGAAGAGAAAAGGACCTGTGTGGTCTTGACTTTTTTAAAATTGCAGTTGCAGGATGAGAGCACAGGTATGAAAGACGTGGACAAAAGAAAGTGATAAATCTCTCTTAAGGAGCTGGGAAACCCCCTCGGCTCCTCTGTAATTTCCAGGCTGTCTGTATGTCGGAGCTGGTCACCAGTGTACCAACTCACCTGCTATGGTAGCAAGTCAACTCAGAGGAGTGAAGGAGAGGGGCCACAGCTGGGAGATGAAAAGCTGCCTGGATGTTGTTCTTCTGCTGTTCCAGTAAATAATGTGAAACCTTGTGTGTTCCTCCTCTAGTCTCCAGACCTGGCCAGAGTTATGGCTTCAGCCTGGACAGCGATGAGAGGGAAGGAGAGGAATCTACAGCCAAACCCAGGCCCGGAGATGATTCCCGGGAGAAAAGAGAGAGGCCAGAGGAGGCACAGCGGCCCGGCTGGGAAAAGCGAACTTCATCAGATGACCGGAAAAAGAAGCGGGAGGACAGCGAGCCCAGGCTCTTCATGGCATGTGATGACAATCAGGACAGCCAGGAACCACTAGAGGGCACTGACAAATCTGGTACATTATTAAGTTCCCTTGATCAGTCCGTCAGTATAAAGAGTTTGAGCTCCTGTAAACAGGTTTACTCCTGAAAGACGTGTTTGGAATATAATCAATCAAAAAACACCTGAAATAAGTCAGTAAGAATATTTGACTTACAAATGACTTTCCATTTATGGAAGTATTTCCTTCTTTGTGTTTGGTATAGACAAAGGTCAAGCCACTTTGAGTTTAGGAATGGATCTCAACTTGGACTGGATGACTCTGGATGACTTCCAGAAGCATCTGAACGGAGAGGATGAGATCCTGTCAGGTCCGCCGTTATCACCCAGTGAGTATTTCTATGTGCATTGAAGACAAATGAGCGCTGACAGACTTCTTTCGCAACTAACGGTGAGAGGTGTGGTGGTACACGTCTTCCATATGAAAATTTAAAATGAAAAAAGGTTGAAAATATTTGACTGAAACATGGTCATCTACAGAAAAGTGAAAAATCTTGTACATTTTGCAACTGGTACCAACCTTCTGTTCCATTTTGTTTTGCTGCAGCTCAATTCAGCAGGAACACAGCCACACATGACATCAGTGTTGAATCTTGACGTTACATTTATTTAACTGTTGCACCTAAGTAATGGTCAGTTAAATGAAGCGATGATGTGGAGTGAATGAAGCTCATTAAAAGTCCCATTCAGACAGTCTGAACTGACTCCACTTTGTTTCCCGTCAGGCGAGCTACGGGATGCTGTGAAAAGCGGAGATTACATGTCTGTAAAACTGGCACTTAATTCCAAAGAAGACTACAATTTGGACCAAGAGGTATGTTTAATCCCTTCAGAAATGTATGTTATGGTGTAATAACTCTCCCCACTCTACCAGAACCATGTTTTTGCATCTGATTGTAATGTTATATTTTATTTATTTTACACATACATTGAGTTTTCTCGACTCTTGGCGCTAAAAGCACATTTTCAGGTTTAATACTTGCACCTTGGTTGCCCCCAGTGTGTATGCGTCAAAGTGACATTGTAACATGTTTGTGTGATACCACCTGCTGGGGGGGGGGTGACATTCTAAACCTGTTTCTTACTGTTATCAACACTGCCTGTAGTAGCGGCCGTATCCTGAGATGTCTGGCAGCTGTCACGGTTACAAAAAGAGGCAGCTGCCGGCAACTCACTGATAATTGATGAAGCAAAATGAATGAACAAAATGAAATATGGCATTGTCTCACGTCACAGCCAGCAGTCAGGTTTACCGCTCAGCACATCCAACCCAAAGCGTGTTACTGACAGAACTGTGGCGTCTTGGGAGGTTCACAGGTCAGCAAATGTGATTGACAACAAACACGACAACCTCAGCCTAAAGTCAATAGGTTGGCCGTGTCTCTCATGGCCCTCGGAGTCAAATCATGAGGTGTTAAATCGCCACCCCTGAAGCAGGAGCTTACAGTTTGTGACACAACACATGTCCAGGAGTCCTGTCATATGTTACACGTGTTGTGATACCAATCATCTGCTTCTGAGTTACTTGGTCAAATGTGGAATCACTTGAATATTGTGTAAAAAGTCAAACATCAGTGTGAGCAGGAATGGAAAATACTTGAAGGACCAGTGTGTAGGATTCAGATGGATCAGCTACCAGAAATGTTACATAACTAAATGTTTTCATCCATGTATAATACCTGAAACTAAGAAGTACTGTTTCTGTTAGCTTAGCAGGAGCTCCTTAAATCCAACTCCCCACAGAGCCCTTTGTGGTGCTCTGCTACATTGCTACAGGAACCCAGAATGGACAAACTAAACGCTTCTGTGTTTTCACTTGTCACAGTTGGTCGACACAGCTGTGTTGCGAACTGTCAGTAATTTTCATATTTGCAAATTAGGGATGTCCACATGAACTGGTTCACCATTTAACCAACCATTAATACTTTAAGTGGTTAATGCTTGAGGTTAAACAGGGAAAAGTTTGCCTCATGGTGGAAGCAGAGAAGCTGCATATCAATCCATGTATTTAACCAACAACATGTCAGTTGCACAGCCATATTCCAGTGAATCATAGAACGTGCTGGATAATAATAATTATAGCGGGATTTTGGCAACGCCTTTCAAACATCCAAGGCTTTGCCACAGTCAGAGCGATGCCATGATGTAGCATCTGTGTGAAAAACTGCTGGGCCCCTCAACAAGCTAACACTGAGCGCCATCACTGCTCATCGGTACGATGGTGGGGGAGGTTTTCTCTGCCGTGACATTAGGGAACGAAAAAAACGGACAGGTTGTTGACGTGACATTTTTTCTAAATCCAAACTAAGAGACCTGCTGTCTGCTGTGACGCATGAGGGCCCAGGTGGGACTGGCTGGAGCCTGTCGGCTGTTCAAGGAAGTTTAATTTAACTTATAGTGCTCTGTGCTTGTCAAAGTTCAGTGTGTTTTCTTTTTTTCCCATCTGTTTATACAGTAGCATACCAGTGTGTTTAATACTTTTCATTATGATTTTATTATTTACTCATTTAATATTTTCCAACAAAGTAGATCTGGGCTTGGAAGCCTGTGGTCATAGAAGCACTGGCTGTTAAAAGTTCCAATGTTGACAGCAGCTGAAGGTGTCTGATGATAATCATCCTTATGATTGTGGGTCAGACACTTTTCCACAGCTTAACGGTTAACTGGTTTATAACCACTATTGCCGGTTAACATTAACGGTTAAAATGTCATCCTTAATGCAGATGTGAACTGTAGGTTCTAAGACACGGGCTTTTCCTCTAAATCCAACTAAGTGTTTTGGGTTTGGGGGGGTTTGCCGAACTATAAGCGGCCCTTTTACCAACCTCAATCATGACACATCATACAACACGAGTTTTGGAATGCACTACCCGGCCGGTTTATGCTCACCTGTGCAGGGCCTGAAGCCACATCACCATAAACGGGCAGGTGTGAATTCAGGGTCAACCGTCATTGTGGCCTCTGTCAAACTGAAATCATAGAGGGGACAAATGTTGTCAGAGGGGTTCCAAAGTTCCCTGGTGCTGCACCTGTTAGGCTGATGGCCACCAATGGTGAGGGGAGGGGTGAGGCCCGCTTGATCCTCCATGTTAGTTCTCTAATAGTGGTGAAGGAGATGGTTTCCCGGGGCTAGCTCGATGAGTCTGCTCTTCTTACATTCAAAGGATCTCAATATCTAATCTGCAGTATTTTTGGGTGAAAGTTTGTAATTTTTTTCCATATTGTGCAACAAGGAATCCTATCTCATCAAGATCCACTTTACTCAAGATGTTTTTGTCAACTTAGAAGCACATTCGCTTTTCCAACAAATTAAGGTAAGATAACAGCCTCAAATGTTTTCTTACAATGTTTTTTGTCAAAATATATATCCTACACAATGTTGAAATGGTTTTCATATTTTTCTAGGAAATAGCTTTATTAAAGAGAATGATAACTATTGACTGGTTCTGTATATTTAATTGAGAATAGAAATATATGTGTGCTAAATGGTTCACATTATCATTGAAAGGGACATTTTCTGAAGTGAAGTGCATTTTAGTTCAAGGTGTCATATTGTATCAGTCGTGCTACCTTATCGATGAATTGCTATTCGGGGTCATTCCTAGTCAGTCAGGATTTGACAGGTTATTTAAGCCGTAAGAGCTACCAACAATGTCTGAAACCATTTGTGACACGTAGACAGCTACATAGTGTTAATGGCTCTTTGAGTCATAGTGCATGCTGGGTATTAGAAGCTTCCACCCAATATGTTTCAGTCCTGCTTTGGTATTTGTCATGTGGTCGTATCAGAGCTGTTGTGTTTTCTTTACTTGCAGTGAACAAGAGAGTGGAGGGAAGACACTGAACACATCCAGTAATTGGAGAAGATGAACCTATGAAGCAGGTACATAATGCTTTCAGAACATGCATCATCATCATCATCATCATCATCATAGCACATGAGCAGATTGTGACATCAGAATCCCATTACCATTGGTTTTACCATCATAAATTTGAAATTAGTTATTGATTCTTTCCGGACAATAGACTTTATGTATATGTGGAAGGCCGAATGACATTCATTTGCTGCTCTGCATGTGTGCCTGGCCTGGTCGTGGCCTCTTAGAATGTTTAGCCACTTTCAAGATGTGTTTCATAGCAAACAGAAAAATTGAATCAGAAATGACATGAATATTTGCTTTGATCATGAATGTAGGTCTAGTGTCCATATCTTGTTGTGTTCATGTAGCATTTCATCCAACACCCCGTGACATTTTTTCTTGGTGAGACATTTACGATGTCAAAGCGCTGCTTTATCCAATAAAGCCATTAAATGCTCTTGAATGGGTCACATGTGGTTTTTGTACTGGAGATATGAGAGGTGTCTGGGTTGTTTTGTTTTATCTACATCAGTGTTGGGCTAGAACGTGAAGTGTGGCCATCACATTGACCTCTGTTTGAATGAGTCTGAATCTTAGTGGGGCATTGCCAAGGTGCTGATGCTTTACACGGTAGTCTGAAAACTGCAAATCGTTTTTGAAAAGGCAAAACTTGCCTCTTTAACTCCCACCATCGGATAACGTTCAAAATTTAAACCACCCAAACAACAGGAGCACACATTTATTTCTGTATATTAATTTCACCAATTCACTGATTTGGCAATGAGTCTTACATATACTTGCTCTTTTACAGGCGTGTACAATTGATGAGAAGAGGTCATTTGAAGGAGAGAGGAGCTTGATTGAAGAGAGAAGTTCAAGTGATGCTCTTAGCTTGACTCCTAACCTTGACATTACAAGAAATGAAGAGGGTACTCAAAGTGTAAAGGAGATTATACCTCAAGATGTAAGTTGTTCACAAGATGGCGAAAAAATGCAGAGGAACCCTGCCACTACAAACACTGAGCAAATGACAGTGAGGAACCATGAAGTGATCTGGAAAGGTGTGAATGATGTTATTCAGTCCCAAAACACTGCCTGTGATTTGGCTGTCAAGCAGGGAAGTAAAGGAAAGGAAGTTCCAAAGCAAGAAGAGGAAAATGAGATGTTGGATAACACAACAACTGGTGTTTTAAATAAATTAAGTTTGAACTTGGATAATTCCACTCTAACCATGGATGCAGAAGAAATGCTGACACAGGAAGACAATAAAATGGATCAAAAGTTAAATGAAATTTCCACCGAAGGAGTAAACTTTTCCAATGATGAGGCAGAGGATGTGGTGGCTGGCACCTCAGATGGTACAGATCAGGTTATGACTGTGTTGAACGCAAAGGACATAATTAAAACAAGATCACAACAAAAAAAGAAAACTATTGAGAAGACACAACCAACACGAGCAAGTCTGAGAACCCGCAAGAAAGTAGTTCATACTGCACCGAGTATGGAGCATGAGGAAAAAAAAGAATCGGTCAAAAAGCACTTCTGTTTATATTGCAATATGGCTGTCGCCCAACTTGCAAAGCACTTGGAAAAGAAACACGCTGAGGAAACTGATGTTGCACACGCAATACACTTCCCCAAAGGTTCCAAAGTCAGACAAACTTTGCTTGACCAAATTCGCAATAAGGGAGACTATGAACATAACTGCAAAGTTCTCAGAAAGGGAGAGGGGGAAATTGTGACAAAGAAGCAGATGAAAAATCCGAGCACATCTGTCCGTGACTTCCTGCCTTGCCAGCACTGCTTCGCTTTTTATCGCAAAACAGATTTATGGAGACACGAATGTTCGTGTAAGGCCAGAAAGGGAGAGCAAAGACCCTCTGAATTGACAAAAAAAAGCAGAGTCCACATGGCTTCCTCCCAGGTGCTTCCAATGTCAGAGTTCCTGACTGAAACTTGCAAGGAAATAATCCAAATTATGCATCAAGATGAAATCTCTAGGCTCATCAGAAACGACCCACTAATTTGCAAATATGGCAATGCACTTTCAGCAAAGTATGACCATGACAAGTCTCAGTTTAACTACATCGCACAAAAGATGAGAGAATTGGGTAGATTTGTGCTTGCTGTTAATGAGCTTGACAGTAGTGTGAAGTATTTGCATGAGATATGTCTACCATCTAGATTTGAATTAGCTGTTGAAGGGGCCAAAAAAGCTTGTGGTTTTGATCCCAATTCAAGTAAATTTAAAACGGTGTCCCTTGTGTCAAAGATTGGGTACTCACTGAAACGAGCTGCAGAAATAGCTTTTGGGGAAAGTCGTATGACAGAAGATAGTGAGACTGAAAGTGAAGTGAAGAAGTTCATACAGCTCCTTGATACAAAATGGAGCGAGTGTTTTTCTCGCAAATCTCTTGCATTATTGTTGAAGCAAGATGTCAAGAAAGTAGAAGTAGACAAGTCGACTGTGACTGAAGACTTGATAAAACTCCACAGGTTTATCACAGGGGAAGAAGATGAAGCTAGGAGGGAGCTAAAAGAGAGGCCAAGTTTATCAACATGGAGAAAGCTTAGCGAAGCCACTCTGGCAGATGTTTGCCTCTTCAACAGAGGACGGGTTGGTAATATTGGTAGAATGCTCTTCAAGACTTACATTAGTAAAAAGACGACGGGAAAATTTGTACCGTCCGCAGATCAAATAAGGAAATGCTCCAAACTGGAGCTGGACCTCGGTGACAGTTTCACAAGGTTGGAACTAGAAGGTCAGTTTGGCAGGAACATGCTGGTTCTGCTCACTGAAAGGATGGTTTTGTCAATTGACTTACTTGTAGAATGTCGAGAAGATGCAGGTGTGTCTAAAAGTAACCCATACCTGTTTGCACGGACTGAAGGCCCATCATTCATCAGAGGATTGGACTGTTTCCGAAGGGCTGCAATGGAATGTGGAGTTAAAAACCCAGAAGCGCTACTGTCCTCATCATTAAGAGAGCAAATTGCCAGCCGCTGGCAGCTAATGAGCTTGAGTGAATGCGAACTGGATCAAGTGGCCAAGCTGGTGGGAAGGAGCAGTCAGGAATGTTACACACTGTCCAAAAATGCTTCAGAGCTGGAGGAAGTGAGCAAAGAACTGCTCAGTATAGAACAAACACTGCCATTACGTCCACCTGGTACCACAAAAGACGGTAAGCATGTTTTACTTTGATCTGTCCTTGATTTCATTTTGAATTTTGAATCTCAAAACTGGATGGCAAATAGTCTGTGCCTAAATTTATACATTTAAGGCTGCAACTAATCATTCTGTCCAACTTTGATTCAAAAATTTGAAAAATACTCATCAACTTGCTTCTCTTGTCCACCCTACACTCCAAAACCCTGAGACTCTGCATTTCGTTGAAAAGGCGCAACAAAGCAGAAAATCTTGTATTTCAGTCCTGAACAAGAAAATATTTGACACATTTGGTTGGAAAAAGTCTTAAATTATTAATCTATTTTCAGAGTAGCTGGCAATAATCATTGCAGCTATTGATCATTTTTGTAGCTCTACATACATCTGACCATCTCTGCTCAAAGCTGCTTCGCCTCTCTTGTTTTCAAATGTTTGACCTTCTCAAGATTGTTTTGGTTTGTTTTTTACACTTGTCCTTAAATTTTCAAGTGTCCCATTATTATAATCCTTCTTTAATGAACTCTCAACAGTTTGCTTGAATACAAAATTTGGGGGTTCATTCTGATCTTGGAGACAGTAGTTGGCTGAACAGTCTTCATTGAAGACCCACTTGTCCTTCAGTTCTGCAGCCCTTGACCATATGAAATTGTATTGGAAACAAATGCCACCAAAATCTTTTCGGTTCATTCTCGAGTCCTGGTGGATGTTTTTGCCAAATTTGAAGCAATTCCCTCGTGATCTTTCAGAGATGTTGCATTATTGAAGAGAATGGGACGAACTAACAGCAAACCTGAAACCGTAATGCTGGTGTAGCGACATGACAAAACTTGTGTCCAAGGCCAAGAATGAACCATCAAACTTAATTTGCACAGTATTTCTTGTTCAGTTTAGGGACCAGTACATTCTTAACTGTAGATTTTATTTTCCTATCTAACATTAATTCTATACCATCTTTGTCTAATTAGGAACTGTAACGAAACCTGCTATAAAGAGAAGACCTTGGAGTGAGAACGAGCAGGCAGCAGTGAGGCGTTACTTCACGGAATTTATAACAAAGATGAAGGTTCCAGGGAAAAAGGAGTGCAACGCTTGCATAGCTGCTGAACCAGATCTTGTTGGAAGATCTTGGACAGATATCAAAAACTACGTACACAACACACTACAGACACTACGTAGGAGAAATTGCCAGCAGAAGCCTGAAGGGAATGTCAATGTTTTGCATCCAAAGAGTCCAGTAGCTAGAGTCCAAACCAACCCAAAGACAGATTTGGAAGATGAAGCTGTGGCCTGTAGTTTGACTTCAGTGCTTCCAGATCACCTGAGAGAAAGTTCAAGTTGCTGTATGTCGATTGCACCACCAACGACCTTGAGGGAATCATCGCAGTTCCCCCAAGAGATGACTTTAAGTTATGCATCCTTGTGTTCTACTAGTACAAATATGATCCATACAAGCCAGCCATTAATGTCTACTTTCACACCATTGAATGCTACTGATACACAAGTAGTTCCTACATTTACGCCACACAACACTACGAATGCACTTATGTCCCCTGCATACACATCAGAGAACAGAATCCTGCCAATGGTTCCTTCCTATACACAGAATGCCACAAGTATGCCGCCTCCCTCTGTGTACACTCCACAGGACCCTGCAAATTCACCGATGCTTCCTAGTTTTAGCCCTCTGAGTGTTCCAACTACTTCAATGGTTCCTACATTCCAGCCATTGAATTCACCAAGTACACCAATGGTCCCTGCATTCTCACCACTAAATGACAGAAGTAGGATGATGGTTTCCTCTTTCACACCTCTGAACCATCCAAGTACACCAACTTACCCAACAAGCCCACCAAGGACCTCCACAACTGCTCAAGTTGTCCCAACCATCCTCGGGCACAGTGGTCCTGACAGAGTGCCACTGGTTCAGGAAAGTCCTTCCGTGTCTGCCACTGGAAAACAAGCGTCTCCAGCTGCGAAGCCTCAAAAGAGAAACAAAAGATTGTGGAATGGAGAGGAACAGGCAGCAGTGAGACGTCAGTTTGGAGACTTCTGTAAACTGGTTAAAGTGCCAGGCAAAAAGGATTGTGATGCATGTTTAGCGGCTGAGCCCGCCTTAAGTAGCAGGACATGGAGGGAAGTGAAATATTTTGTACATAACTCAATTCAGTCGATGAAAAGAAGAGGCCATGCAGCCGCCCCCAAACAAATTGAAGAACAGGAACCAGAGACTCATAATTCAAACACAGAGTGGGATGGTCCCGTGTATCTGTCCCTGTAAATACTTGTAACGAACATGTCATAGTGGTAAGCAATCATTGACATTTTCAAAGTAAACAAGGGTTATTATCTGGGCTGAAAGGCTCAGCAGGTGTGCTGAGCCCTACTGATCTTTACAGCACTTATAGACCGGCCCAGAACTCCTACAGTCACACATTTGAAAAAAGACCGGAAGTATTCAGAATAGAGTCCACTGGACCATTTGTTGGTGCACAGTTGCATGAATAAACACTAAATCGGTGAAGGGAAATTAAGAACATTCGTACTGTAGCTTTGGCTGAGAAAAAGCCGATATCAGTGTTAAATATATTTGGTTTGCATATATAAGTACGTAACAGTTATGCAGTTAGTAAGATTGTCAGTTTGTCAAAGTGTTGAGATTTATATTTATGATTATGTAGTAACCGTGAACCTCATTTGCTAGGATTTTCAACCTGCTGACAGTCATTGGCTGTGGTAAGCTGCCACTGTAGCACCCAATCAATGTTCTCACAATTTCAAACACAATATTTGTGCAAATGTTATAAGTTAACATTTAGGACATATGTCATTTTTTTTGGGACTTAACCAACCACCTTGACAAGGGCATCTTCCTTCCTGCACTTTCAAAGTTCGCCACAGTTAATTGTGCATTGCCAGAGGGATTATTTTTAGTCTTGACTTCAAATTGTATGTAGACATCGCTCTTTCTGCTTGTACTGTTTCAAGTAGCATTTTTATAAATTTTAATGATCCATAAATGGAACCTACCAGCAAATTTTTGCAGCCAATCCTTCCAGTATACTAGATACGCGTTTACTTCCTTGATGTAATTTCTAAATGCCTGGCCAAAATGTACTGTAATCCTGCTTTAGCGAGTAGCCCATGTTGTAGATGCCCCTGGTACCCTGCAGCAGTACTGGCACACGCTCCTTCTGTTAGGAGCTCTGTGTGTGTGTATGTGTGCGCGCGCGCATGTGTGTGTGTATGTGCGCGTGTGTGTATACCGCTCACTTAAAGTTGAATATTATATTTTCTTTGAGTGAATCCTGCTTTAACAAGTTGCCCATGTTGTAGATGACCCGTGCAGGACCCCTGCAGCAGTACTGGAATACTTTCTTTATGTTAGGGGTGTGTGTGTGTGTGTGTGTGTGTGTGTGTGTGTGTGAGTGTGACATTAAAATTGGAAATTCCTCTTTCCTCAAGGATCAGTTTTCATTTTCTTCATGTTTAATTGTTTTCACGTGTATTAACAAGTTGCCAAATAGTTTGGTTATATTTTTGTATCACGAGACAGCGACTGAGTATAGAACACTTAAGTACCTAGATTGTATTTTGATGTACTCTTGTTTGAGAGATGCGGTCGCGTTCATATTGCTTTGATTTATCTTTCATGATCTGGATGTTTTATAAGATCAGATTGCCTTATTATGTTAATGACTTGCTTTATGCCATTGCTTTCAAAACCATGTTGATTGCATGTAGCACAAGTACAAACCTCTCATACGTGTTGAGTTGTTGCTCATTACAAACTTCCTTTTTCCATCAACCTAACCATTTCTTTTGTATTTTGATTCCCTCTCGTATATCACAAGTTAAGGTATTCTTTTTATATTCCTATATATGAGTGATATTGGGGTTTTTGAAATCTAGAGTGCACCGATCATTAGTGGATGAACAGATTTTTCCTTTTCCTATGTGAACTGAGTGGAGTTCAGATCAAGTTTGTATTTTAATCTTGTTGATATGTAGAATTTAACAACAAAACAAAACCCCATGCACACACATCATGTTTATGTTCTTATCCGATCGCGCTGAGTGACGCAGCAGTGTAGTGACCCAAATTACCACAATGTTGGTGGCTTGTTTTTGTTTTTTTAGTTTACCCAGTTCCCCTTTCACATCCAGGCCTAGTCTTTGTTGCATAATATTGAACACAGATTCCTCCTGCATCTTCCAACGGTGAACTGCAGGCCACAGATTATGCAACCAGCAGCTCGTGAACCTGAGCAGAGAAACTGTTTTCACCCTTTTATGCCAAACCATCCACATTATCTCATTCAAACTAATGGCAAACTTGGTTTTCCTGGAGTGTATTTGTGTTGCATATACAGTATGTAGAGTAGTGCTCCAAATGCAGCTGTGTTGGGAAAAATAAGCTTGGGCAGGTCTAAAAAGATGTGATAGTTCACGTATGATCATTTCTGTTCGATGTTGATGGATGTGTTCACCCTGGAAAGTAGAACGCCTTCTTTTGCTTTACTTGCTGTTGTATAAGCAAACATTGCTCATTACTCTTCATCCTCTTATCATGTTGGCCTCAGTTACCGGTAATTCTTATCAAGTCTTTTTTTTTTTTTTTTTACACAACATACAACCTGTGCTTGTACAATAAAATGTTTCTTGTCTTAAAATGGGAACGTTTTATTCTTTTGAAGACTCAGTGGCTTGGCGAATGTCAAAAAAGCTTCAAGGTTTTGTTGATGTAACATTTATAAATGTGTTTTTTTGTAAAGAATGTTCCATCTTTGTGAAGTCATGCCAGCCGGTTATGACGGTTATCACGCTGCGTCCATTTGGTCAAGTGAATTCTACCGTAGCTGTGGTTTGAAAAACGTACTCCCCTTTCATCTCCCTCAGAACATCTGAAATGACAAAGATTTGTTCAGACAAGCTGCTTCAATTCGTATCAGTGACAACAAAGTGACAATAATTGAGCAGTACAGCAGATCAGCGAACCCTAAATCATCTGTTACATTTCTGCTGATTGACTAAAAATGACCAAGTTTGGTTTCTTAAGGACGTGCAGTGGATGGGTATGTGTCACCATCTGAAAATACTCCACACGAAATTGTAAAATGTTACCAAGTTATACTAATTTACAGTAAACAAACCCAAGCACAAGATTATCTTAAGAGAAGAAGTGAAACTCTCAATCGTGATGGTTTTGGGACAAACGACGACGGACAAACAAACCTGTCGTATTTGTAAGCTGCAATACTGACGTGCCCTCTGAGGGACTAGAGGCAAGTAACAGTCCTGGAGCTCATTGAGGAGCGAAGGCTCGAGTTTTAGTGACAACCCCTCCTCCGTTATCAGCAGGGGTCCTTTCACTGTTGCCTCTTCATCTCCAAAGCTCGAGCTGTCCGTCTGTTTTTCCACAGGATGTCAGCGGCATGTCCCTGAGCATGCTGGCGGCTGCCGGGGGGCAGGACGACATCCTCAGGTTGCTAATAAAGAAGGGAGCGAGGGTGAATGGACGACAGAAGAACGGCACCACAGCTTTGATGCACGCTGCTGAGAAGGTGATTTCTCCGGGGCTGAGATGGGGAGATTTCCCACGCACTTTAGAATATGTAAACCTGGGCGCCGTAATTTAGCACAACCTCTGCTGTCTTAAATTCAGACACTCTACACTTGGGTTTTAGTTTTTCTCACTTTTTCATTTGTTCTTTTGTCAGAATTTCCTCACAACTGTCGCCATCCTGCTGGAGGCGGGCTCCTACGTCAACGCGCAGACACTGGGTGGAGAGACCGCACTGATGAGGGTAACAGTGGCAGATGGATGATTTATACCCCACGCAGGTTGAGCCCTGGTCACATGACACCCAGCTGACAGCTTTGAGCCATAGAATGACATCAAACTGGGAAGTGTTGTAGTACTGATGATTGAAACTCTCCGAGGCATTTTGATGTTATTCCTTTTGTTACCATTGTACTGTCAAAATGTAACACGCCAAGCACCTTGTACGTCCATCTCACCGTCGTTCTGTCGTCCTCATAATACTTGCTAATTTTGTGTCTGTCCACCTTAATCACATAAGATTTAATGAGATGTGCAGAGAGGCGGACAAAGCCTCAGTAGCGACTTTGCCAGTTCTGTTCTTTGTGCCAGTGTTTATCTCAATGTCACTCAGCCCCTCTAGAAGTTCCTGTTTACCATTTCATCCCTAAGTGGGTCAGAACTGTCAGAACCGTGGTGAAGAGACCAGCTGTGGCTGTGTGTCAGGGCCTTTTACTCATGACATTTCTGTCCTGCGCGTCAGGCGTGTAAAAGGGGGAACGCTGACATAGTGCGCCTCCTGCTGGAGTATGGAGCAGACTGCAACATCCTGTCCAAACACAAGAACACAGCCATGCACTTCGCCAAGCTCAGCAACAACCTGATGGTGTGTGACCTCATCAAGGACCACATCAGCATGTGAGTGCTAACGGCAGCCTCCGGCCTCGCTGGCCTCCCTCATGACGGCGCTTGCTGGCGAG
This sequence comes from Aulostomus chinensis, assembly GCF_037954235.1. NCBI lineage: Eukaryota > Metazoa > Chordata > Actinopteri > Syngnathiformes > Aulostomidae > Aulostomus > Aulostomus chinensis. The sequence goes on from NC_141331.1 coordinate 25,730,911, forward strand.
CGTGACCGGTGTCAGCCAACGGTTTAGTTTTCACATGGCTTCATGTATGTAGACAAGTTTTCACATCTCACAGTGGTAGTTTTACCCAGGTTAAAGAAAACATTGCTATTTTGCACAGCCCAGGTTCACTTTCTTTCAAAGTAGTTTGTATAACTTTGTCTTGTAATTCTCATACTGAAACAGTCGTGGTTCTTCTGTGCCGTCCTCCTGGCAGGCTGTCCAGTGTGGCCGAGGACACCATCCGCGTGTACTTTGAGTCTCGTCTGGTGGTTCTAGAGCCCATCTTTCCTATGGCCTGCCACAGGCTTTGCGAGGGGCCGGACTTCTCCTTGGAGTTTTGTTTCAAATCCCAGCCACAGCCAGAAGGTACAACACAAATGCTGGGTAGTACTTATACAGTGAACACATCTGACGGACACAAAGTCAGAAGGTACAACACAAATGCTGGGTAGTACTTATACAGTGAACACATCTGACGGACACAAAGTCAGAAGGTACAACACAAATGCTGGGTAGTACTTATACAGTGAACACATCTGACGGACACAAAGTCAGAAGGTACAACACAAATGCTGGGTAGTACTTATACAGTGAACACATCTGACGGACACAAAGTCAGTGGCAAGGGTTTCTCAACCTTTGGATCACATGATGTGCAGCATGCATTTTTGAAGAGACGCTTTCTCTCCCGTGTCCCTCTTCCATGACGCCTCCTTTGTTTTTCAGGCACAGGCAACCTCCTCTTCATCTTCCATGCTAACTTCCTGAACGAGATCACGGCCAGGCTCTGTGGGCCCTGCAGCGTTCACGCCGTGGTCCTCAACGACAAATTCCAACTGCCAATCTTCCTGGTTTGTTCTTAAAAAAACCAATAAAACACAAAACACTGACCTCTGACACATAGAAATAAAACTAAAAGAACAAAACAAGACATGGAATAAAAAGCAGAAAAGCAAAATTAAACAGCTGTCATTTAAGCTCAGAAAGCAGTTAAATTAGAAGATAAAACAAACCATTTGAACCTTGAACTTTGAAATCTGTCGACCAAACCAGTGAATACACAACCTTCCTGCCAGCCACTTTTCTGTCACAGATTTTATGATGTGGAACCAAGGTTCTATGATCTGTTTTAGATCACTTACTTGTTGATTCTTCCTCTCCCTGCTTATTTAGACGGGGGGGGGTCTTATTTACAGAGGTTGTTTTTCAGTTTTGCCTCTGATTTCTGGGGTTATCACTCATTCAAAGCAACAACACGTTAATATTCTAACTAAGTTTTGATGCCTCTGCTTTTCTGATTACTTTTTGTCCTCAGGACAGTCACTTCATCTACTCCTTCAGCCCGACCATGGGCATCAACAGGCTCTTCATCCGGCTAGCAGAGGCACCAACAGCCAAGGTAAACTGGAGGGACAGCAGGTGCACAACCCCACGAGGTCCAGCCATGAGACAGTTTAGTAGAACACATGCTATGGCCAGACAAAACCGTTGGAGGAAAAACAAATCGTGTTAACGGCATCAAGAGACATATTCTTGTTGAAGAGAAGCAGAAACAGAAAGAGTTTGAAATTCTGTTTCCAAAAGTGCTTCAGGGGTTCTTAAATTCTTGTTTGCTTTCAAATGTAAAATCATGCTTCCATTTAGTGATAATTTCATGTTCTCTGTGTGGGTGACCCCCCCACCCCCACACACACACCCCTACTGGGTCACCTGACAGTCAGATGTGGCCCTCATCTCGCAAAAATCCAGAGATCTCGCAGACGTTTCGCTTCCAGTTTGTTTCATTGTGTTAAACTTTATCAGTTTCTGGCTGCAGTTTTACTCTCAAGTTACCACCACACACACACACACACACACACACACACATAGACTGCTCTCAATTTTTGGAAACTAACATCCAGAATCCACACATGCTCTGTGTCACAGTCTTTGAGTGACAGAGCTGTAGATGTGTTGTTGTTGTTGTTGTTTTTGTTGTTGTTGTTGTTGTTGTTTTTAAGTTCTTCGTTCTGTTACGGAAAGTTCTCAACAGGAAGGCATCTATGGTTCCATCTGTAGCTGTGGCTAATCCAAGTCCAGCCCAATAAATGGGTTCAAAGAGCTGTTCGCACTCCCAATCCAATTCTGTGTATCGGCAGTTTCTGCTCCACAAAGACGCTGCTCCTGCATGATTTCCCACACACTCAGTGGCACTCCAAGTCCAGACATGAGTCACGGGCGGAACCTTCAAAGCAACACCAGGCGTTTTAGGAAATATTCCTGTTTGCTTTCCTTCCATGAGCCAGACAAGAGGACAAATACCCGTCTCTCCTCGGTGCTGCAGTTGGGAGCTGAGGGACTGTGGCGCTTAGCCCGCCGCGTCCTTATCGTGATGTCACAGATGTTGCCACAGTCAGTAACTGTGTGTACATGTCAATCATTTGATGAGTCTTTGTCTCTGATGTGTCTTCAGGTCAAACTCCTCATCTGTGCGTACAGAGTCCAGCTGCAGTGATGTCCCGCCCCCCTCTGCTTGTGTCACAGGTCACACTAAGCCTGAAAACCTACCAACACAGAGATCTGCTGACCTTTGAACCCTGCCCAGACCACAACTCAGTGGGGGTTGACGCATACAGGACTAATCTGAGGGTGTGGAGGCTTACCCTGCAGCAGCCTGTCCGTTCACTGAGGATGTCATCCCCTGTGGAGCTTCCCAGTGGGCGGAGTCAGGGCCCGCCTCCTCTAGACTGGAACCCTCCTGGGTCGTGCCTTCATCCAGCTGACGGACGTGATGGGTGCTGTCATGTGTTTGTAAATCGTAATCTAGCTTGTGTGTTTTTAGGTGCAGTGGCAGAACGTGAGAGGTTTTCTCTCACTGGTTTTTTTGGTTTTAATAATTTTCTTGGACCAAGCTGACGGCGTCCCCCTCCTGTTGTCCTGGCAACGTGGTACCTCACAGCGGACTCCTTTCAGCTTTTTAAATTGTGTGTGTCAGTGTTGCCCTCTCCTCCAGGATTTTGTTCAGGGTGGAGCTTGTGAGCTCTTTCCTACAGACCGCCGAGTGGTGATGCTGAGATCAGGCACTGCTACGTTGAGGGTTTTTTTGTGCACAAATTTTTTTTTAATTTCTGGGATGAGATCGCCAACCCAGAGTGGCGGACATCTTTTGACATCATCGAATCACAGAGCCAGGAGCCAGAGGTTTCCCAACTCTGGCTTTTAGGAAAGAGGACACAAGTTCACACCTGAGCTGGACAACCCTCAAGCAAAGATCCAAGCAAATGTGCATCCTTTAAGTGGAGTTAAGTTTTTAATGAAGAAATGTTCCTTTTTCCTTCCCTGAACAGAGTCGCAGTTTATATTTTCTGGTCTGTACATAATCACATACTATATATAAATATTTACATACATACAACGCAGTTGTCCTCGTCTGGTGTTTGCTGATGTTGATGAGTGTGTTCTGAGCTCTGAGGGTGAAAAATGTCAGACTTTTGACTGCCTGGTGATAAAACGCACACACACACGCATGCCAGGTCTCCTCTCACAATTGTATTTCATCAGGAATGGTGTATACGTGAGACATAAAGACCAAACTCCTATGTTCTGAGAGAACCTCTAGCTGTGTTCTTAAGGAGAACGTCTAGCAGTGTCTGCCAGCTCCTCCCAGGCAGCAGCCGGCACCAGAGGTGCGCCGGGAGAGCGCCGACGTCTGCCAATGCTCCCAAATAAACTACTGTCACACCCACACGAAGTCCCGCACATTCGTGCTATCCTCTGAAATATGAGGACAGCCTTTCCTGTGACTGGTGACCAGGTGGCCGCAGAATGACACCTTTCAGGCGTAGAAAGGCATACAATCGTATGAGGCCGCCTATCCTCCTCTGTGCTCATGTCAAAGAAAACAGAAGGAAAAGAAAAAAATGACAAGGTCCAAGATTCTCCTCTGGCAGAAACTGTAAAAAGCAAGTCAGACAATCAAAGGACCACGACATGGCCGTGTGAAGTGTCATGATCAGGTCGAGCGTGGAGAGACAAGAGTAACGGGAGGAGGTTTCGCCTCGCGTGTCACCTGATTTCCCGTCTGGCAGCGTACGTCCTCTCACAGGCTGTCTTTATCCAGCCAGTGGAACACAACAAACGTAGAGTTCTGAAGTCTTCAAGCGGCAGCGCAGCAAATTTGTCTCCATCGTCTGTCAGCGAGCGACATTCCAAACACCTCCTGACACGCCGACGTCACAGCCTCTGCTGTCGCCTGCTCCAGGGTGACTGTAAAATGGAGGATACACACTTTTACAGTCACACACTGCAACATGGCTCTGTTCAGGTTCTTTGGTATTGGCGCTGACGTGTGAGAGTCCCCTTGGACGGAGCCACGGTTTTTATCTATCAGTGTTTTTATTGACAGCTTCACACTCATCCGTCCCGTAATGAAGTTGCACTCTTGAATGACCTCCATGGGACAGGAGCCGCCTCAGGGACACACACGTTCCACGCCGGCGGTTCCTCAATCCTGCGGTCGGAAGAGCAGCAGTGAAACATGGTGGTAATGACGAGACGCGACAGGCCACCGCTCTCACGACGACGACTTAAGTGGAGGGAAAAAGGATTTCGACAGAAGTGGGATGGGGGGGGACAAACATGCTCTTCCAGGAGGTGACGCGTCCTTCATGGTGGTTTGACCTCATGACCGGCTGCTGCGCTGGCTTAGCAACCGGGGAGGAAAGTCCTCTTGGTCTCATCCTTGGCTGAGCTCCTCTCCTGTCAGGAGGTCCACTCTGACATTTCTGTCCTTAGCTTAACATTTTAAGTACCACGTGGAAACACAAGTTTATGGTAAGCAAAAAGTTTCACAACAGTCAAGTAACAAAAGTTTTACGTTTCCTGACATCTTTACAGGGGGCGGCGTGGCTCAGGGGTTGAGCAGCCGTGTAGCAACAGAAGGGTCGCTGGTTTGAACCCCACTTCCCCCGGTGACCATGTCCAAGTGTCCTTGAGCAAGATACTGAGCTCCTGATGGCCCCGCGATGGACTGGTGACCCGTCCAGGGTGAACCCCGCCTCTCACCCTATGTCAGCTGGGATAGGCTCCACCCCTGCGACCTTGAACAGGGTAAACGGTACAGAAGATGGGCAGATATTTTTACATTATTAGGATTATTTATACATTATTTTCAGGCTATTTCAATGTCTAAACCTAACCTGAAACTTTTGATGTTATGAAAATATACTATCTCTTTGTAAAAAAAACAAAGGAATTTTGTGTTATAACATGATAGTTTATTTATATCACAATAAATGTGTTACATATTACACATGTGAAACGTATCAAGTTATAACATGAGAATTCATGTTGTGATAATATGAAGCACATTTAGTCCTGCTTCGTTCTGGGGTTGAGACGTGGCGAGATTCTGCAGTTATTAATCACGCTGGATGATGTCATCAAATGTTCGCATGCATGGGAGTGGAGAGAAGAATGAGCCTGACCCTCTGGAGGGCCGGAGGGCCTCATGGGTACAAGCTGTACCAGCTTAACCATGGATGTTGTGACCCTAGGAGGGACCGCAAGAAACTGGTCTCATCACCATCCATCCATCCCTCCATGTTCCCCCTCTTCTCCTGTTCAGGGTGGGGGGGGTGGAGCCTATCCCAGCAGCCTTCCCCCTGGACAGGTCACCAGTCCATGGCAGGGCCAACACATAGAGACAGACAACCATTGGCTCTCCCAGCCACGCCTACGGTCAATTTAGAGTCTGGATTAACCTGGTCCCTCTTGATGTCTTTGGACTGTGGAGGAAGCTGGAGTACCAGAGAGAACCCAGCAGGAACAGGGAGAACATGGAGACTCACCCAGAAAGACCCCGTGCTGCAGCCGGGGCTCCACCCACAACCTTCTTGCTGGGGGGCCACAGGGAGGACCACTTTTAGAACAAAAATATGATGAGATTTTATATATGTATGTCATTTTTTTAAACAATTTTATAGTATAGATGGTCTATTGTTATAACAAAGGTTTCATGTTAGAACCTGATAGGTTTACATGATAAACATTATCACATCATAACTTAACACTTTCATTATTGTCACAATAAAGTCCTCGTGTCCAACGTGACTCTGATCTATTTTTACCTCCATGGCGTGACAGCAGCACGCGTCCGTATCAGTCTGACTCCGTTGATGTTTTTACATTCATACATCTAAGCAGCTCCGCGTAAGAGCCAACGTTGCCGTGAGCAGCTTGAGCGAGCGGGAAGGAAGCTCACCCCCAAGTTCACGAGGCTGCGTCCGTGGCGGAGCGCTGAACGTTCATAAGGAGCCATTTTAGAAGGAGGCCCGTACCACTCTCACCAGTACCGTCTCTGCTGTGGACATCCTCGGGGTTCTGGACTCCTCCATCTTCCAGCCAAAACTGGATGTCCAATGCGGACTGGGTCGTCATTAAGGTCCAGCAGGGGAGGAGCTTCCTGTGTCGGCTCAGGACGTTCGACCTGACCAGGAGCTGCTGGTCCAGCTCTACTCTGGAATGTTGCACATTGTGATGGAAGAGTAAGATCTCCATGCAAATACTCATATTTTTTTTGCAGTAATATTCAGGTCAGTATCATTTGTGAAACAGCTTTGATGCAAGTTTTGACCGTTTTTGAGCACTTGGAGACTGATTTTAAACAATCGCCTTGAAAACTGACCCCAATAGGACCCCTCAAGTAAAACTCTTATTGTGAAAGCTTTTGACATTTGGAGACTTTGTGTGGACCACAGCTGTGAGGTGCTGGAAAAGTTTGAAAATGTACCTTGAAAGTGCTTGAGTTAAGGAAATGCACGGCCACTCTGGTGAAACTAATTCCATGTCTTTGTTTGAACTTGAAATCTTCACTCATGAGTGTTTGTGTGTGTGTGTGTGTGGGGGGGGGCAGCCATTCCCCATCCTCTGAGCTAAGCTGCATCTCAGGTTGGGATGAAAATCTTCTCTGGATTCTCGAATCCCTCTTGAGACGTGAGATCAGTCACAGCCATCATTAAAAGTTCAAAAGTTTAATTGATGATGTGGCAGGCTGGTCACATTAATTTCTACCATGGTGCCTCTGAGTTCAGATGAGCAGCAGTAATATTTAAGCTAAGTGTGATGCAGGTATGCTTGAGTCTTCTATATCATCGCCTATTCGAGATATCTTAGGATCCAAACTGGCTGAGATTTTTATTCAACTTAACTTTTGCATTCAGACTCTTGAGGGACTTGCAGATCAAACTTTGACGGTTGTTTTTTTTTTCTTTATTGACAAGTTGCTAAATTACATCTCTTGCTCAGAGTTCATGGTTCCACATTTACAGCCTCACCGATGCCTCTGAAACTTCTGTATGTCAGAAGACATTGTCAACAGTACACTGAGATACAAAATACATGAAAATATCTATTTATTTTTAGAGCTTCCAATGTTTAACAAGTGGACATATTTTTCACGCTTTTGTTCCTGATCTCTCTCTCACTTGGATGTTACCGTCACAGTCCTGTTTGAGCTGTTGAGCTTTAGTCCTTGACATTAAATGTTCTGTGTGAACTTTTGAGTTATTTTAGTATATGATTTAGTTAGTTCCTGTTTTAATTTGAAATTACACCTCCCTGTGAGTCTAACCGTTATTTATTTCCTGTCCTGTTATATCATTGGTTAAAGAGGCACGCCAGCTTTTTGAGACATTACCATTTCTGGTGCCAGACAAGCAGATAGATCCCTTCTCTCCTCTCTGGTGCTCCATGGAGCTCCGGACATCCACCAGATGGCTGATTGCTAGTTTGCCTAGTATTCACTGTGAAAAAAAAAACAAGACATTCAAATGAATAAAATAAAAACATCTTGTAATTTCTGGCAGTTCTTATCACAGCGAATGTTAAACACAATCCTAGTTCTAATAGTGTAAGCCTAGTGGATTCAAGTGTATCAAATGGCTTTTGAGAAGGTATCCTCCCAGCCCCACCGATAGCGTTCAGTAACGAACAGCGAAGCTAACGAACAGCGAAGCTAACGAACAGCGAAGCTAACGAACAGCGAAGCTAACGAACAACGAAGCTAACGAACAGCAACAGCGAAGCTAACGAACAGCGAAGCTAACGAACAGCGAAGCTAACGAACAGCGAAGCTAACGAACAGCGAAGCTAACGAACAGCGAAGCTAACGAACAACGAAGCTAACGAACAGCAACAGCGAAGCTAACGAACAGGTCTGGAGCTCCATATTGCACCAGTGAGGAGAGAAAGGTATTTATGTGCTTGTCTGACTCTAAAAGATGATGAATAATAAGCATGTTCCTTAAATCAGTCCTCATCAGCCCAGCCAATCTGATCCTTCCCTGCCCTCATGACCCGGCTTGTCTCTCACAAGCTAGTTGTCTTGGTTCTGCCGTACCATGTTACGAGTTTTTATTGTAGCTGTAGTGGGTCGAACATGCCTTGAGTTGTGACATGATTTCGTTTAAGTTTTTAATGTACCATCATTCTTAAATATTTTTCCTCAACTTTGGAAACAGCAGCTGTCCAATCATGATACTTGTTTGTGATTATGACTGAAAAAGCTCCAGGAAGAACACTAATTGAACAATGGTGCGAGACAGTTTACCTCAACTCATTATTGAGTTCACACTCCTGTTTGTTGAAGTCATAAAAATCCAGAGAGATGCTTTTAAACTGGTCTCACCCCCTACACAAAGGCACAAAAACACAGTTTTGAGCCATCAGTTATAAAAATATCAAATATGGAAAAATAAGAGACAAGTTTATAGGTAAACAGGCTGTTTCAGATATCAGTTGAAGGCTGTAATCTAAATGCTACAACATCAGCATGAGGGACAGGCAGCAAGTTCTAGAGAGGAAGGAACATTCATTTGGATCCAACAGTGCAACGGCCTCAGACACTGGTTTCCATGAACTCTTCCTCACTGCCACTATCATGACTATCTTGAGGAGCAGAATCATGTTCTACTTGCCTGTGAACAAAACCAGGGTGATAATTCACCTAATTAAAGCCTTGGGATTATGGAAAATCACATGATCACTCGATATATGGTATAAATCTAAAGATGCACAGTTACTCATTTGGAGATTACATAAATCTATTTATTTCCAACCATTAGTCTGATCCAAGAGTTCCCTTGGAGGGGCACAACTCAAACCAAATGGGCGACGGGACGAAGGTGAACTCAGTGTTGGTGAGATGTTTAGTTTGAGTTCCCCTGAGTCTCCCTCCTCACGTTTCTATGTGTAGTGATTATTATATGATTAGGGATCCTCCCCTTTTACAGACAATTAGCATTAACAAAACAGCATAAACCGGGATTTACAATATAATTTTTCATAAACGTACTGAATGTTTTTTTATATGTAATTATTGTTCCGATTACTACGACTACTGATTGATGTATTTATCACTTCATGTATGTTTTTACATCTGTTGGACCCCTGGACCACACTTCTCCTGGTCGAACCCATGGAAATGCATCACTATTATACATTTATGTTGTTTTAAAATCATAAACGGAGAAAATGATTCAACTATAGCTAAAGGATAAATGTAGTAAAATAATAAGTTTTATTATTTTTATTTCATATGCCTTTTTTCCCCCCTCACTGGTACACATGAGCTCCGGAATCCGGACCAACAAAACCTCCGACAGACAGACGGGCAGGCACCCCGGGACTCCTCGCTTGATCACCCCTGCGAGAGGAGTCCCACCATGAGCCCCAGCCCTCCTCGCTCCTCTCTACGGAGGCGCGAATCATTTCTCTCCGCCGCTGCCGCCGCCGACCCCTGACGCACATCCGGCTCGCACGGGTGACACATGAACGCACCTGATACGCCATATTAAACACGTAATCACTTGACTGTTACCTCCTCGGTGACGAAAAACACCTCTGGACTTCCTCTGTGACTCAAAAGTGGCATTTTCTTGTGAGTGTACACTGATTTAATCTCACTTTGATGAATATTATTAAATTATCATTCATACGGGGACTTTAAGAAGCAGCAGCGTTTTCCCAGCTCAAAGTGTTATTTTCATATATATATATATATATATATATATATATATATATATATATGTATATATATATATATATATACACACACACACACACGAATGGAATTAGTCAACGTGAGGAGAACCGACGGTGGACCGACATGAACTCTCTCAACCCGGATCCTTGCTCCTGATTGGACCCGAGCTCAGGACTTCAGCCGGTTCTGGTTCCTCCGTCTGAGCCTCCCCCGGCCGGACCTGAGCTGGTGTAAGTTCACGCCACAGATGTGATATACGTCGGCGAAGTGGAATCCGCTTAATAGGGCAATTTAATTGCCAGCCATGCAACCGCTGATTGCCCGTCCCGCGCATGCGCAGGGGTGAAAAAAGGAAAAAGGGTACGGATGGATGCGGTCAGACGCGACGATGACCGAGAGAGGGCTCACTCTGCCTCCACTCCCGTGGTCCACGGAGGCGCCTCCAGTTTAAAGCCCAGAAGTAGCATTGCGCTGTGCATCACTGGTTACAGCCCGACACTTTTGGAATGTCTTGTTCCTTCAGTGTCGCCCCCTCGCGTTTGAGCTTCGCATCAATTCCTGCGCAGATTTAAACCCAATTAGCAGAATTTACTGATATCTACAGTTCTAAAAGTCCAATTTTTGTGTTAATGCAGATTCATGGCAGAGGAATTTGATATCTCTGCTCTGTCCTACGTCACAGCTACACTGCATGACGTCACACATGCTGAGGCAGGTTGTCCAGGTCAGGGCGCTGGGAGACAGACAATCCTCCTTGTCTATAATAACAAAAATAAATAAATAAGTATACATCCATGAATCTGGATCACTACAGTGTATTTTCCAAAACAGTCACCTAAGTTCCTTGTGCTGTCTGGAGAATTTCGTGTGTGTGTGTGTGTGTGTGTGTGTGTGTGTGTGTGTGTGTGTGTGGGTCAACTTTGGCACGTGAAGACATGTTTTCATATTTTTTGGTTTTTGGAGCACAAAGGAAGGCTGAGACAGATGCAGTACAGGCTGGTGTATCCCAGGCTTGACGCCGCGTCACCTGAGGCCGTCACAATGTTTCACCCTCTGTGTTTTTCCCCTGAAGAAGTAAAATGTTGCACAAGAAAAATCAGAAATGGGGTAACTTATAGTTTGGATAATTTTTGGGGGGAGTTTCACTAAGAAGGTGAAATATTTCCTCCACTGTTGTTTATCTGTCTCTTAGCTGGATTCTGCAAAAATGCCTAAGCCGCTTGGTGGATCTAGCATGAGCTACCACAGCACAGTTCAGCTACAGGGCTGCTCCACACTGTTCCGGGGGAGTTGTGCTCCACAGAGACGCCTCCATCCTGTTTTGATGTCACTTGAATTCCCTCACAATCAGGTTTACTTCACCACTGTTTGCAGGTCCTGTGTGTCTCAAAAAACACACACACGGGATGGTGAAGGCGGGGTTCAGTTGGTGTTGAGGTTTTTGTCTAAGGGTTCGAGTCTGGTTTGTTCTCATGTGTGATGGAGGAAGGAGAACATCGCCAGCATGAGCTGAAACCAACAAGTAGCATGAAAGCTGCAGTGCGGCTCCGTCACTGGCGGTTCCACTGGTGGTGGGACTTCCTGAGTGAGGTGGAGCTCCAGAACCGCCATGTTTGTGTGTGTCCCCCTCACCAGAAACACACCACCTGGTCCACGTTGTGATTCCCCGTGGAGCCAAACAGTGAGGCTCACATGCACACTGAACCTTGGACTGTGGACTGACATCCCTCACCCTGGCTGTTCAAAATGGCCGCTGTATTCTGCACATCCAGATGACTTGTGGTTGGATAGTGGAACTGGGGGGGGGGGGGGCAGAGCGTGAGGTCCTGATTGTCCGACGGTAAAATTGGCCGAATATGTGTACACGCGGTTTAATTAAAGAGGGAATCGGTTTTTACGGCATCTCTCTTTGATACGTCGGTAATTAAAAGCACCAAACGCCCTCATCCGGCTCCCAGCGGTGGTCACGTGGAACGCCAGCCTCGCGGAGTCAGACATCTTAACGACGCACAATCTTTGGGACGGAAAGTGGCAAATGCTCCGTTGTGCGCATGTGCTCCCCGGGATTAATGTCAAGGCACAAAAGTGGCGCTACACCGTTTCGAGCTCTACTCCGGTAAGCGAAATTCAGAGACGTTTTTTATATTCCAGTTTTACATCTAATGAGTCAAAGTTTTGGGAACTTGTACAGCGCGTCACGCGGGTGTCCAGGGACTCTCGCGGGACTTTCACCGGGACGAGGAGACACATTTAGGCAACAGTAAACAGTTGATTTTAAAAGATTTGCCTTCCTGCTGTGCGTGTGTGTGTATGTGTGTGTGTGTGTGCTGTGGCTGCTGCCGCCTCTAGTCACCAGTATTGTTCAGTTAGTTCCCTAATGGCGGACGTCAGGCAGTGCTGCTTTCCGCTGGGGGGCAGGAGGGGGGCAAATGTTGTGTTGTGGGGAATATAGCGGGGTCCTACCTGGGCTTTATCTGTGTAGGACACGTAAACACGACGCATGCTTCTCTTAGAGCCTGGTTGTTTACCACCGCATGACACAAATGAAGACAGTTCATGTGATACGTAACGCCAGGGCGCCCCTGGTGGTGGTTCCATATAGTTGCCACTGATTGCGCCAGGGTGGACTCCGCGCAGGGTAACTTTCCAATTAGAGCCCCGGCGTCACAGGTATCATAAAAATCGGCGTTTTTATCCGGATGTCGGCTGTGTTTGATGGCGCGCGTCCGTGTGTGTGTGTGGGGGGGAGAGACTAGACAAACACCAGACGGGGGTTGTGTTGTAGAAACACGCCGCTGGCCGGTAGAGACCGTGTGCTCCCTCCCGTGCAGAACCGGACTCTAGCTCGGGTTTATCTGTCTGAAGGGAACTAGTTTGAGTCATTTTTTTAGTTGCATTGAAACAATGGCGCAGTCTGTGTCTGCTCTCCTCCCCTCGACCCGCCGCTAATCCAATGGCTGTTTGCGCCAGGAAGGGTAGGGACGGAACGGAACACCCTGAACCACGTTTCTTCTGGATCCCAACTCTGAGGCAGACGACCCCCCTCGTGTACCCGGGTTATTGGAGTCACGCAGCTCACGCGGTGCTGGTTCTGCCTTTTGCTCTTGATTAAAGTTTTGGACCCGCTCCCCCGGAGCCAAGTTAGTTGGATATCTGCTGGGAGAGGCGAAGGGAAGCTCTGGTCGGTGATGCTGCGGTGGTCCACGCCGTGAAGCTGAGCTGTTAGCCGGTGTTAATAACCAAGGGCACGGCCGGGGGGGCTCCGGAGCCGCGGTACAGGCTGTGCTTGTGTGTTACAGGGAAGCTCATCAGCTGTGCAGAGCTCAGAATAGTCGGGGGTCAGTTCTGTCCGTAACAGCCAGGTAACCGTGCTGGAGCCCATCAGCATGCTTGGCGGATGTTTGGTGACTGCGCATTCCGCATCACTTTCCAGTGACATAACCCTTATGTAATAATTCCAAGCGTCTGATATGAATATTTTACCAGGCGGTTGTTATTTGCGCAACTGGCGCAAACAGCTGCATATCTCCGCTCTGACCTGCTGGAGGAAGTGATGTCAGCCTGGCTTCCTGCGCAGACTGGCAGGCATTGGAAAGGTAGGTTAGCACCTATGTAAGGTGATGATGTGGCTTGGGTTGGTCCACAGTTTTAACTGCTTGTCTGCTGGCTGTTTGGTTGCATGAAGGTCCCCCTCCTCTCCCTCTCTCGCGCACACACACACACACACCTCTCTGTCCACGGTGATGGCAACGCTGTGTGTCAGGGATCATTCACTCACATTTCCCTCATCAGCGTGAACGCAGGCTTGCTCACTGTTCTGCATTGCAGTCTGAACTTAGACCGGGCGGTCTGTCCCCTCTCCTGAGTAGCTCGTTGTTCAGGCCAGAAAGCTGTGCTGCATCTTCTTGGCTGTTGGGCTGTTTGACACCCCCCCCCCCCCAACACACACACACACACACACACACAAAATCCAGCCGTGCTGCGTTACGTTGTTTGTAACAGGGTCTGAGCTCATTACAACCTCCAAACCCTGGTTAGGTTACAGGACTCTGGCTGAGGCAACCATCCTGTCTATGAACACTCAAGAGCAAGCTAGTGATCTTGAATGTCATGTTGTTGTCGCTTGTACCTGCGATCACATGGTCAGCCCCCCCCCCCGCCACACACACACACACACACACACACACTAGCAGCTTCAGTGTTTTACCGTCAAGTAGATTTTTGTGATGAACATCCCCAACTGTATAAATCTGGTTTATGTCCTTTGTGCAGCGTTGAGAGTTTGTTAATCTCAGTTTTTCTAAACTCAAACTTTCTGGTAGCATAAGAGAGGATTAAACAACAATTGTCACCCCTCACATTACTAGACAGAACATGTGCAACAATATGTTCTTACTTTGGAAAAAAAAAGACAAGCATTTGAACGCATAATGTTTGATTCCTTCTTTTCTTTTAACAAAAAGAAATTCTTGCAAGAGGAAGGGCAGTGATTGACTCCAACTGGGATGCACGGCACTCGTGTTTTTTTTTTGGTTTTTTTTGCTGGTTATCAAACTTAAATTCCAAGTAGAACTCAATCTCTGAAGTGATTAGCAAGGTAACAGTTTCAAATGATGCCTAATTGCAGCCATGATGGGAGTGAGGGCGCCGTTTGTCATGGCGGGCGAGGGCGTGAGGGGAAGCTGCCCCGATTCAACCATTTTAAACTACAGTTGTTTCCAAACGTGACATCATCTTGTCCTCCTCTTTTTTTTAAGCAGTTTTAGGATTGATGAGCAGAATTAACAAAGGACACCCAACCCTTTGGATTCAGTGATGATTTAGTTTGCGTTTTGGCCGCGGGACAGTATTCACTGATATCTGAGCGACGCTATGATGTTCATGTTCTGTTCGGGCTGAAAAACCTTTCAACATTGTGAATTTGAGAAAGTTAAGTTTGTCTTTACCTCCTGAATGTTGGACAGAGCTCGTAAAGCATTTACACATGTTGTTGTTTCCTCATCGTTGATGATGAGCAACGAAGAAACTTCAGCAAAGCTTGGCTGGTGTAAATATCAGCCGTACAGAAATAAATTTGAGAACTGACCAGTGCTTGGAGATGGGGATGATGACCTGATAACATCCTGCGGCCTGACACTCAAGCCATTGATGTACCTTCTTGAAACTAAATGTCACTTGAGATGTGTCCCTTTGGCTTACTTTTGATAAATACTTTGTAGGTCAGGTTGCAAGATGCATCGAAATTTATTGCAAAATTGCAATTTTGCCCACTGAAATTGTCAAATCGCAGAAAGCTCGTTAGAGGCGCACTGTTCGTCCCAACGCCAGATGTGTTTGTCAGACATTCCCACAAAATTACACCATCATTTGAAAGGGTTTTTCAATGAGAATAATGATTTCAGCTCAAACCATATGGCAGCTGAACTATTTGACAAAAATCCCAATTCCCAACGTGGTGCAGTCCCAGTTGTAGTTTATCCAGCTAGATGAAGCTGTATTGTCGTGTATTTTTAAATGTGTATTTAAAGTATGCATGTGTGCTTGCAGGCCTCTGAGTTGCATGTGTAAAGGAAGCTGGCACTGGGAAATCTCCTGCTTCATCATCTTGAGCCTCTGCTGTGTGGAGCAGCGCTCGGTGTCGACTGATTTAGTCTCATATTTAGGTTGTCGGTCCAGTATGTTGTGGGTCGGAGTTAATTGGTCCTAAGATGTCTTTCCTGAGGTTTAGAAGGGCTTGATATTGATCATTTTCAGAGAAAGATGGACTTTGTAACCATAAAACCCAAACCGACATCAAAATAATTCATCTAGAAGCTACGGCTGTGATTTCGGTGCCGCTGTAGTCGTGTCGACGCTATGACCTGCATCCCCTGGTGACGGTGTGTAGTCCTGCTCTAAAGGCTGTATTTGGCTGCTTACATCCTCTTCCTGCTCAGGGTCACTGGGGTGAAGGTCTTTGTCTGCACCGCTGAAGTCTGTATGTGGACGATAGAGGCGCCCAGGCAGCAACGTGCATGCCGTCAGATCTTGTAGGAGCGAGAAGATGTGGTGGTTGTTGTTTACGTGACACTCGAGATGTTTGTTGGAGGGATGACTAGTTGAGACGTGGTGAGTCCCCGAGAAACCAACACTCTTACACACTGCTCACACGTGCAGTCACATGCAGAATACAGTGGAATGTGTCTTGCAATTAATCTAACACGTCAGGTTCCGTGTGACAAGCATTTTCAGATATTCCCATTCTAATAGTTTTTGGTGAATGTGGGAATGATTAATATTTCGTCTTCGACATCTTTGTTTTCCATCATGTAGAGCACTTTTTGCTGTTAGTTGGCAAATATTGCCCAAACACACCAGACACAGAACAGCTTTATAGGGAACATATACTCATATTTGTGGCTAAGACACAGTGGCCAGTATCAATGGGGCCTGAACTGCAGCCTGTTATCACTTCCATGAGACCACTCTGCTAAAATAACTCTAACTTTGACTCCCAACACATAATTTAAGGACAATGGCCATATTATGAGTATCAAAAGCTCACTCGGAGCTTTAGTTTGAGCGCTTAGGGCTCTGGTGAGGTCACCATCAGCTCTTGTCACACTGCTGCGCCACCAACTATATTAACAACCTCTGGGAAACGCTGAGGATTGGCCAAAAATGCTAAATATAGCAGCCATGTTTTATTAAGTGTGGATGCTGTATGAAGTGTGAAAGCCGTTGCTAACATTCAGCACATCAGTCTGGTCCATAGTTCAGCATCATGTCCTGAACGGCCCCAGAGCTGAACCTGAATACGTGGAAAGGACGCTGAGTGGTCGTAATTCCACCCTGAGTGTTCCGAGTCACGTCATTGGTCCGCGGTTGAGTGTTTGATCAAGCTCAATCAGCCAATGAGAAACTCAGTGATGATCAGGGGACAGTGATGCACAACGTTGCCCGTCGAAGCAGCCCAATGTTTCAAACCGCAAGAAATTGTTTCTTGGAGGCGTCGCAATTCTGATGCAAATGTAAAAACTCTCAAATCTAATACCCAGTTCTCTGCTTTGCCATCTTCTGTGACAGGAGCCTTATTTCCCAAGTTTTTTTAACAATGGAGTGTGTGTGTGTGTGTGTGTGTGTGTGTGTGTGTGTGTGCGTGCGTGCGTGCGTGCGTGCCTGTTCATGTCTTGTCAACAAAGCAGAAGCACAAACTGAAAAGTTGCATCATTCGCATCATAGCCAGCCAGGGCAGGCCCACCGACACCACTAAGGTCTGCACACTGAGCTGCAAACTTCTGCTTGAACCGCTGTAATTTGAATTGTTTTCTTAACATGTCTTGAAATAGAAACACTTGAGAGTGCAGTCCATGATTCTTGATGGGAGTCTCCCTAAACTTCACCATGTTTTTGGGGGACAAATAGACAACAGGCCAATGCTTAATCTTTAAAATAAAAAATAAAAAAGTATTAGTTGTCAAAGAGATGGTGCAGTGGCACTCAAACCAAACGGTGTTTTTTGCCTTTCAAGTTCTAACTGATAGATGTGTTTTTTTCCCTTCTGCATCATTTCTTTGTGACTCCAGAATGCAGAAAGAGCAAGTCGGGTATATTTAGCTTAAAGCTAACAGTGACTGATGGCTAACAACAGCTACGGCAACAAAACTGTCCACAAAATGTGCATTAACAAACCCTTGAGCGTAATCTGGTTTAATCCACATCTTTATCCAGCTGTATGCTCAGAAACCCACCAATTCTTTGATTTGAGCTAAAACCAGCAGTTATATGGTTTGACACTGTGAAGCCAGTGCAAGCGGCTTGGTTCAACTGAATGCTCCAGCATTTTCTGGGTGAAATGGGTTTTTTTGTTGTTGTTGTTGTTGTCAAGGGTGCTGTTGGCAACATCACCCACCACCCCGCTGTGCCCTTGGGAAACCATAATGTACATCTACATGAACAGGTTTGGGGAGAGACGCCTCTATTTCAAGACTCTTCCACCTCCGACCTTGAACCAGTTCTGTAGAATGGCCCATATCTGGTCCGCACACAAGCAGTGTGTAAGCTTCTGCATCTGTTGGTGTGTTTTCTGTGCTGCAGCTGTCAGCAGTGATGTGTCGCTGCTTACAGCCACCCTCGCTGTTGTATAACATGAAAAGGACATTTTGACAGGAACAGATCAGCAGGCATGCAGCCCCCCCCCCCCCAACATGCATCATAAAGGAGTTGACTCTGCCGTAGAGGCTGGTACCTGAACTGTTTGTATTTTATATTGGCCAACTGAACAGCACCCAAATGTAGAGCACAGAGAACAACTCCCTGTGGTGGTGGGCCCGACTGTCACTACGGCAACCAAGGTGTAGCTTCGCTGGTTGCTGGGGCAACAAGAAAGAAGCGAGAGTGAGTGGTATGAGTGTGGAGCGAGGAGGAGGGTGAGACAGCAGGTGAGAGGAGGAGTGCAGTGCTGGCTAGTTGGGTGAGGCAGTACAGAGAACAGGGAAGAAAGGGGGAGCAGATTTGGCGAGGAAGAGGAGGAGTTGCCATGTTGGTGAGCAGCCACACAGCTGATCTGGACCGTGAGTGGAGACGAGGCCTTGGCTGTTCCATCTGTTGAGCCTCCTCTGTTTTCTTGCGGTGAATGTGACTCCTGATTGGCTGAATAGCAGATCGCCCTTTAAACTTCATTTCTTTCGAGATGCACTGATTCTATTTTTCTTGGCCGATTGACTTTTTTTTTTGTCATTGGGACCTGCCGATACTGATTTTTGTTGATTCTGATTATCTGTACAAGAACTATTCTTGACAGAATATGATAAAAAACAGAAAAATGGAGTTTTCTTCAATGGAAAATGTTATTTTACTGGATCCTTTCTTACTGAAACAACACTACAGTAGATAAAGTGCTACCCTGCTGTAAAGAGGAACAAATAAAATTGTTCGTCTTTGACTTATGCAACAAAAGCAATTAAATGCAGCAGCTCATGAATGAGGGGAGAGGCTGCAGGCTCGTTCTTGGCTCTGAGCTCTGCCCGTTACCTTTAGCTGCGTTCTCTTGTTAGCTTCCTCAGACTGGGCTGAAGGAGTTTTAAGTGTCTGATTAGGTTTATTGTGTAGGAAGTTTTCGTTGTGCCTCCCTCACAGAATATTTTGGCCTTATGTGTTTCACAAAATGAGACTTTGACCTTGAATTTCCACTGGGCATGGCTGCGACGTTCTGGCTGCGGCGCCGATCACTTCGGTCCTCCACACAGCTCCGATCTCCAGCTGCTGGCTGGCTTTGTTAACTTGCTCGGACTCCGTTGACTCGGCCGTTGTCTCTTAATTAATGAGTTTCTATCACCTGCACGTAGAGTTTGTGTTCATGTTGTGTCATTTCCAGGTCATTTTTTTCGTCAGTGTATTATTTTGCATATTGACCAGCTATTCAGTGCCTTTGTGAGGAGATTTCCTGTCTGGCTTGATGTGCTCTGTGCAGTTGGACACCTTGTCTGTCAGGGATGGAAGTGGCGTGCTTTGGCAAGTTAGGAATTGGAAGCACGTCGTGGCTTGGCTGGTCACTGGTTTATTTGACTTTATTTTTGTCATTGCTAATTATTTGATGGATTGAAAACTGTTATTTCAACAGCACCACAATTTTTTTTTTTTATAGAAATATATTTTTTATGTTAGTGTGGTGGCCTAAATTTGTGTTAAACATTTCAAAATTACCAGTAATTAGGGTTGACTTTTTTTCTTCTTGATAATCTAGCAAGTACACTCATAATAGCATTAATTTGGTAGATCCCAACTGCAGTATTGTACTTTATAATTGCAATCTGACTTTTTCCTCAAAAATGCACAACACTAATGGGAATTAACATTTCATCGTTGTCGTCGTTGCTGTTAATTCTGCTTATTGTTGAGATTCTTTCGTCCACGGTGGATTAATTTTCACTGCGAATAAAAGAGTTCTGTCTCAGGGTTTTATTTTTTGAACTATTTCACTATCTCCTGAGTCTGACCACAGTTTAGAAACACAGTAAAAAAGGTCTGAGCATGTTCAGATTCATCTCTTCCCTTTCCACACATAGACGCACAATGACGTCGTTGTCCTGCAATGAACGACGCAGAAAACATGCTGGTGTTGATAAGGAGAGTGGAAAAGCTCAGACGCGTCCGAATGTTCCATCATCTGAGTGAACAATACAGGTTCTTTAATTGTTCAGCTTCTTGATTCCCATCCCCCCAAAATAAGTGTGTGTAGCCGGAGTTCACGCAGAATCCTGAAATGTAACCTTTCTGCTGTACTATTTGTAGCTGTGTGTCTCAGGTTTGGGATGTCCTCACACGCCTGAGGAACCATCAATGGGTCTTTGGTCTCCCTTCTCCTCGGGGTGGCACATGTGACACACTAGAATCACTTTGAAATGTTTGGAGTGTGCGCATCTCAATGACCTTACAAGTAAGGTCACGTTAGTGTCCTTGTAGCACCAAGGCAGCCATTTTGGCTTCAGCTGAAAGCAGAACATCCATTCGAATCATCCTTGGAGCTGTGCTGAGGAGAAAAGAGGTCAGGGGTTTGTTATGAAAGGCTCATATCTGGGATGTGCTGGAAGTTGAAAATTACATGTTTTAATGAAGGGGCAGTTGCTTTCAATTACATCATCAAAACAGTCACCTGCTGGTAATGGGGGGTGGTGTCCGTCCCCGCCAGGTACTGAGAGGCTGAGAGACCTCACACATGGCTAGAGGCTAAACGGGCAATTTGGGTCGAACTGACCCTTTCTGTCAAAGCCAGCTAATGATGACGATGGCACAGCAGAGGCAGCAGCTGCAACACGGTGATGAGTCTTAATCAGGCTGGCGGAGGCTCTGTGGGGGAGGCTTGCCTCTGGGGATACCTGAGCTACCTGTACATCTGTCAGACTCCATAAAACCTGTCGCTGTTGCTGGATTCACCTCATTGTCTCTGCTTTTTGTTTGCGTTGCCAGGTGGTTGCCTTAGCGATGGATGGGGAGTCGGAACCAAACCCTGCTGTAGCAGAAGAGGCAGGGGAGCAAGTGGAGCCCATGGATGCCAGTTCTTCCCCTCAGCAACAGACCACGCCCCCCTTTGAGGTGGCTGGGGAGGCAGTTTCCATGGTAACAGAAGATGGAGACATGAAGAAGAGCTGCACAGCGGACAATGATGATGATGTAGTTCTGGTAGAAGAGAAGGCTCCCCAGCGTTCAGCCACAACCCTCTCCAAAGACACGCCCAGTACGGACTGCCTACAGCTGCCTGCTGCCGTGGCAACTATGGACATGTCCTCAGAAGAGATGCCTTCAAAGACCACCAGTCCCCTTGCGTTTTCCAGCACATCCACAGTGTCGGCACCTTCTCATCCTTCAACCACAGCAGCAGAGCCCATCATCATTGATGATGAGGAGGACTCTGAACAGAAAGACACTTCCTCCTCCTCCCCAGCGCCCCCTGGAGGCTCCTCCGCATCCCACTCACCAGCTGCCCTCAGCAGCACTGAGCCAGATTCAGAAATCCGGATCGCCAGTGTCACCACACTGGGCCAAAAAGGAAGCTCCACAGTTACGCCGCCACATCCTGTGGAAGTCCAGGCTGACCTGAACCTGATGATAACCTCTGTGACATCACTGCAGGGCGGAGCAGCAGCTGTCACGTTGGTGAGAACCACAAGAGTGTCTGACACTCGCTTTTCCCCAACTATCAATTTATAAGAGAGGGATTTTTTTACTCAGTGAAACAACATTAGGAGATCAAAAGGCAAACCAGTAGAGTTTGTGTGTGGATGATGCATCAACAAGCAGGAAACATATGAACGTGTGGATGTCACAGTTGTTCCTCGGAGGTCGACTCTGCCTGTTTCATTACCTTGATGAGATTCTGCTGATCCGGTCTTCTCTCGTAGTTAATGTGTTGTTATCATGTTTGTAAAGTACGTAGTAAAAAAGGGGGTCCTTTTCTGTGTGTTTTTGTGATCGTAACATGGAAATTGACCGGATTCGCTGTTCCACTCCTGTGGGGTCTGCCTTTCTGGCTCCATAGGCTCAGCGCTGCTTGACACGCCCAGACCCAGCGCAGGCTCTCCGTTGCTTCTTGTGGAATCATAAGCGGTCTAGCATGCCTGCGATCATCTCTGACTGCACTCACCATAACGCAGCCGTGCCTGGTTGTTGTGTAAAAAAAACAAAAACAGGAGCATACGTGCAACTATTTAACTGCTTTTAAGTACAATTTGCATTTATCTCACATCTATTTTTAGTCACAAATGCGAGTGAAATGTTGGCGCTGTTGAGCACTGTAACTTATTATATTGTCTCTCAACTTATGTTGCCTTTTTAGTTTCAATTCACTTGCACCTCTTCTTGTTAGTTGTGTTGTATTTCAGGTACGCATGTCTGGAGAGAGCAGTTGTTGGCACTGTCAGTAATTTTAGTGTGGAAAATAATTACTGCATATTTTGGTATTGACTGCTGTGTTTACTCCATATTTACTTATCTAAGTATAATTTGCAGCTCTATTTTGTTGCAGAGGTTCTATAAACCGCACATCAAATCAGGTCCCCGTGTCTTGGGGTCCTCATCATCTCATCTTGTTGGAGAGTAAAAGTAACGTACTCAACCGTCTGTAGACAGGTGACGGCCAGGCAGAGGAAAACGGCCTGCAGATCAGCAGCACGTTCAGCCTGAATCCAAACACTACATCTGGTCGACCCACAGCCTCCTTCAACCCTGGGCGGGGCTCAGGTTCCGTGGGCCAGCTAGTACAGAACGGAGACACGGGGACACACAACAGAACAGGTAATGTATTCAATTGGGAGCGATCGTCCAGCATCGCTGTGCCTCGTTGCTCGCCTTCATCTCTCCATCTTCTACTTGTGCGCAAAGAGGCAGGGCCCTATTTCAAGACTTTGCTTGTTGCTGTTTAGCCTTCATTCGCTTGATGATGTCATTGATGGATAACCTTAAATACACAGCTGGGGGTCCCTGAATGAAAACCAGAACCAAAGCTGTAGTTCACAATGTGAAGTAGCGTGGGCTCATGGGAGTTGTTGGGATAAATGATAAACAACCATGTTCACAGACAATGTATTCAAAGTTAATACATTTTACGTTTATGAACTTGAGATCAGTTCACTGGAATGAAACATCAGTGTTGGCTAACTTAACATTAACTTGGCTAAATTTCCATTGGGTGACCTCAGTACCCATACAGCTAACGGTCAGACTAGTCACGGCAAAGCTAAATGGATGAGAATGAACGTTACTGTTTACGTTGGTTTGTCGGCTAAAGCGGATGAGACGGTCACGATGTCCCAGAACCCAAAGACGTATTCAGACGTATTCCTTTGTCCATCCAACAGTCCAGAACCCAGAGACTCTTCATTCTCTGTTATAAATGACAAAAAGCTGCAAATTGTTAGATTTTCTTTTGATTGACTTTTTGCAAGTCTACATTTGTGCAAGTCACGAGTTCTGTATCTTGTTATTTTACCAGGACTGGTTACTCGGGCAACTCATTTTATCTGAGTTGCCTAGAGAATATTAATGATTTAGGTTCTCTCTCTCCCTCCAGACTCATGGATTTCTCAGTCGGCTTCGGTTCCACGCAGCCAGAAGCAGACAGGCGTGGACTCTCCATCACCGGCCACGTCCCTGCCCAAGCCTCCAGGCCAGTCTCCCTCCTCTTCCTCCCCAGGTTCCCAGCCACAGCCCAGGACAGTGAAGGTGATTCACTCTGCTCGGTACCGTCCTGTGTAGTTTAAAGTCCGCAGGATGGCCCACAGCTGGAACGACACCAAAAAAAACGTGGTTCAAAACAGTAACTGACAATACCTGTCAGGTAGTGGATTGATTGACAAGTGGAAAATCGACCTGTATTCAGCAGGTTTGGGTGTCAATGTCAAAACCTGTACGCACGCTTGATGCCTTTTTATGATACAATATGTATATTGTTGCTGCAACTCTCATGTGGCTCATTGAAAAGGTAAGGACCCAGAAAGTAGAAGATCCAACTGGCGTGCTGCCAAACAGAAGCTCTCTGTACATGCAGATATATTTATTAGACTTAATTGAGCAAACAAAGCAACAAGCTGAAATTATGCTAAATGTATCTGTTTAATAAGTGGAAACACTCCAGCATCTGTTTTGTTTCTTGTGTTGAGATCACAATTCCTGTATTAGTTAATACGTGATTGAATGAAATTTTCATTGTGGCTTTTTTGAGCGTGCTTGAATCTGTTGGCGTGTGTGGGAGGAGACGAGTTGTTCTGGTAGACAATCACCCGTTATTGTAACACTTCCTCGCAGTCATAAAGTTCATTTATTCCAGGTGACCTGTGCTAACTGTAAAAAGCCTCTGAAGAAAGGCCAAACGGCGTACCAGCGTAAGGGCTCCACGCATCTCTTCTGCTCCACCACCTGTCTCTCCGCCTTCTCGCACAAACCAGCCCCCAAGAAAAGCTGCACCATGTGCAAAAAGTGAGTTTCAAGTCAAAGGTCCTGGAACGGCACTTGAAGTTACGCGGCCTTTCTGGTGCCTCACAAAGCTTTGGGGCTTTTGAAAGAAATTTTGTAACAACAGGGGTGTGATTTTTTTTTTTCTTTTTTCCGGTGTTTGCCGGCTTTTTCAACCTGAAAATGATGCTGTCGTGGAAATCAGATTTTTTTTTTTTTCCGGCTGGGGGGGCGGGGTGCACGGCTGGGTGTGCTAAACTAGTGGAAACCAACTTGATGTAGCCTCCTGTGCCTGCCCGACCTCTCTCAGCTAGCTCAATAAAAGTAGAGCTTCAACTAAATGCTAAATATATTTTAAGTAATGTCACTGGGGGGGGGGGGGGGTCGCATCACGTCATGTCATCGTCGGTGCACCGTGTGTTTTCCTACTTTTTGTCCTTTGCCAATCACACCTATGAACAGCAAAGTCTGAGTTTTCTTTCTTGCTCACATCACAGCTGTGCTCATTGTTTTCCAGGGACATCACAAACATGAAGGGGACCATTGTGGCCCAGGTCGACTCCAGCGAGTCCTTCCAGGAATTCTGCAGCACTGGCTGTCTCGGTGCATACGAGAATAAGCAAAACCCACCCAAGTCAGGCATCAAAACCAAATGTACTGTCTGCGGAAAACTCACAGAGGTCAGTCTGTCTGACACACACGCACATTCCTCCCGCTCCTGTTCATTTATCGGTGATTTTCAAGGAGAATAACAAACAGAAAGCAGAATAAGCTTCTTGTCTAAAGAAGCAGTCGGTTATAAGTGAGTCACAGCTTGGTGATATCGCCGCCGCCATGACTCTGAAGCAGCACCAACATCTTGCTCCACCTGTCGCTCTGCTGTCGTAGAAAAAAGCCCTATCTTGTTTACATTTCTGTTAGCCAATCATAATTGGTGGGGGCGTTGCTAACCTCATGATGCAGCATCAGTGGCCGGGACCATGGGAACCACGTTCTAGTCAGAACATTTGTAACGTATCTTCATAACGGTTGTACGTCTTTGCAGCCGTTCACGCAGTAACCTGGAGAGGACCTGCCGTATTTCACTGTCCAAATATTGGTTGAAACTTGTCAGCGTGTCAGTGATAGAAGGGGGGCGGGCCTAAATAATCACTGGCAGAGTCCTGCATGGGTCCACTCCTATAAACTCACCTCCACCTGTATCCTAAACCTCAGCACTGGTACCGGCCTGTTGTCCGCAGTTCTCACCAAGTCAAATCCAGAGCCGCCCAGACTTGTTGAGATAAGCCCTGCGATCTGGGCTTGGCTTCATGTGTGGTGATTTTGATGTTTCAAGAATACACAATGTCATTTTGATTTTCAAAAAGTCAATAAAACAATCATATGTGGGTTATTTTTTGTACCCGTGCCCGCACCTGTGGATTCTTAGAAATCAATTGGTTTTTACTGTAACAAAACTTTTCTTTGAACCTGTTGGATACCCGGGTGTTCCTGACCCGCTTCAGGACGCTTGAGCTGGACTGCTGCTGCGACACAACATAGGAGCATCGTTTTCTCTGCTTTCGTGCTTCTTCTCCAACCTTCCACCATCAGCACTTTAGTTATCCAGCTGCAGCGCATTAAACAGCACAAACGTGGCTGCAAAAGTCACTTCAGACACATTTGAGGCTCTTCAGAATCCCTCAGGGTGACACGCGTATTTAACTTGATCTGAATACACACTTATATTTGTATTTCTAGTTAGATGGTCGTCGCCCAGAATGAAAGAAACTGTGACTCTGGGGTTTAACGGAATTGTGAGTGATGTTTAGGTAATGACACTCTCAGTGTCTCTTCTGCATTTTTGTCTGTCTACAGATCCGGCACGAGGTTAGCTTTAAGACTGTGACCCATAAGATCTGCAGCGACACATGTTTCAACGTTTACCGCAGGGCCAACGGGTTGATCATGAACTGCTGCGAGCAATGTGGCGACTACCTACCCAGCCGAGCGTCAGCCAACCACTTCCTGCTGGTGGATGGCCAACAGAAACGCTTCTGCTGCCAGAACTGCATCAGGGAGTACAAGCAGGTACTGTGGACTTTGCCCGATTAGAACTCAGCTCTTTGATTTTGTGTGTTTTTTATATTAAAGTTGCTCATCTTTGAAAGCCAAACCCTCGATTTCTATCAGAGTTTCTCTTAATGTAGCTGTGGTGGTTTCTCCTCTTCCTCACAGCCAGGATGTTGCCCAGAGCTCCAACTGTAATATAAAGACAATACAACAATGATTCTGGTCTTACTGAGTGTTGGAGGGCAGCTGCAGTAACACAAATGGACGGTTGGTCAACCAAAACCTTGTGGATCCATGAAGTTTCTCACAAACATTCATGAGTGACTGAATCTGATCCTTAAAGTCTTCTCCTGTTGTCCGGCCAGCACATCTAAGGTCACACTTTCCTCAACCTCTGCCTGGCAACATGTAACCAGGTCTTTCTAATTAGTCATTAGCACTAGCATATTTACCAAAACATCGACATGTTAGCAGCGTCATTGTGAGCATGTTGATGTTAGCAGTTTGGCTACAGAACTGCTAGCATGAGTGATGAGGAGAACTTAGCTCCACGGACGATGATGATGATGATGATGATGATGATGATGCTTCATCAATGATCCGGTGAAGTTTTTTCTCTTTTCCAGAGGGTTGACATGTTCTCCCTCTCTATCTCAGGCCCACAGTAAACTTGCAAGCTGCTTGACTTGCAAAACGCTGATCAAGACAGGCGAAGTGCTCCACAGCCTGGGAGCAGGCGGCACCATGGGTTCCTACTGCTCAGTCAACTGCATGAATAAGGGCAAGTTAGCCTCAACCTCCTTCCAGAGTGAGTAACCAGCAACATGACACCTCTCCCAAGGCTGTAGCCACAATGGTTTTCAGACACTCGTGGAAACACCTCAGACATTGTCAACAACACTCGTTTCCTCTGTTTTGGTGGTTCGCTGCAAATCAGCACAAATACCTGCTTGATGGCTTTCTCTTTGCTGTCGGTGTGTACTGGTGTGTAACATGCAGATTATTTATGACAGTTTTAAGACAAGATACTTGTCATTGTAACATTTACAACAAAGTGGGTGTGGAGTAGACCAGCATCAAACATGAGGACAAGCTGCAAGGGACAGCAGCCCAGGAAAAAGAGTGCACACTATAAGACGCAGCAGGACTCTGTACTGCACTGCATTAACTACTATGAATACTGTAATTAAGTATCACACGCTGGGAATTTATATCACACCGAGCAGATAATAAACATGGTTAGCAGTGGTCTCGCATAATTAGGCATTACCCTCATTGCAACTTGCTCGGGACGTCCTTTCATCATGAGTATCCAGCAGCTGGCCTTGTAATTCAGAGGTCGCTGCAAGCAGAAAGAGCAACAGATCATCAGCAGGGGGAGTCCTAAGCCAAGAACTCACACTGACTGAGTCAAGTCTTTGTCTGTTACCGACTGTTGAATCATCAGTTCTTGTTTTCATTTGAATAGAATCTGATTTGATCCATATTTTCTTTAAACATTTGCTTTCATTTTTCCCACACAAGACGGAAGAGTTGAAAACTAAATGGATACTTAACAAATTGTAGGGTAAAACTAAAACCAGTTCAGACTGGGCAGTCAGACTTGCCCGACTCTGTGGATGTCTCTGCGGAACGCTGCCATGTTTGTTTCCATCCTGAGCCACACAGAGAATGCCAGCTTGGGCAGCTACCGTCACATCATTTGTCTCCATGCTCCTCGCCCTCCACCGTCTCCCAGCTTGTCCTTCACTCTCGGGTGCTCCACCCTGCTGCTTCCTCAGTGAAGCTAAAGCTAAGCTAGCTCCTGACACATCTGCATCCAGTCCTCCAGCAATCTAACTTAACTTGTGACACCAGAGCAACATCTCCCAGTCGAAGTGGAATTGTTAGACTCACTTGAGGTTTACTGAAGGGATCAATAAGAAGCAGTGGTGGGACAGTCGGTAAGATGTTTAGATGTCAGACTGACGTCAGCTCAGCTACACACTACAGGCAGCCCCGCCCCCTCCATACCAGTTACACATGGTGACCTGCATAACACGCATTCCACTGCGACTTTGACTGTGAGATCTGAAGCGGAGTAAATGAACTGTCATATCTTAACTCTTTGAGACTTCAAAAAAGGCATAAATGTGTGTTTTGGCAGGAGTGTTAAAGTTGAATGTCTTCCCATGCAGACGCAGAGCCCACGTGTCACTTCTGTAAGAGGAATTCACTACCACAGTACCAAGCCACACTGCCGGAGGGAAACATCCTCAATTTCTGCAGCTCACAGTGTGTTACCAAGTTCCAGGTGGAGACTCCTTGTCAGTTCAAAGCAGAAGACGCTAATCCTGGTCTTGATAAGACTAAATACATTTACGAATGCAGATGAAATGGTTACGCTTGTATGACGTCCCTCTGGAGATTTAGTCTGTTGTACCGATATTATAGTCCAGGCTAAGTTGGATCAGCCGCCTATTTGGTGTCTTGATTGGGAAACATCTTCTTTATAAATTGGAATTCATATCAAAAACCAAGGAACCCCAGGTTCTCTCTGTGGGTTCTGGGATCTGGGTGTTTAATTTAGGACTGAGTTGAACAGTTTTGCATGTCAGCACAGCAGCTCAGCTGAATGAAAAAAAGATTCTCTGACAGCACCATAAACCTGTTCGCTGATACTATTTCATTAGTTCATTTTACTAAAAACTAACATGAAGACACATTAGTTGACATGGAGTGTGTTCATGAGTTTGTTAGTAATTGTGCCAATATATTTTCATCGATCTGCAAGGTTTTTAATTTTCTGGGTGTCAACCATTACAGAATGCAACTCTTCAAACAACCACTAACGGACAGACGCCACTCTCCACCAACAACGCAGTCCAGCTGAAGTGTAACTACTGTCGAGGAGCGTTCAGTCTGAAACCTGAAACTCTGGAGTGGGAGGTGAGACGGTCCCGATGAACAGCCTCCACATTTTTATGTAGAAATAAAAGCCAGTCAGTCACAATCGTATGAATTTGCGGTCCCCTGCTGGCAGTGCCGGCTTTCTGTTCGACATTTTCCATCTTGCATCAGTAGATTGAACGTTTAAACATAGAATAGTTATCCACGTGTGTCTCCCCTCAGGATAAAGTCTACCACTTCTGTAGCAAGGCGTGTTGTGAGGATTATAAGAAGCTCCACTGCATTGTGACGTTTTGTGAGTACTGTCAAGAGGAGAAGACGCTACATGAGACGGTCAAGTTCTCCGGGGTAAAGAAACCTTTCTGCAGTGAAGGTACTAACACACCTCTCCAGGACACCTGAGAAATCGGAGCAGTGATCTCAAAATCTTTCACCGTCTAATTATCGCAAAATTATCGGTGTTGTCAAGATTGAGCCATTTCATACCCATTTAATCGTTTTTCAGCATGTTTTAGCTAATTTGTCTTCTTCTGTCCAGGATTTTTCTTCATTGCTTCCAGATTAGACCACTTCGTCTGTCTAATCCCTCATTTATGCTTTTCTTTTTATCTCTGTTATTCCATCTGTTTCCTTTCCAGGCTGTAAACTCTTATTTAAGCAGGATTTTATCAAGCGGTTGGGTCTGAAGTGTGTCAGCTGTAACCACTGCAATCAGCTCTGTAAGAGAGGCGTGACCCGGCAGCTCGGCGGTTTGACTCGAGACTTCTGCAGCGAGATGTGCGCCAAGAAGTTTCACGACTGGTACTACAAGGTCTGCTGGCAGCCATTGATTCAATCAAAGATTCAAAACTCATGCGCGCTCAGGTCTGTGTGATTGTGACTCTGTGGAACGTGTCCTTGTGTGGCCACTAGGCGGCGCGGTGTGACTGCTGTAAGGTGCAGGGGAATCTGACAGAGTCGGTGATGTGGCGAGCGGAGATGAAACATTTCTGTGACCAGCAGTGTCTTCTCAAGTTCTACTGCCAGCAGAACGAGCCCATCATGGTCACGCAGAAAGGCCCCGAGAACACCAGCCTGGGTACAAACTTATTAGAGGGTCAAAGAATAGAGAAGGAACATTGTTTTAGAGAACAGGAGTCATTATGTGTGTCTGCTTATTTGTTGTCATTCGCTGAAATGTAATGTGGTTCTTTTTTGACTTTCTTTTCTCCAGGGCTTGAAATACAGGGAAGCAAACTTGGGGTAAGTAAGAGTCCATTACTTGTTACCTTGTCAAACTAATCTGCTAAAACTTCTGAAATGTCTCCCTCTCTCGCCAGTTACACGTGCTGACCTGCAGCAAATGTTTTGTCGGACTGAATTTACCTACCGTCTGACTGAACAATATATCCCTCGTTGCAGCTGGTGAACCATGGAACGCTGGCGTACGCCGGCGGAGGAGTGATGAGAGATGTCAAGAACAAGGCAGTGCTCTGCAAACCGCTCACCCTGACCAAGGCTACCTACTGCAAGCCACACATGCAGAGCAAACTCTTACAGACAGGTCAGACTGCGAGCTACCTGAGGAACCGTTCAGACCCGATGTTTAAAGATCCATGTTGATCGTGACTGAATGACCCTGAAATGAACGTCCTAGCCCCCCTATGAAGAGGCTGTGTCTCAATATCTGTCTTCACAGACGTGGATGATGGTGTGAAGAGGGAGTATGTTCCCGTGCCCATCCCCGTGCCCGTCTTCATCCCCATGCCCATGAGCATGTATTCCCAGGTTACTCCCATGCCAGTCTCCGTGCCTGTACCGGTAAGGCCAGGTCTCCCAAGCTAGTGAGCGACACTGAACTTTTACCCACGATGCTTTTGTAGATGTGACCAACCAGACAAACTCTTTTATGAACACTTTGTGCATTTTTCAAAGAATTCTTAAGATTAAATATTAAACTTCAGCCAAGCAAATAAAGTGGCCATTTACCATTGTCAGCCATCTGATGACCACCTGCCGTGTCCCATCCCGCCCAGGTTCCTGTGCCTGTGTTCCTGCCCACCACCCTGCAGGGGGCTGAGCAGATTGTCCAGAGCATCAACGAGCTGAAAACCAAGGTGCCCTCTGACCCCCGGGAGGCCGACCTGCTGTCTATGGCGGAGGTGATTGCTGAGGACCAGAAACCAGGTACACCAACACTGGAGATCAGGCATGTAGTAAAGACACAGCAGATAGGAACTGTCCGGCCCAGAGTCACGGAGTATGTTTCAGTACAACCCGAGCCTGCTACCTAAGCAGTAGCACTCTTAGTTGTCAGGTGTACTACTGTATATAGTATATGGTTATATAGTTTAGTTTTACTCAAATTGCATAACAAATGCTGTGACTGTGTGTTCTCAGAAATGAAGCCGGTGAAGGTGAAAAGGGAGCCTGTGGGGGAGGAGAGCAGAAGCTCTGAGGAAGAGGAGGAAGAAGAGAAGGAAGGAGAGAAGGAGGAGGAAAAATATGAGCCTGATTTGGACCTGGAGGCAGACTTCCCTCAAGGTAAATGGCCAGTGAGGTGATGGACAGATGGATAAAAATAATACTCATGATGTGAGTTGTGTTGTTTAAAAGCTTCTATGATAGATAACCAGATCAGGGAATGATGGGTTTTCACAGCAGTAACTTAAGACGAGTGTCAAACAGCTGAAGGTGGCCATGAAACATGAGAACAAACCTGGTATCTGAGAGAAAACACGCAGACACGGGGAGAAGTGAAGCTAGAGTGATGGAGTCAGACGTTACCGATGACTGAGAGCTGAACACACAGACCTTTTGAACCATTTTCTCTCGCACAGCCCAGTCGAGCCTTGCCTCCTCTGCGAGGGTTTTTCCATTCATTTTATTTGATTACCTGTACTGTGAGACTGAGCATTTTTGAGTGAATTTGCATTTTTATTCACATTTCAATAATTTGCGACGCACAGAACCCCGTTAAACAAAGCATCTTTCCTGGTATTGTTTGGAATGCAGAGCTGTTGGTCTCCTCTCAGACTTTATTTCCATAGATGTGTGTGTTATTGCAGTGGTTTTGATTAGCATCCTAATGATCCAACATCCCAACTGAGAAACTTCTCATTTGCTATTCAGTGCGGCTTGTCGGTTATTTGCTGCGACCAAATCTTGACACCCTCAGAAGCCAAACCAGCCTCTCTGTCCTCAGCACCAGTGAAATGGCTCTTACATAACCAGACACTGTGCGGTTTTATTGGATCAGAGCAGTAATTGGGATTAAAATTCCTGCCTCTGGTTATTTTGGGCTGATGTTGTCTCTTAGGGCAGGGAGGAGGTTTCTCCTGGTGTTCAGAGGGGAGGTGCAAAGTCATTCACTGAATCCAGAGGAGGCCAAAGTTCGATGTACCAGCTCGCCCTGTTCAGTCCATCTCGTCTACACTGAAATATTCCAACTGTAGGATGTTGAACAGACATTCCAGCAATGGGAAGATGAACCCGTTCACTCTGGTGAGCCCCAGCTCAGTGCTGATGTTCTGTGTACATCAACTATTGAACCCTGGATATTGAGTGAGACAAGGAGATCACAACCACAGGTGGCTAACCTGAGCTTCCTCTCTGGGATCGGTGCTCGAGGCCGAAGAACACCAGGTCCGTCGTTGCAATCAGGTTTATTGTTCTTCCTTCGCCATGTGACCACGCCGTCCTCCAGCATTTAAGATGGTAGAATCTCTGTGGAAACGGCTCTGTTTCTGCTGTGTGGCGGCCACAACAGACTGAACCGGTGTTGTTGCTTCAAAGCCCCAGGATGCACCACTGATGTAATGCAGCGTTTCAGGGGTTAGTCTGGCTAGATTGGATCAGCGGTTGGAAACCACTTGTGTGTGAAATTAGTCTCTGCAAGATGTCGCTCTCTCAGGAGCGCAGCAGTCATCCTGGTGTACACCCAACACTTGCGGACTGTAATTTTGACGTAGATCTTTTTCCTCTCGAGTGCTCTCCGGCTATTGATGGGTTTTAAAATGCTGAGTCATCTGAGGGTGAGGGTCAGTGACCCCGAGTTCTATAGAGATGGGAATCGTTCCCGTCTCGGTGGTTAAAGTTTTTTTTTTTTAACCGAGGAAACGAGTCATCAGAAGATGTGTGGTCTGTGTCAGGCTCAGATCCTGCCCCAGTCCTGGAGGGAATGGACGAGGACATGGGCTTCACTCTACCTCCAGTCCTGGCAGAGGACAAGGATGACCTGGAGGAATCACCGCCTCGACCTCAGCCCAGGAGACAAGTACGCCCTCCAAACATCTACGTACACGTGGCTTGTTGCCTTTGCTTTAGGCTATTGAATGTCCAGTAACTGCCATGTTTGTGTTGCAGGGGAACAAGAGGCTGGCAGTGGAGGGGGGATCCAGTCTAGCTTCATCCGCTTCTTCTCCTGCAACGGGCAGACATTCGGAAGGACGCTCTCTGCCTCTAAAAGCTCGCTATGGCGTCAATGCCTGGAAACGCTGGGCGTTATCTCCCTCTGACCAACCTAGGGAAACCAAAGTAGAGGACGGCTCCAAGCCAGGTGACCATTTACATCCTGTGCTGGCACTGCGGTTACAGTGTTACTGTTTAAATACTGAAGATGAAAATCAGAATTCAAATGTCACATTGGAAGTGTTTGTGTGTGTGTTCTCAGTTCCTGCAGCCCGGTCAAAAAGCAACTTGTTGTGTCTGAGTTCGGAGGAGCTGAACTTGGCTTTGTCCCGGTTTGTTTGGGAGGTCTGCAGGCCCAGTGGGGAGCGCTACTCGCCAGACAGCATCCTCTACCTCTGTCTGGGGATCCAGCAGGTGGGTAGCAACACCAGAACCAGCCACGACACCGCTTTGATGCGTAGATACTGGTTTAGTACCAGTCAGCGGAAACTCTTTTTTTGTCTTTTCATTTGTCATCGTCTATATATGCCAACAAGAACCTGATTGTTTGCTGATTTCTGCTGCCAAAGGTGTCAGGTGGTTTAGGGGTTCAAGTCTTTCTCAGGACTTGTGTTGCATGTCATCCCCCATCTCTCTCTCTTGTGCGACTGTTCACTCCCTCAGCTGTAGCTATCAAGGTTTTGGTACCAATTAAGTCAATTTTGAATGTACTGACCCACTAGCATCTGCGTTACTGAGTACTGATTGAGGTTAAATAAGCTCTGGTGCCAAATTTCACTGTCTGACAGCACACGTGGGTGGGACAGTAATGTACCGTGTGACATCCTCCCCGCAGTGTGTTTAAGCCCCTCCCATTTGTCTTGTCCACACCTGGTGTGTAGATCCATCTGGAGCGAAGGTGTGCAGGGGACCGTAGTCTGGGCTATGGCGAAACAAAATCTGTCTCAAGTGTGGCTATGCAATGACAAAACCCTCAGCAAAACTTGCAAGGCAGAGTTTGCCATGTCAGCACATCTAACCTGAGGAAACACCTGGTCAAACACAAACTGAATCTAAGAGCTGAAGTGTGTGAATGTAAAGGTTTCCCACACAGCAGCTCCAGCTAAGGTTAGCAGCACGCCAGGAAACTGAGTTTCAGCTTCTTCTGTTTTTGTTAATGCCTTAAATAGCATTTATGTTGTTGTAGAGAAAGTAAAAGAAACTAATTCTGTGTGGTCACGGTACCCATACATGTTGGAATGTAAACGGTACACAACCTGCAATCAAATGAAGGCCAAAGCCCCAGAAAAATATTGATTCCTGACAAAAAAGGCAAATGAACACATGCAATGCAAGTCAATAATGTCATTTAGCTTCCCGTAAGCTAATCACCATACTAATGTTAGTGCTTCCAATCGCAGTAAAAATTTGTATTCATTGTTGATGATTGTTTAATTCACTAAAAGTGCTAAATGTCCTGAAGTGACACAAAATAGCAGCTCAGTTCTGTATTGTAATGTTCCTGCTAACACATCAAGAAATGAACCTGGTTTACCTTCCCTACTTGTGCTGTTAAAGTCCCTTGAATGCCATTTTGGAGGTAGGAACCAAAGTTGTGGGGATTGTTTCTAGTGGGACAGGCTTACTAGTGCGCAGGGTTCCCCTCCTGCCCTCACATGTGAGCAGCAGCATGGCTGCAGGGTGGAGCGCAGGCTTGAACCACGTCTTCTGGAATTTGATGTTTGTGGCAGTGAAACGTAAGGAAACTTTCATCTTTTCTGTAAAACTGGAAAACCTTGTAAAGGTGCGCTTGATGTCTGGGAGTCTGATGTGGTCGCAGCTTGAGACCTCACGGCTTTGTGGGTCTGCTGCAGGCTAGCAGAGAGCTAGCAGAGCTTTTCTCTCTGCCCGATCCTCTTTGAGGACTTTAGGCCGGTAAATAGTTTCTCTTGTTCCAGCGGAGCGTGAATCCCCAGATTCGTGTCCAGTGATTTTAACTCTTTGCTGTTCACATCCTGAGAAACGGTGATGACGGT
This sequence comes from Aulostomus chinensis, assembly GCF_037954235.1. NCBI lineage: Eukaryota > Metazoa > Chordata > Actinopteri > Syngnathiformes > Aulostomidae > Aulostomus > Aulostomus chinensis. Next base: position 25,766,704 of record NC_141331.1, read on the forward strand.
TCAAGTATGAGGACACTCGCTTCTGATCTTCTCAAGCCTTCGTTGCTCACGGCGAATGTTGACCGGCCATTCTTCTAAAAGGGTGTTTTCGTGTGTTTTCAGCATCTGCACTCCAAAGGCCGAAAGGATGACCTTTTCAGTGACCCTTGCTACCAGCAGTTTGGGGAGGAGCTTAACAAAGTTCTGAAGGACTGGCAGCCCAGCGTGCTTCCTGATGGTACACACACACACACACACACACAGATCACCAATGTATACCTACTCTGTAAAAAAAAAAAAAAAAGTGGTCACATTTTAAACCATCACAGTGATCGACAGTGAAAACAGGGTTAGGTCTAACAAATAGAATGAACACTGTGGGGGAGGGTGTGTGTGGGTGGGGGGAGTGGTCAGACCAGACCAGACCAGCAGCAGCGTCCAATGATTATAACTCTTCTGCTGTTCACATCCTGAATGCTGTGATTGCAATGTAATGTTATATGAGGACAGTCGGTGCTGACTGAGCCGGTGAGATGGACACACGCTTTCTTAGATTTGTAACAACCTCCCATTCTGCACTGTGACCACGTAACTATTTGTTTTATTTCTAAACATAAATAAGAAAAAGTGCCATTTTGCCCCATCAGATCTTAAATAGGACACGTGGTCAGAGTCTTGGATAGGGGAGAGCTAGTGTCATGATGGCTGCTGTCTCCAGGCTCGCTGTGGGGCCGCGTGGAGGAGCAGAGTCTGTGGAGCAGCCGGCAGCTTGGCGAGCAGAGTCCTGGCGCTCTGCTGCGCTCTCTGGTCTACCTGAACACCAAATACTTCGGCCTGCGCACCGTGGAGCAGCACCTGCGCCTCTCCTTCGCCAACGTCTACGGCGCTGACACGGTCCATCCTGTCAGCAAGGAGACCACCGTTTGCATCCGCGTGCCTTCCATCTCTCAGGATCACCACGGTGAGGCCTGACCTGTGTGTGCAGACACCTGTGCTAACACCCACCGAGTCACTCTTAGCGCTCATCAGTCACCCCCAACACACGGTTAAAGAACACACAAAATATTGTCCAGCGACGTAATGTCCTACACAAAGACAGCACTGGCTACTATTACAGAAGATCTGGTGTTTTGTGTGTCAGTTCAAATATTTGTAAGAATATCTGCACAGTGTCCCAATCGTATACCTTAATCACCTGTAATCAACCTAAACACTGCAAACACTCTCAAAACTCAACGTCGGCCAACATTTAAAGCTCAGTGTCGTTTCCTCTCCAATCTAAAGTGGAATATCTAAGATGGCGCTCCTCTGGGACATCCAGTCATCAAGCGGCTTCGTATTTAACCCTTTCTTTCTACATTTGTCCTGCTGTTTTCATCACCGTTGTAGTAACCACTGAGCACTGGTCTTGCATTTTGTCGCTCAGCTTGTGTGGAGACGTTAAAGCGTCCTGTTCGAGCCATTGTAAATAAAAGTGATCCATGTTTTGTTCTCTCAGTACAAACAGAGTCTCAGAAGAGGAAGCGTTTGTTGGAGGATGGCGAGCCGGACTACGAACCCGATGACGACTCAGGAGGGTCAACGATCCGCTGCCCTGTCAAGAAGCACGAGTGCCGCCTATACGAGCTCTACAGGTCCAAGTGGTGGGTTCAGCTCTGCTTTCACGTTGTCTAACTGGGCTCCTAACCTGGGCCATCGTTCCTCCTCCCGTTTATTCAACTTGAATCATTTGACACAGGAAGTGGATTCAGAAGTTTAGAGCAGAATCAGCTGAGTTCACATCTGAGAGTTGCTCCTTTTGAAGAGTGAGGCGGATGCTCTGGAAGCTGGGATGATGCTCCTATACTTGGCTGCTGATTGGCTTTATATTGCAGTTCTACATGCTCGTAAATCATTATTATTTATTGTTGTTGTTGTTGTTTTTTGTTACGAACCGTTTGTGCCAGCCGAGTCGCTCTGAATCGTTCTTGAGGACTTCTGAATGTTTGGCTCACATGAAACTCTAACCCGGCGCAAGTCAACATCCTTTACCTCCAAATTCACTTTTAAACTTCAATGTGCGAGAGATTAAAAGGTCTATTTTTGCCTTTTCGGGTGTTGCTGCTGTTCCGTGAGGTGTAGCACAACCCTCAGAGACTGATGCACCAGAGTTATCATCACTTTCAGTCTGATGGCAGGCAGTTAAATGATGCGGGAAACCTCATTTCTTGGCTTTTGTAAATGTTTTGGAAATACAGTCAGTGTGTTTTTTCAAATGAACTGTTTACATGTGTTAATATTAATATGGAGACAAAAGTAAATATCAGATGTCTTGGTTCTGGTCAAAGTAATCGTAAAATATCAGCCAAAGATATTCCAGTCTCAGTAAATTGCTCCGTTTTAGTGGGGACGCATGGCCGCTTCCTCCCCAGCTGGAGTCCTGTGATTAGAACTCGTTGCTGTTCACATCCTGAAGCCGAGTGTTGACTGTTGAGTGATGAGGACTTCACCGTACAACAACCTCACACAGCAACACAACCACAACAAAACATTCATGCATGTCTCTGCCCCCTCCCTCCCTGCAGCCCGGCGCTGTTGTGGGAGCGTCTGGACGTCCTCTACCTTCAGCCAGAACCAGCCTGCAGTCCCGACGGTCCGCTGTGGTTCAGCTCCACACCTTTGGAGCGACACATCCTGGAGAGCCTCCTCACCAGAGTCCTCCTGGTCCGGGACATTTACACAGACAAAGAGCATCCGGAGGAGGGGGAGCCGGAGGAGGAGGAAGGGAGAGAACAAGTGGGGGGAGAGTAGCAGCTTTGGACTGATGTGGGAAGATGGTACTAGTGAGTAGTGTGTGTATCTGGTCCTCCTTCCCTCTCCTTGCTGTCTTGCTGTGTCCTCCTGGTGAGGGACGTCCACGACAGAGGAGGAGGAGGATGAAGAGGGTGTTGACCAGCCGCTCCGGCGTGCGTTTCTGCTAATGACAGAGGAGGATGAAGGAGGAGGTGCTGTTATTTGTTCCTGTGATAACAAGAATCTGGTAAATGACTCTGTGCTAATTATAATTGGATGTTCTCTGGTCGGGAGACGCAAAGATAAGTAGATCAAAAGTACGGACCTGATGTCCTGCCGTTGGAGGCCGCCAGAGGCACAGAAACATGCCGTTACTTCCTCCGCCTCTCACCTCCTGTGGAAGACGGAGGAGAGAAAAGGTCGACACAGGTGGACGCACCCCTGGTTGGTAGCTTGAATCCCATCTTCAACAGTCCACAGGAGTCTGTTTTTCTCCTGTCATGTGGCAGAAGAGCAGCTGCTGCTGCGCGTCGCCGCCGCCGCCGCCGCTGCTGCTCTACATCCTTTAAACATCGTTGCACTGACTTTGATAACTAGAATCAGGTTCTTTGTGTTGCTGAAGGAGCAAGAAACACCAGGCCCCATCAGATGAGGTTTACTGTTCAGTTCTGACATTTCAAGCCCGTTTCACCACAGCTGGGTGGAGTTTGGTGTGGTCACAAGTGATGTCAGAGGCCCGAGGTCACCTGTATCTTACAGCTGCAAACCACAAGGGGTCAGTAGAAGCAGAGTATTTGTTTTCAGGAGTTTCAAGCAGGCAGGTTTGTGAATCTGATCAGAAGGAACTCTCTCACCAAAGTCAAACACCAAGAAGAAGTAAACGATCCCAGAGGAACGGATGGGCAGTGGCCGCGGTGGCCAGGCCACAGCTAATCAGGTAAATGAACGGGGAGTGTGTGGGGGACTGCTCGGTCAGAGTCCTGCACATTTCCCAACGTTCTAATGGCTCGCTGCCTCTTCCTCACCATCAGGACGTCCCACACCTTCTCTTAACTGGGCTGCTGTCATACGCTCACATCACGCCTCTTCCTTCATCACGGCTCTTCCTCAGTCAGCTCTCAGGTGAAACTGTTGCACCCCAGATGACTTCGGCCTGTTCCTGCACGGTGAGCACGGAACCTGGAGGCGGTGCGGGAGAAAGGCGACCTACCGACATGCTGCATTTCTTGCTGGGACACTAGGGGAACCTCTGTGTGATGTAGCATTCTACGTGTACTAAACCCAGGTTGGGTTGCGTTGAAGTGTAAATATCTCCAAAACTAGGTGGGTGTTTGAAACGAAACTGAAATTTAGGAAACAACTTGCAGCTCAAAAACCTGCCCTCGTGACCTTTTTTTTGTAAGACTGATTATTTATTTCTCCTCTTATTCGTTCCATGGGCTTCTTGGATGGATTATTTTTATGGGTGCTGTTTTCATCACAACCCTCATTCGTTGTAAACCAGCTGCGGTCCTGCTCACCGGCCTCCTCCGTGTCCGCGCGGCGGTAAAAACACGCAGGTGTCTGTTAAACTTGAAGGACGGCAGGCGCCCCAGGGCTCCTGCGCGTCTGCATCTTCCTGCCGTTTCTCCTGGGCCTCCGACTCGTGGGTGTGGGGGTCGAGGCGCCCTCATCTTCCCCCGGGTGACTGCACTGCTGAAGCTTGTGTTGTAATTATTTAATTCAATTTTGATCCATTATTTCCCCTCTTGAACTAAACTCAGGTTTACTTTCTGAGTTCGTTTTAATTGATTTTCTTATTTGTGGTTCAAGTCCCACACCCCCTCGCCCCACCCTATTTTTTTTTTTACTTTGCATTTTAACCATGAAGTTGGTTTGTTTAAATGAATTGGATAAATGTCATCAGGATGAAATTGAGGGTTGTATGAGGCTTTTGTTGGTATTCTGACTTCGATTTGAGTAAGAAAACAACCGAAAGCTTGCGAGACTCCACAACCAGTACCTCCCAGCTGCTGCACAGCACCGCTCGCATCCCGCCGGGTTGAAGTCCGACTCGTCTCATGCTTCTTACAAGGCTCTGCTGCTCCTGGCTGAGAAGGATTTCACCGGCCAGCCCCCAGTCGATCTGCTACTGTTACTTTCTCCACTTGACTGCTTTCCCTGGTCTAGAACTGAGACTTGGGTAAAGAGGGACGACGTTGGTCCGGATGTTGGCGTCTCAGACCACAATGCAAACCTTTAAACGTGACTGGACGTAAGAACTGATGCGTCATCAGCGGACTTTTCCTTTCTGGACTGGGAGGCAGCAGCCGACCTTGGAGGCTGCGGCCGGCGTCAGAGCCGAATGTGAATGTGCCTAACTGTAAATACTGACAGTGAGTGAGTCTGATGCTTTGTGTGTGGGCTGATCTGCTGATACGGTCATGTTAAATAAATGATTTCATTTTCTAACCAGACTCCTGCCATGCTTGGATTTCCTTGTGTTGTCACCAGACCCGGATTAACATCACGTGATGAGGGTGAAGACGCAGTTTGGTTGTGCCTTTTTTTGTTGTTGTTTTTAAATTTCCCCTTGAACCAGGGGTGTCAAGCTGGTCCAGTAGAGGGCCTGAGGCTGCAGGGTCTCACTCCAAGCCAGCAAAAGCAACACCTGATCCAACAAACGAGCAGTGAGGACACAGCTTTATTGATTTAAGTTGATTCAGGTGTTGCTTTTGCTGGGTTGGAGTGAGACCCTGCAGCCTCACGACCCTCTACTGGACCAGCCTGACACCTGTGCCTCAAACCCTGAGTGATTGGACCCTCGTACCCCCCTGGGAGCCCAGGAAGACACTGCTGCTCCTGCCCCTGGTTCAGTAGAAGCTAGCAGACACAGTTGGGACACGACAGTGTGAATCTGCTCAGCTCGTTCGGTGAGGTGAAGCAAAGCGAGAGACACGCGGTCGTCATGATGGTTCTGGCAAGTGTCACGAAGAAGATCCCTGACTTCAAAATAAAAGCTGCGACTTCAGATGAAGGATGGTTTTACATGCAGTAAATCTGTTCTGACGCTTCCAGAAAAAACAAAACAATTCATGCAACATTGTAAAGAACCGTTGCTCCTGCACTCCTTCAGGGCACTATGTTCTAAGCCACGTGGGTTCCCCAGAAACAGCAACTCAAAGCAGGTGTGCGGTACCACTGCAGAATGAGATGGTGTGGGTGGGTGTCTTTCCGTTGTCACCCTCAATGAGGAAACCTAGTAAAGAGTTTTGAAGGACACACACCTATCAATCAAAATGTGACTTTACAGCTAAATTAGGTGTGCACACACGTGATAACACCCATGGTTAAGTACAGCGGGTGACGTCACACTGGCTCAGCAAGCCCAGCTACGTCAGACGTTCCACAAGCAGACTCCCGACTGTCCCTGTCCAGTCATTCTGTAACGTTTGCAGTTGCCTGTTATTTTGTAAATGTTCTATCAGATGATGTGAAAATGGATTTTACAAACCTTCCTAAAATAATTACCTGTCTTTTTTTAAGTTTGTTGTTGCTTCAATCAACTCCTTTTCATGTTCTGTTTTTTTGTTTTCTGAAAAACTTGGAAAAAATGACGTAGGTGATTTATTTTAAGATGGCGACGATGTGTGGGTTGTGTGTCATAAACCAAGCAGGTCCGACTCGATCAGATGCGGTCGTGAAAATGTGATATTGTCAATAATCAATAATTGATTAATGTTCAAATTTGAAACTGACTTTTAAGGTCAAATTTTGTATTAAAAACAAACAAACAAAATTGAAAGCCCTTGTCTGTCCGTCTCTCTTCAATTAATTAAAATTAATTACATATTTTGCAGCTCTGTTTTTAATTCACTGCGCCCTCAAGTGGCCAGAGAGAGAAATACATGTACCTTGTGGGCAGGCCACAAAGCCGCAAGATTCAACTTGCTCTCACAACTTAGTCGTTTGATATGTTGTTGTCAGGAATTAATGATTTTGAGGGAATAAGTTATATCTTGTGGCCTCAAAATAACTCTGTGTTGGGGGGGGGGGGGTGAGTCCATCCATAACACGGTTGTTAGGACCTCGACATGTTTCACTGTAAACTTATAGCAGCAGGGTAAAGAAGGAAATGTGAAGTTAAATGTGGAAGTTGCAAAGTTACGACCAGAAATCTGAGAGTTCCCATGACTACATCATCCTGGAACCACTGGGACTGGGTTTTGGGGGCCCAGTCCTGGGTGGAGACCATGGACCCTCTTCAGTGTGTCAGGGTCTGACCTCTCTCACTATCATGTCCCAGTTACCAAGGTGCCAGGCGTGTTATCTGGGAGGTGACAGACAACAGGGTGGGGGGAAATGTGGCCCATCAACACCTGAGGGGCGTCAGTGCAACACCCAGAGAGGAGAGGCTTAGGGTCACCAGACAGGAAGCTGAGCAGGTGAGGAGGACATCACGTTGACCGTGCAAGCGCCGGACGGGAGCGTGGCGGTCACAGGGTCCTGGAGACGGACCGGAGGAGGTGATGAGCAGGTGACACCGCAGCAGCCGGGGGCTTCTCCTGGTTCTCATGGAGGTGGACTGAAGACAGCAGCCTGACAGAGGAGCACAGACTGGAAACGTGGACTGTGACGTGCAATATTTAATGCTCTATGCTGACATTTTTATGTTAATGAGGGGGCGGAGCATCCTGATCCTTGTCACAAGAAAACCAGCCACTTCCTTCACTGGGAGCTGAGGTGCAGAAGTCGTCCACGTACAAGAAACCTTGATGGTTATTTTCTGGCCTGAACCTTTTACAAGATGGCTTCAGTTACAAATAATTGTTTCTTCTCCTTTTTGTATTTGCAAGGCGTACGTATATGTGTGTGTGTGTGTGTGTGTGTGTGTGTGTGTGTGTGTGTGTATAAATATATGTGTGTATGAATATATATATACATGTGTGTATAAATATATGTGTGTATAAATATATGTGTGTATAAATATATATATATATATATACATGTGTGTATAAATGTATGTGTGTATAAATATATATATACATGTTGTGTGTACAAATATATGTGTGCATAAATATATATATGTACATGTATATATGTAATATATACGTATATTTACATACACACACATATACAGTTATATATACTGTGTGTGTATATACATACACATATATATATAGTCATATATAGTTATATGTATTATCTCGTATGTCTCCGTCTCCAGGTGGTCCGTCCCTTCCGTTCTTGTCGTATCTCTTGAACAACTCCAGGGAAACGAATCAAATTTTCCTCAAAAAAAGAGTTTTCTGAGGTCAAAGGTCACTGCCGGCTTAAATCAGCACCTCAGGAACGGCTCAAAAACATTTATTCAAATACATTACAAACATCCACTGGGACTCAAGGAAGACCTGAAAGAATCAAGGTCAAAGGTCACTGTAAGAGTCACACATTGGAGTCATACAACTGCAATGTGTGTATTTCTACTTTGAAAATATCCCCAAATACCTGGGCTCTGTAGTAGTAACTGGGAGGGCTCCTCAGCGTTGGCGCTGTGGTTGAATGGGCAGCAGCAGGTGTGTGATGGAGGCAGGTGGGTGTCCAGGTGAATCAGGTCACATGATGAGGTTGGTGTTCGACTGTGGCTGCTGGACTTTTCATGCTTTTGTTTGAATAAAAGTGCAGACCCTCAACATCTTTACGCTTTAAAAAAGACAGAAATGGAGCGCCAGGCTTCTGTCTTGGTGGTCACTGCCCTGTTTCCTCCGACGGGGGGCGCCATGCCCTCGCTATGAGCCCCTCCCTGGTGACCTGCAGGGTATTCCTGAGTTCTTGGTGGATCAGCTCCACCGCCGTCGTCATCGCCACCAGCAGCAGACATGCTGGCGAGCTGCGAGCGTAACAGCAGAGTGACTATTAATCAAAAAAATCCAGAATGCAAGGAATATAAAGGAGGACAGGCTGTGACACCAGGCTGTGCTGTCAGGGGAGCTCCAGCTGAGGTCCGGGGCAGCCGGCTGACGTGGCGCGGCCTCCCCTCTCCTTCCATAAGCCTGTGGCGCTCCCCACCCCTCAGCCTCACCCCCTCACCCTCCACACACAAGAAACACCGCATGAAAGCTCACATACTTGGGAGACTTTGAGGAAAAAAACACTCTCCCATATCACTTCGCATTTTTTTCGGGGACGAGGACGGGTGGAGGTACAAAACACGGTGACAAAACCCAATTTTTTGAAGAGGCAAGCTTTTTCTTTCTGTGCTATCTGTCAGAGTTGGCCAGACTCCAGTAACTTGTCCCATTGATCTAAAGCTAAAACGGCCCTGTGCAGCCACACAGCCGGGCCTGCAAGGGAGCGGGACGGGTGTAAAAACATTTTTTCACCCTCGTGGTTTTTTTTTGTTTGGGCTCAATCCCCAGCTCTTTCAGGGGGCATAAAGAAAGAGCTGTGCTCAGCGGGGTCATGTGGTCGAGGCGCGGGGGGTAGACTATAGGTGGCGATTAGGCCTTCTAATGTGCAATGAATCACATGATATGAACTAATGTCGCTATTTAATGATAAAACAACAGCGACTGGGAGGGGAGAAGCGCTGTGTGTGTGTGTCCTCTGTGCAGGGTGGAGGGCAGGAATGGATGACAGCTGCAGTTCTCAGGTTGTGTGCCTCAATGCCCTGCACAGAGGCGACTGAAGGATGGGAACCAGTTCAGCTGGGACGAAGTGAATGTGGGTGGAAGAGCAGCACAAATCCCTCCACAGCTTCCCTCCCGTCCTGCTGGATGCTTGAGTGCCACAACCCTCAACTGTGCTGGGTGCACAAAAGATGGCCTCCTCCAGACTGAGGAGGAGAAAATGAGGAGTGTCTCCCACTCACAGGGAGGAGGGGAGGGGGGGGGGGTGGGTGGTGGGGGGTGGGATTAAGTCACATTTAGGGTGGCTGAACCCTGTTTACTGAAGTACAGTCACCAAACTCACTTTTTTCCAAAACACTCCCATGTCTCTCTCTCTCTCTCTCTCTCTCTCACACACACACACACACACACACACACACACACACACACACACACACACACACACACACACACACACACAGGTTTGTACACATCTAACCTGGATCCTCTAACCTCAATTGAACCCAAAACTTGTTGTCTTGATCTTCCCAACTGTTTTGACCCAACAGGTTGGAGGTCACGACCCCCCCACTGCCCCCCCCCATAATAATGTTTCTGCTTTTAGATTTATGTTTGATAATTTCTGTAAAAACTGTCCTGTCAGAGTCTACATGTGTTATTCAAGCCTGCAAGAACAAAGTACTGCAGTACCTGGGACTAATGTAACAAAAGTATCACTGTATCTTACAGGTATTTGGTTTTCATAGTTTTTGGTTTTCAAAGCATCACTGTAACAAGCAACTAACTGAATTAAAAAAAAAACAAAAAAACAGTTTTTTCCCCCCACATAGTCATTTGTTGACCCCCAGAAATGAGTTTGCAGCCCCTTTGGGGATCCTAACCCCCAGGTTGAGAACCCCTGATCCATGGATCTTGACTGAAAACAAAATATGATGAAAATGTGATAACAAAATACAATAAATACAAACTGTAAACGAACGCTGAAGTGCCAAGTGTGCGCGCGCGCACACACACACACACACACAAACATATCAAAATCCCCTTGAACGAGTCCACCAATCCGGAGGCTCCTCAGAGCTTCATATCTTGTATCACTCACAACGACGAGGAAACCATGAGATTAAGGAGTTCCAGCATGAAGCAGCTGGGCTCTGACGGAGCTCGGAGCCTGCAGAGCCTCCAACACCTGAGCAGCGGCGGCTTTTAACAGCTGCCTCAGTCACGTGAGTCTGTCATGGAAGGAAAACCAGCTTTGTTGTCCGGATGTAAGTTAATTCCTGTTCTTGAAGACATCGGTCCGGTTATGGCCCTCCCCAGCCTCCGTAGGAACGCCCACCAGAAGATGACATCACCCCTGAACATGGAGAAGACACTTATGAAGGTGTAAACAGGGATTTTCTTAGGAACTCAACAAGCAGTGGGGATGGATGTGCCCCGGTGCATTGTGGGTCCATACCCTCGCCTGACCTGTAGGTGTCCCCGCAGATCTGAACTTGCCTCCCACCAGTCCCTCACTCCTCCCCGACCCTCCCCCCCCACCCCCCATATGGACCCTACAGTCAAAACAAGCCCGACACGACCGCACACTGTAGAAATGCTGCAACGTTACATCATTCGGAGAATCGACACCCTGAGAAAAAATGCGTCAGCAAAATCTCTCAGGAGGTTCCCAACTTTCTGACCAGCGGGTTGTTGTGGTGCCGCCGGTTCGTTTTCTCCAGTCACCCACAAATGAACAGGATCAGAGGCAAATGTAGCCCTGAGGTATCGGGGGTTCATTTAAGGAGTGCAATAATACTTCTGATATTCTAAGGATTCATTCGTGATCCCAGGTGATGAGTTACATTTGCAGGCTTGGTTTTTAAAGTTTCTTATGTTACACAAATAAAGTTCCGATCAAATGACAGGATTTCATGTTTGACATGAATCCCTGTTCTTCACATGAGGGGAACAAATACATTTTCTAAAGAATGATAAACGAAACACTCATGACGGAATTCCATTTCTGGTGTTACACCGGTTCTTTTTTTTGTAAGTCTCCACAGAACTTCTGGAACTCTGTTCCAGGTTCCGAGGCTCTCCATCTCTGCCTGCTCTCCTCTGAGCCGCTGCGATGTTCTCAGGGCTTTGATGAACAACTTTGAGCACTCGGATCCCTTTTTTACAGTCTGGAACCAAACCAGGAACGCCGCTGTCAAACGAAGCTCCGGCCGCCGTGAGCCAGCGGCTCCGGCCCCCCAGAAACAAATTCATCACACTCCTGAAATACATAAAGAGGGCCTGAGGTATTCGTGCTGTGGGCTGAGTGTGAATTTGTTCGGTGATTAAAGGCTAAATATAGCCGGCTGTCTGCAGCCTGCTGACTTGGTGGCAGACGTTCCCTCTCTGTAGTGGCTACTTTTCCACAACAGGAACTTCAAAGTGAACAAACTCTCAAACCAATATGGCATTTAAATGTACTTTACACTCAGAGCATATTAATTTGTTGTGTCTTTGCATTAAAATCTTCTTTTAAAGATGAACGTCTGTCACACAGGATGATTGCGGTCCAACATTTCCAGTTCTCAGTTGAGAATATTGTCAGCCGGCGCCTCACGCCCTGCCTTAAAGCTGCAGTTTTTCTATTGTTTCATTTTTGTGCCGTACACTTTCATGACGCTGAGCTCCTGGACGTGAGCGCAACATCGCGAGTGTGTAGTACAGCTTGACCTCTGAACTTTTGACCCTACTCGCAGCAAGGCACCCCCAAGGCACGACCCGCCCTGGGATTCACTATGCAGATAAATGATGAAAAGTAATGAGCACATTAAGATCCCATTTCTCAGACCCTGAGGCCACAGCATCTCCTCGGCTGTGACAGGCCTCTGATTCCGGCTTGTGTGCTCTGCAGCAGTGTGGAGGCGGGGGCCGTGGCTCGGTGGTGTCAGCAGATCGACTGGCTCCCATCACTCCTCAGCCACTGGAACCAAGAGCCTGGCACTCATGTACTTTGCTCCTGTTGGAGCCTACGCCAAATATCCTGCGCTCAGTCACCCTTCCAAAGTCTTACACCCCCATAAATCATTCAGCTCACAGTCTAAATTATCGAGTATGACATGTAAGTAAGGAAACACCAGCCACGTGTTATTAGCTTGAAGCTAATGAAGACTGATTACTGACAACAGCAAAACTGTCCAAAACATCCAGTTACAAACTCTTAAACGCGTCCAACTCATCCAGTATGACCTGACTTCTCTTTATCCACTCATAGAACCACAAGTATTCCAGACAGAACTCTTCTGATTCTGGCGCCAGCAGGAACGAGGGTGACCAGCTAGCGCTCAGTTCAACTCATTGAGTTCATCCAGTCAGGGCTTCCTTCTTTAAAGCCAAGTGTGCTGTGTGCGTACCTGAGCAGGTACCAAGCAATTCCAGTCAGTCATACAGTGACATGTCGGTGGTGCTGCCTGTCAGTTGTACGCAGCATCATGTACCTACAAGCTGAAATACATGAGTAAGCTGGTTAGCAGAAATGGTGCGTCGGTGCATCTTTGGCTCTCAGCCACCTCAAACCCTCTCGTCTTTCCTCAGAACTCCATCGCTAAAAGGCGTCTAGCTTGAAGTGATTAGCTGTGTCTAGGGAGGAGCTGTCACAGCTCCAGATACTGTTCAAATACTGCATCATTGATTCCATGCACCACCAGACAGGCTTCACCTCGCACTATCTGACGGATGTTGGAACTCCTCCCAGCTTCATTTCTCCATCACACAGTGTGGATGTCACCACACAGCTCAGGTTGACCCAGCTCAAGTCACTGTTCACCGCCTGCTGAGTGCTGCACGGTCCAACCAAGTCCAAACCCCAAGAAAGTTCTCTGCTGGCACATAGACTTTGAGATGGAGGTAAAGAAGTGGCTCACATTTGGGGGGGAAGTGAACTCTGCCTCAAGTGGTCTTGGCCAGACGTGAGTTTTAGAGACCAAATATCCCCCATTTCTTTAAACTTTTTAAAAATTTCTTTCCTTTGCTTGTTTGTCTGTTGTGTGTGTGTGTGTGTGTGTGTGTGTGTGTGTGTGTGTGTGTGTGTGTGTGTGTGTTCACTCCCACTGTATATTTCAACCCCCTCCATCATGTATTGCACAGTGTTGTCAATCACCGCTCACTTCTTTTGACGGTGCAGCCTGAGTTTGTGATAAGTGACTCATAGGTGCAAGACTGACACAGCTGTCTCATTTTAATTATTCCTGGATGTGGTTATGAAGTGGTTTTGGCCGTGTGTGTGTGTGTGTGTGTGTGTGTGTGTGTGTGTGTGTGTGTGTGTGTGTGTGTGTGTGTGTGTGTGTGTGTGTGTCTCAGCGTCACCCTCAGACATTCTCCACTGGAGTGCCGAGTGAGGGACTTAGTGGTTGGAGGTCAAAGAGTCTACAAAGAGGGCAGTGGCAGACACTCCGAGGTTCTCCTGCTGCTGCGCTTCAAATCAACACAACAGAACGCTGGCATGTGGGGCACGAATGAGCAAAAAGACATGGAGGAGATTAGAAAACCCCACGGGTAAAACACACGGCAGGCACCAATTATAAAAGATTCTAAAATCAAATTTGCTTAGCAAATTAAACAACAACTACAATGACTGGCATTGACTAATAATCATGGGATAACTGAATAAAAACGTATAATTCAGGGCTCGCGTGTTTACAGTATAAAGCCATACTGACTTCTTTTCTTTATCATTAAACCTGCCTTTACTGTTTTTGGCCACATGGTGGCAGTGCAAACAAGATGTAAACACGTGACTGATATATCGTCAACTTTTAAGTTGATACATTGAGTTTGTTAGCTTGTTAGCTAACTCTTGCTGATGCACTCAGCAGTTACATAGCAACATTTTGTCAAGCAGTAGATTATATTAGTTACAAATGTAACTTGCAGAATTAGTTTCACTCCCTTCCAGCTCTGCTTTGGTCTCTACCAACACCCGTGGAAAATATCCAGTTCTTTAGCGGCCGGGGAGCTTTTACAGTAATTTCTTTGAAAACCATTGCCTGCTAGGAAAAACCCTTAGAGATCCACAAGAGTGAACCAATAATTATAATCATAACAGTAACGATAATGGTAATAATATGTCACCGTGAAGACTGTGAGATTTTATTTTAAATGCTGTTACTATGATGAGGCACCACGGTGGAGCAGTGGTCCTCCCTGTGGCCCCCCAGCAAGAAGGTTGTGGGTGGAGCCCCGGCTGCAGCACGGGGTCTTTCTGGGTGAGTCTCCATGTTCTCCCTGTTCCTGCTGGGTTCTCTCTGGTACTCCAGCTTCCTCCACAGTCCAAAGACATCAAGAGGGACCAGGTTAATCCAGACTCTAAATTGACCGTAGGCGTGGCTGTGAGAGCCAATGGTTGTCTGTCTCTATGTGTTGGCCCTGCAATGGACTGGTGACCTGTCCAGGTGAACCCCGCCTCTCACCCGTTGACGCTGGGATAGGCTCCACCCCCTCCCCCGCATTGCTTAATGTAGGAATAAGCAGAAGACAGTGGATGGATGGATGGTGTTACCACCAGGGGTGAAAGTGAGCCGGAACGGGCCAGAAAAAATATCCAGTAAAATATTCACGGCCGGAACACAGTTCCAGTAAAAAAGGAGGAGAAGGGAGCTGTCAAAATCCCATATTAAATAAAGGAAACAACGTCTGAAGTCGGTTTCACACTGAACACGGCAGACGCGGCGCGCTGCACGGGGTGGGGCGCAAGCACGCGCAGCACTACAGAGGTGCTGGGCTTGGTTCGCGCTCATGTGACGTCACAGCGCGCCCACATACACAATGAATGGACTTCCCCCGCGCAGCCTGCGCCTTGCGCGTTCAGTGTGAAACCGCCTTGACACGGAGTCGTGCCCATGAGCGCATCTCCGCAGGCGAGGCGTTTCTGGTTGGCTGACAGACCACACGTGGGTCACGTTACCAGCATTGTTAGCTTTGATTGGTTAAAACCACACGTTCTGCTTTCACGGAACGAAAAAAAGAGAGAGAAAACAAAACAGAGGGCAAAATGAAAGAACTCGGCTGCTGGCGACCTGCTTTGGCACAATGCAACGTCAAATAAGGGTCATGTTTAAGAGAAAATGTGACAGAGTTGAAGAAGCAGGAGAAAAAGTTATCAAAATGAGACCCACGGAAGATTCAGACTCAGAGCCACTCCTTGATGAGAGTGAGTTCCAGGGACAGACTGTCTCTGAGGAGTCTGCCAATGAGGACCTACAAGAAGAAGAAATCATTGAGTGATATTGATGATCTGTTTTTTCATGTCTGCCTGTTCCCTGTTGGTGGCGCTGTAGTGGGCAGTTACTGTCAAAAGCAGTTTTCAAAGCATTTCCAGGGGTCACGCGGGAAGGGCGGGGCTATGGGGGCTGCAGTTGTGTGGGGAACAGACACCCGAAAACTGGAATAAAAATCACCCAAAACCAATTAACAACCATCAAACTTGGTCGGCACTTTTTTTTAACACGTGCGTAGAGTTCCGACAAGACTTTTAAGCCACTTTCACCCCTGGTTACCACTATGATTTTCACCATAGTGCAGCGATGCAACAAAGGGCAAAATATTTCATTGCTCTGTCCTTGTTGCACTTTGTAGTTTGGCCTCGGTGTCTCTCAGTCTCTCTGTGTTTCCACAGATCCACCAGAGCTTCAACCGCCGCCTGCATCGCCCCCCCCCCCCCCCCTTATTCCCTACTGTTACACTGGCCTGCGCTCCCCTTCCATGAACCAGTCTATCATCCAGTCCCCCATCAAGCTGGCTTGCTCTCCCTGCCTGCCCTTCCAGAAGCTTCCTTCTTCAACTGTTATTAACATTTCCATGTTTCTCACATTCTGCATTGTAAACTGTTTTCTTGTCTGTAACAACATCTACTGCACGTCTGTCCCTCCTGGTGAGGGATCCTCCTCTGTTGCTCACCCTGAGGTTTCTCAGATTTTTCCCTGTTCAAAGGGTTTCTATGGAGTTTTTCCTCAGTCGATGTGAGGCTCTGAGGGCAGAGGATGTTGTTATGATGCCATGAAGCCTGGAGACAAACTGGTGGGGAAAACAGGCTCTACAAATAAAATTGCCTTGCCTTGCCTTGCCTAACAGAGTGCTGGTCCAAGAGTGAACATGGTGGCTTCAACCTCCAGCCTTGACTTGCCACAAGCTAAACAAACGCCCTTTGAGGCGAGAGACTTCAACCTCAAAGCCTCCAGTTTGCCTGTTTCACCAGCTGGTTCTGTCTGTGTGAAACAGCAGACGGACAGCGGAGAGACGTCTCGTGACAGAGGTGGAACGTTGGCTGGAGCAGCGGAGGGACAGGCAGCTGAGAGAGGCGCTGGCAGGCAGGGACGCCACGACCGGCACCAGGAAAGCAAAAGACCCAAGAGGAGAAGGAGACACACGTGGGACAGAGGGAAGAAGAGCGGGGTTTCTGGCACAACGTCACCAACGTCCAAGGTGCAGGAGGTCAAAGAGCTCCAGTAATGCCTGTAGTTAAACGAGCAGCTCGATTAGACTGACGGGTTTTGGCCTGCGGCATTCATCAGGATCAGGGAAACATGTCCATATCTTTATTGGCGAGCTTGTTAATTCCTATTTACTCTCTTCGTCAGGTGCAGGATTTGCAGTCCTGGTAGATGTTCACCTGTAAAACCGCATCGTGTGAGTCCGGCACAGCTCTGAGGTCGCAGCTGAGGGAACCGCAGCGAGGCATCAGAAGACTGTCCGTCTCAAGGTTGTGTGGCTGTCGTGAAACGCATCTGCTTCCACGACTAAAAGCCACCAAAAAAAAGTCCATTTAACATTTCCTGAAAAATTAAATGAAAAAGTGGCCCTGCTCCGCCCCTCCGCCAGGGCTCTTGACCGCAGGACTACATCAGCCATAAACCTTGGACTCATGGGGGTCAAATGACTGAGCTTCATTTATAAATTTCATGTCTCAGTGCCATCGCGACAGAACCTGCTCCTCCACCTGGATCATGGATCGGTTCTGCTGTCAGTCATTCTTGGTCCCTCTTTTATTTTGTAGTTCACTTCCTGTGTTTCCTGACTGTCTTTATAAGCATCCTGCCCTGATGTGCGACACCTGCTGTACTTGGTGTCTTTATTTGCGTTCCACCTTGGCCCGGGTTTGGTCTCAGCGACTGAGAGCTCTCCCCAAAGGCCTCACATGTAAGGTATGTACCAGTGTATGCACGACTTGTTTGATTCCATCCATCAACCCTTTATCTGTACCGCTTATCCATTAATGGTCACAGGCGGAGGGGGTGGAGCCTATCCCAGCTGACATTGGGCGAGAGGCGGGGTTCACCCTGGGCGGGTTGCCAGTCCATCGCAGGGCCACTAGGAGCAATTAGAGGTTCAGAATCTTGCTCAAAGGACTTGGACATGGTTTCCGGGGGAAGTGAGGATTGAACCAGCGACCCTTCGGTTGCCAGACGGCCTCTCAATCTCTGAACCACCCCCTTGTTGTATTATTCTGTATTTTTATGTATATGTACATACGTGTATTTGTTTGTTTTTTTACCAGAATAAAACTCAGATATTTTCCCGCAGGTCTCAGCAGGTCCTCATTGTGTGGCTCCAGTCTCTCGACATCTCTGCCACAGACGGAAGGAACAGAACAAAAGCGAACACAGGGACAAACAAATATGGTACAAAAAATTTATTTAGTAACAGTTTTGTAAACATTTGAGGTAAATAAACATTTACATCAACTTGTTCTTACAAAAGAATCATTCATACACAAGGCACTTCTCTTGTTTAAGACAGCGTTGAAAACAGCTTGCTGTTCCGAGCATCGTGAGATGGTTCCTACTCCCTGACGAGCCAGAGAAATCATGCTCTGCATGAAACATACCAGGAGAGAGTTTGGAGGAGTCACGGGGGTGGGGTGTGGGGGGTGAACACATCCTGTCAGGGCTTCATTTGCGGGTGAAGTGAGGGTGGGGGTGGGGTGGGGGTGTAGGGAAGGGCCAGCTACCCAGATAACATTCACTTGACAGTGGAGGCGTCTGAGGGAGCAGTGAGAACACGCGGAGGGAACACGGAGAGACTTCCCTCTCTTTGGTTTTAAATCTTCAGACTCATTCTCAGTTGCTGACAATGACCTTGAGATAATGTTTGAATGTGCTGTTGCATGTTGGGTTTAAGACATTTTTCCTTTGGTGTCTCTCTCTCTCTCTCTCTCTCTCTCTCTATCGCTACCAATATTATTTATCATAGAACAGCATTTTTCTTTCCTAAATGTGCAAATCTTCATCAACTACCAAAATGTAAACTTTTGGAATCAAAAACAAATGCAGGAAACAAATATTTTTTTTGTCATTTTGAACAAGGAACAGGTATCAGGAAAGGCAAGCCTTTGAGTTCTGCTGCTGCACTTTCTCATATTTGTGTTTAGAATTGCACTGGATGTCATGAACACAAACTGATGGAACGATATTGACACACCATCGAGTGCCGTCAATCTTCAAGCCTCCTGCAAAATAATAAAAATAAAGCAGCTGGTGCCACGTTACACTGCTCTTCCTCCGGTGGATGAACCTGCACGTTACCTGCTCTGAAACCGATAAGATACAGACATATTAGTACTGCGTTCTGTTGTCATGCCCTGTGAGTGCAATATTTCTAATCCAGGTATTACAGTTTTACTGTGTACTTGCAACTCTTTCCCAGAGGTGAACTCAGTGGATTAAGGTTGTAATTTAAGTGAGTGCCTGGGTTGTGAATGAACCAAACAGCACAGTAACACAACAGAAACAGAGGACTGCAGCTGCTGATGAATTCAGTTAAAAGTTTGAATTTCTAAAAAAAAAAAAAAAAAAAACTAAAAAAAAAACCTTCTAAGGAACACAACAAAAAAGAAGAAGCCATCGAGGTCGACTTCACCGCGGCACTTTGATACGCGCGAGTCGTTTCATCCTTTTTTCACTTTTTAGCTGTTTTCGCAATCACAAACTGACTACCACGAGTATGCAATTTATGAGTAAAGATCAATTCAGTTTTTAAAAAAATAGCACTTTTCAGAATAAAACCAATGAAGAAGCATATGAAATGTATGAGGGTAAACATTGAACTCCTAAAGTTGCTCTCTGATCAGAAGAAAAGGCGTTTGTGGGTCTGAATTGTTTCGGATTCTAACTATGGAGGCTGGGAGTTGAGCTATCAGTGCACTATCATCGTATTAAAGGCAACATTTTGTCAGTCGTCATTATTGGAGAGCATTTTTCTTGTCAGACATGTTGGTGAAGGTGACAGTGACAGAGGCGTGCGTCAGGAACTAAGCTCCTACTTTCTTCTTTTGTAAACTAACAGCATGCTGGAACGTTTGAATCCCCATGATGAGGACAGTGTAGTGTTGGTAGAGACCCAGGTGCATTCTGGGTATCCCACGGATGACCTCTATCAGTTTTGAACCCATGTCCTCTCCATGCTGACTTGTGCCTGTTGATCTGAGGACTCCAGGGAAAATCACATCAGTCCATTACGCCTCAGTCTCTGCGTGAAGCACCGCAGGGGATCATGGGTAAAACCACGGCAGCCAACGTCAGCGTGCAAGGTCGTTGAATCGGTGAGTTGTAGTTCTACGTGTGCTGGCATGCACAACCACAAGGAACACAAAACATTTAATGTTTGCTGATAAAAACTACTTCCTAAATGAAGTATTGTTTAAAAAAAAAAAAAGGCATTTGTTTTGCTAAGTTTCAGGAAGAGTCAGGTCAAAGGTCAAAGGCTGGAGAAGGCTGACCTGTACCGCAGAACACGTCGGTGCTGCCGCTTGGTGCAACCAGATAAAAAGGATGAACAAAATTTGAGTCTGGCTGCACACGGAGTGACGACGCTCGGCTCCGTCCGAGATTGGAAAAAAAAAATCACTTCGACAAGTTTCCTTTGAAGGAATTAGTCCGTTCAGCTCGACTAAGAGAGGAAAAAAAAAAAACGAGGAACACCGTGAGCTCCGCCCCCAAAACCAAACAGGTTGTCCATGTTGATGCAAAATAGTGACAATGTCACTTTAGTCCAGCAGCGAGCAGAGCCTTCTGACGGTCCAGCACTGCATGATCCCATTTTGTATGCATGATTTAAGACCATGGAAAAAACAAACAAACCTCGCCTCAACTCGTCTACAACTCACCGATTGCACTAAACCCTCGACTGCTGCTCATCAAGTCATTTCCTCCTCTGCCTCCGTGTAATGCTTTGCTGCCTCTTGCTGTCTTGCCTTCTTTTGTTGTTTTTTTGTGTTTTTTTTTTTTTTAATTCACGTGTGTGATTTTATTCTTATGTCAGAATGACTGTTAGAGAGGTTTAGACAGCGAGGTCGTTCGGCCGGGCCCTGATGCTACTGCTCTTGCTGGCCCGACTGAGCCGCCGAGGGTCTGTGGTGACCGTTACTGGAGGCTTGTGCATCTCCACTGTGGTGGTGGTGACGTGGCCTTCCTCTGGCTCGCTCTTCCCCCCACCCCAGCTGCCTGCGTTGGAGCTCGGGCCTGGGCTGCTGCTGCTGGAGGCAGCAGCGGCAGTTGTATTGGTGCTGTTGGTGTTACTGGTGGGAAGGAGCAGCGCAGAGTCGACAGGCTGCTGCTGCTGCTCGTTGTCGGTGGAGGAAGAGGAGGGGGTGGGGGAGGTGGCCTTCATCTCCCGAGTCTGCTGCTCGGTGGCCAGGTTGGCCCAGTTCTGCTGCGTGGCCAGCCTGTGGTTGTTGTTGTTGCTGATGTAGTAATGGGAAGAAGGGGAGTGCTGGCGGAGGGACTCCTCCTGCTGGAGGTTCTCCATCTTAAACTCCACTGCTGGAGGCACAGCTGCCGGCCGCATAGGCGGCAGGAATGCCCCGCTGCCCGCCGTCACATCCGTGTAGTTGGAAGGATAACTGTGGCTGGAGGGGGCAGTTCTGGAGGCTGAGGCCAAACACTCAGGCTCTGCGATGGCAGCGCGGCGCAGCGACTCATGGTCGGGGGCGAACTCATTTGTCATGCCCTGTTTAACTTTCTTCCATCCAAGGTGATAGATCTCTAACAAATTCAGCAAAAGAGACACGCAAGCCACCACAAGCATAAATATAATAAAAATAGTCTTTTCAGTGGGCCTCGATATGAAGCAGTCCACGGTGTTGGGGCAGGGCCAACGTGCACACTTGTACAGGGGCCTCAGCTGGAAGCCATAGAGGAAATACTGGCCCAAAATGAAACCCACTTCAAACAGGGTCTTGAAAATAATATTGAACACATAGGTACGTAGCAATGCACCTCTGATACGGATTTTTCCATGCTCGTCCCTGATTGGAGGCTTCTCCTTCTTGCCACCTCCTCCACCACCAGCATCTCCACCATTTCTATAAAGGAGTTCTTTCTCCTCCTGGAACCTGTTTGCTTTCCGCATCTCTTCCTCCTTCTCTTTCCGCTTCTCCTCCATGCGGACGATGTGCAGGACGTGGCCCAGGTAGATAAGTGTTGGCGTGGATACAAAGATGATCTGTAGCACCCAGAAGCGGATGTGTGAGATGGGGAAGGCCTCG
This sequence comes from Aulostomus chinensis, assembly GCF_037954235.1. Classification (NCBI taxonomy): domain Eukaryota; kingdom Metazoa; phylum Chordata; class Actinopteri; order Syngnathiformes; family Aulostomidae; genus Aulostomus; species Aulostomus chinensis. The sequence goes on from NC_141331.1 coordinate 25,788,577, forward strand.
TCGTAGCAGACATTCACACAACCGGGCTGCTGGGTGTTGCAGGTGAAGTCAGACTGCTCGTCACCCCAGACCTCTTCAGCGGCGGCCCCCAGCACAAGGATCCTGAAGATGAAGAGGACAGTCAGCCAGACTTTGCCGATGACCGTTGAGTGCTCCTGAGCGTTCTCCAGCAGCCGCCCTAGAAAGCTCCAGTCACCCATGCTTCAAGATTTCTAGCCTATGGAGAAAGTACAGGCTGGAGAGGACAAACAGGGGAAGGGGTGAACGGGGGAGAGAGAAACGGATGGCAAGCATGAGAGAAATAAACACCAAAGAATTTGCAGTCAAAGTGGAATTGGACATGTGTGACAGCAGTACAAGGCCTTACCACGACGTCAAACACTCGACACACACGAACACACAAGACACAAGGACATGGCTGAGAGAGGAGGTGTCCACAACACGCGGACATATTTCAATTTTTCATTAAAGGCTTCGCCCAAAGCGGCCTTTATAGAAAACTGCTGGGTAGGCGTCGGACATCAAGAACAAATCGAAACACAGCATTTGCTTCAAACACAGGCGCTTTTTAGCGGCTCATATACAGTAGTGTGTAGGCCACCTGTTGGACTGAACCCTGGTTCACTCTCCCTCTCTCTCTCTCTCTGTCTCACTCTCTGTCTCTCTCCCTGTCTCTCTCTGTCTCTATGTCCAGCCTGTCTCTCTCTCTCTCACCTGCTCGCTCCACTGCCCAGCAGGCATGTGCTGAGATCAACATTATAATGTTCGAAAACAGCATTTAGCTCTGGTGTGGCACATACACTCACACACACTCACTCACTCACACACACACACGCACGCACACACACACACACACGCACAAACAAACTGTGACACCACCCTCCCTTCATGTCTATCTCTCCTTTTGATAAAGCCACGCCAATCAAACAGAACTATTTTAATCCCATGGTGTAAATGATCAATCTAACAATCCAACAACGAAAGCAGGTGAGATGTCAGTGTCCAGGCCGAGTTTGAAAACCTTGTCAATTCAGTCAGGAAACACTTTACGGTTTAATGACGATGAATTCATCTCTTAACCTTGATTTTGTCTCAGCAACGTTACAAAGTGGTCAGCCTCAGTTCTCCTGAGGATGGCGACACCCTGAAAATGTTGGGTTTGTCAGAAAGTCAAAGACAATTCAATAAAGGAACGGAATGATGAATTGATTATTTAAAAAGATGTCTCTGTTTTTATTTATTGGCTATCAGTTCAACCTCCCCGCTATCAGGGACATCACCGAATCTCTTATTCGACTTCACAATTTTGAAAGACTTTACAAAGTCTAGACCAGATGAGAACGTTACCAGATGCATTAATGACCGGACTTTAAAACAAAAACAAAATTGATCATTAATAATCAAGTTTAATGGAACAAATTTGGAAATGAGTTTTGCCTCTTTTATGAAAGACAGTTGCTAAATGTGTTTTGAGCAAAGTAGCACCTGTTTTTCCTCTCAGTATTTTCCAAAAAAAACCCAGAAATCTTATTTACCCCCCCCCCCCCCACACACACACACACACACGGAGGTGAAACTTACTAAAATAAATTTGTATTAAAGGTAATAAATCCATCGACTGGGGTTCACAATATGTAGGACACCTGCAAAAAAGAACACAACAGCAGTTGATGCGCTTTTCATGAACTTGAAATGCCACAAAACAACAACACACAAAACAAACAACAGGTTTGTGCACTTTCTGGGCTCAGAAACCCCAAACTCAGGTAGAATCCGTGATCATGTTTTACTTAAAGAAATCAGCATTCTTTTCTTTTTTGTTTGTTTGCTAAAGAATGACTACAGCGACCAACATCTTCTGAAGAGTTCGCACTTGAAACGTGGGGTATTGTTGAAGTCTACGAGTCAGCAAACCCCGTCTGATCTTGTGATTCCCGGTACCGGGGCTGGGGACAAAGCTCTGCCCGTCGTTGGTATTTTTGGCGTTTATGATGACTGTTAACGGACAGGTTCAAGTACAAAGCCGTACCCACCAGCCCGACAATACCGAGGCTACCAGAGTCCCCAGACGCCCTTTAGGGGCCACAAGCATTGTCAGCTTTTGTCTCACGCTTGTTTCGTACAACGCAATCGACGGTGAGTTAATTACCTGATAACAAGGTGCTCTTCGTTAAGTTGCTCTTACTTCACGCCCATGAAAGTGCAGGGTAGTGTTGACAGTGTGTATCCCTCATACCTTTACACTGGAGATGTCGAGGCCGGGCCTACTTAGATAGGAAAAGCAAATCCATGTGCCGTCACCTGAGCGGGCTCAGACACCTCCGCGACCCGCTCTGCCTCCCCGATCCCAGACCTGCCGCCCCTCTCACCGCGCAGCAACTTTTAACAGCAGCCCCTCAAACTCATTCATGCACAACTCTCAGCAGATGATCTGTCTGTCTGTCTGTCGGTCTCTCTGTTTCTGCGTGTCTGTCTCTCTGTCTGTGTGTCCCGGGCCCGGCAGCGTGCGCGAGTTTCCCGCCGGTGTTGTTGTTAGTTTTTGGAGGCAGCTTGGAGTCGCAGATGTGCGTCTGTTAGACGGAGCTGCCTCTCGTTTCCAGCCATGTCTGGACTGTCACATTGTGTGACCATGCATGAGTGAATCCACAGAGTCATCAGCCTGTCCGGAGTCACACCACGCCCCTGACAACATCCCCAAAACCTTTCCCAAATGTGCGGAAAAAAAAAGTTGCTGTAAATATGCGCCAATTCCAAACTGGAGCGACCGTCTTTGTGCGCGCATTCATTTGAGGAACTCACATTTTACCAATCAAACACGAGAACTGTGGAACCTGCAGCGTAGCACGAAAGAGTTAAAGAAAAATATGTGGTAGAGTGTTCACACACACACACACACACACACACACACACACACACACACACACACACACACACACAAACAAGTCAAGTGCACGTTTATTTTTTTGATTTATTGGGAAAAAAATGTAACAATCAGACTTAACAGGTCAAAGTGCGAGTGTAGTAAAAAAAACACCAACAAAACACAAGAATCACGCACTCACGCAATCTCTTCAGTTTTTTGGTTCAGGAGGCTTTGCTGTCAGAAGTCAGCTACTAAATCTAAAATACAGATAAAATCTGAACAATCAGCCTTCAGAGGAAGTCAAAGGTCGAAGGTCACTTCACGTAGAGCAGCCGTGTACAGCAAGCAAGGCTTTCTAACGGCTCGTGCACACGCCTTCAGAACGCACGGTTTTTTGGCCCTGTGCTGCGTCACAGAACGTGATCTCGTGTCGGCGTCTTCCAGGCCACAGACCTCTCATCTGTGTTCCACAGAAAGGTGAACGCACATGAGACTAATCCTGCTCAGCTATTCCTGGACAGAGGGAGGACAAAGACTCAGCTCCTCACATCAAGAGGGCCAGCAGCGATTAGCGTGGTGGCTAAAATAAGGCACATGCTGAAAGCTGATACAGCCAGCTGGGCTACACACACACACACACACACACACACACACACACACACACACACACACACACACACACACACACACACACACAGCCCGGCCTCTGGATGGTAATACAGGATTAAAATCATACGGGAACTGTGAAAGAGAGTGTGTGCCTTTGAATGTCAAAACAATATTCCTGCTGAGTTCTCCGCCAAATCAAATGTTTTAAGAGTCAAAACTGCAGCCATGACGACCGGAACGCGACTCACTCGTGACGCTGCTAAAGCTGAAGCTAAAATGACCTCCCCAAATGTTTCAGTCTCCTCCGACAGGGTTTGACTCTTCATCTTCAAGTACACGGTTCACATTCATCTGTTTTTATACAACATGGCGTTTAGGGAGGTTCTAGCCTGCACAGTCACAACATACTCAACACGCCATCCCCCGGTGTGCGAATATACGCAACCTCTTGATATTTGCGGAATAAATTCATGTCAAGAAATATATTTGAAGTATTTTCAAGTAGAAGTTAAATTTCCTCCAACTAGTTTTTAGCTGGACATGAGCGTGACGATTTGTTTGCACCTTTGCCGACTGTTTTCTTCTGACTCGGTTGGAATGTTTGGTCTTTGTTTCGGCGTCACGAGTAGAGACGGGATAACAGATCCAAAATGTCCAGGGGTCGGATACGGCAGTGACGGCACGGGTCCAGAATCACGCCAAGCTTGTGCAGGATCCTGAAACCGCCACGTCATCATTTGAGATCAACGCACGCCAAATCATTTCAGTTTGAACTGTTGTGTATATTTGATGTTGTCTGCTTGTGTGGTTTACTGCAGCCTCATAAAGTAACTTTAAACATAACGACAAAAAAAAAAAGATAAAATAGAAGAAAATTGAGTCGGAGCTAAAAAATAACGCTGATCGTTGCCTCTGCAATGATGGCGGTGGATTGTTGAGTGTTTAAAACAATTCACAGTTAAACGGGGAGGAACGAACGTTCGTTACAAATCTGCTCGTCTGCTTTATGGACGTTACAGGAAACCTGATTCTCAGGGTTGTTTGCTTGTGCTTGTTCCTTCATTCACCGCGGCGTCCTCGCCGCTTTCAGGTGCTTCTTCTTGTCCGGTTTAATACAAACAAAAAAAACACACAAAAAACAGCCAAGATATGCAACGTAACAACTACTAAACTACCGTTGTGTGATAAGTCGGGTTATTACAGTTATTCAGCGACCAGCTAAGCTTGACAAAAAAACAAAAACAAAAATCAGGAATTCATGATGGTTTTCTGGCGACCCCCATTTTACCCATCAATCAACATGAATCCCGACACATTTAAAATCAAGTGTTAGCTCGTGTCAGCTAGAAACTACAACATGATCACATTTATTCACTTCACCTTCCTCCACTTCATTTCTTCTCTGTCCTTCCCCTCATCGCCCAGGTCGGTTCACATTAACAGTTCCATTGTAAACCACTAGATGTCAGTGTCCATCCACTCACCAGCCGCTGGCTCACAGACTGCACATTCATGCAAATTTGAATCAGAATTAATAAATTAAGGAGAAAAAAGTCTGTCAATCATCCAGTGTGAAAAGTGAGCCGACGCTCACAGCAACACTCACTTGTGGTCATCCTACATTTTACTGTTTGACGCAGGCGAGTTTGGATTTTTTCTTTTGGCAACGTTGAGGACGATCTGTTTTCACCGGCAAATTTAACGACAACACACTGATCTTCCTCCTGCCAAAATGTAAAATGATTTCCCTCCTAAAGAGACAGAAAAGAGGCCCTCGCAACTGGAAAATCTGAATTTGTGGGGTAGAAGTTCTCACAGACTCAAACTCTGCTTCACCTTTGATTTAGAGCCTGTAAAAAAAAAAAGTCACACACACACACAGTATGAGAGTGTGTGTGTGGTGGTGTTTCCTCCCTCGGGAGCTACTTGACCGTCCTTCAACACACGGTCTTGTTGCAGGATGAATCTGTGGAGGAGGACAGCAGCTTCTCCATCTTCTGGTTCTGCATGTTCTGCCGCTCCACCTGGTCTGAGCAGGCGTAGTGTCTCCTCTTGCTGGTGGCGGAGCACCTCATGAGGGCCTTGACGATGAGGTAGCCCAGCTCAGCCACGTTCAGCACCATGCAGATGGCTGACGAGGACACCATGAAGATGGTGAAGATGGTCTTCTCCGTGGGCCTGGAGATGAAGCAGTCCACCTTGTTGGGGCACGGCCACTGCTCACACTTCACCAGCCGCGGCATCTGGAAGCCATCGTAGACGAAGTACAGCGCGTACATGAATCCACCCTCAAAGATGAGACGGAAGAACAAGCTGCAGGTGTACGTCCACCACAGAGGGCCTGTGATGGGCAGGCGCCTCCTCTTCAGCGTCTCCAGGTCAGTGTCCATCGTCTTCTCCGTGCCGTTGGAGGCCAGCATCGACCTCTTGTCTCCGCGCTTCCTGTAGGCGACGTGCATGGCCACCAGCAGGGCCGGGGTGGACACAAATATGAGCTGCAGGCACCACAGGCGGATGTGTGACACGGGGAAGAAGTGGTCATAGCAGACGTTCTTGCAGCCGGGCTGCTGCGTGTTGCAGGTGAAGTCAGACTGCTCGTCTCCCCAGACGCTCTCGGCGGCCAGGACCAGGATCGTGATGCGAAAGATGAAGAGGACGGACAGCCAGATCTTCCCCAGACTGGTGGAGTGCTTGTTGACGCCGCCCAGCTGGGCATAGAGAGCCCCCCAAGTCATTGTGGCGAGGAGTCCGCTGAATGATCAGGTGACCTGTGAACAGCGAGCACATTCTAGACTGACTAGACTGGAGCAACTGGTGGGTTCTTAGGGCTCTGAGCCGTGCGTGTGACGCGGCCCTGAGGGACGCCATCACGGAGGAGCTGAAGTTTAATAACAAGGAGAGAGCCTGAGACTTCCTGTTTGGCCTCCTGACCAAAAAAACATATTTCATGTCTGCCTTTACTGTATGAATATTTTAACAATCGATTCATCGTTTATTGGAAGCTCTGAGAAGAATTCTGGGTTTGTTTCTGACGTGGTCCTCAGGCTTCCTGATTCCTGACCAGGACAGCTCTGGCTGTGCTGCTGGTAGACTACAAGTTTATGTGTAGATATTTTTTTAATATTCGGTGTCTTTTTTCTTCTCGCTGTCTTGTTTCCTGCCTACATTTATGGGCTTGGGTCTGCCGGATAAATAGATTTGAGTGATTGTTATAAAACTGTTAGTCCTGAAAATCACTAACAGTTTCCATCAAACCTCCAACTTTCTTAAGAGACTGAATTACTTCAGTTGTTTTCATTCAATCCTCCAAAATAAATCCTCAACTACGGCGTCAGATACGGACGAGACCCTCCGCTGGTTTTACCTTCAGTTCATTATTCAGGCACACAGAACATGAAAAGGCTGCTCTGGTGCTGCGAGACTGAGCCAAACACGAAGCCTGAACAACCGAGAGCTGAAGCTGTCGCTGCTGATACCTGCAGTACTTGGTGGAGCTCTCGTGATGTCGGAGAGGCGAAAGTTGAACGAGTTCATCAACCTTCAGCTCGCCAGCGCAACCAGACTCACCTGCGTCTGTGGAGCGACTCTGGTCAGAACCAGCAGGTTTCCATGAAGGGCAAAAACACGTGGATCTTTAGTCCTCTGGTTTCTGGTCTGAAGAAAAGAACCCCGTCGTTCAAACACCCGAGACTGACTCGGCTGGTCGAGGTCGTCTGGTCTGGGAATGAGTGAAACTCCTCCAGACGCAGGTGAGCAGCCTTCTTCTCCTCAGGAGGCGGGGCCAGGAAGGCAGGGGGCGGGGCCAGCAGAGGTCCCTCATTAGTGCAGGGGTCACTGTTACGGCATCATTTGCTGCTCTATTAGCAGATTTAGTGAGTCATCATCAGAACAAGAAACATCCACCACCAAAGTTTCACTCGGGGAAGGATCATGGATAATGTAGTCCGGCTGCTCTGCATTTGTAGTCCTGTTTAATTAGCATTTGTTTAGCTCCCTCCTCTCACCTCCAGCAGTTTGGAAAATGGTAAATGGACTCAATTTTATATAGCGCTATATTCAAAGTACGTTCAACCAAACTAAAAATCAAGCAATTTGATTATTTTTGCATTTTCTTTTCTTTCTTTCTGAAGAACTCAGGTACTTTGATGAATGCGTCAGACCTTTGGGGGCGACTGCACGACACTGGGATGTACTCAGCCCTCCAGTTCCAGACTGATGAAGGAATCTGTTCCTTTTGAAAACTGAATTAGGTCTGCTGTTACTGTATCCATCAAGTTAGACAGCATTCTTATGTTTTTCTCTTTAACTACTCTAAAGTACTAGAATCTGCTGATGTCACGTCTTATACTACGGACAAGCAGTGACAAAACGCCAACGGGTTAACTTCCCGTGTGTACGACTCAAGTGAGGCTTTAAATGAACAAAGAACAAATCTGTGCGTCTGAACGTTCCATGAATGAGACCGCATGTTTCCATCTTCTGAGTGTATCTGATTAAAAAAATACAATGTCCTTTCAAATGCATTCCCACCAGAGGTGAAAGTGAGCCGGAACACAGTTCCAGTAAAAAAAGGAGGAGAAGGGAGCTGTCAAAATCCCATATTGAATAAAGGAAACAACGTCTGAAGTCGGTTTCACACTGAACGCGGCAGACGCGGCGCGCTGCGCGGGGTGGGGCGCAAGAACGCGCAGCGCTACTGAGGTGCTGGGCTTGGTTCGCGCTCATGTGACGTCACAGCGCGCCCACATACACAATGAATGGACTTCCCCCGCGCAGCCTGCGCCTTGCGCGTTCAGTGTGAAACCGCCTTGAAACGGAGTCTTGTCCATGAGCGCATCTCCGCAGGCGAGGCGTTTCTGGTTGGCTGACAGACGACACGTGGGTCACGTTACCAGCATTGTTAGCTTTGATTGGTTAAAACCACACGTTCTGCTTTCACGGAACGAAAAAAAGAGAGAGAAAACAAAACAGAGGGCAAAATCAAATTAGAGATTGTTCCTGAAATTTTCCACGTTTTGTGTTGTGTCACTCACTGTAAAGTGTAAACTGATATTTTACTAAATAAATCATTGATTGATGTTGATGATCTGTGTTTTCATGTCTGCCTGTTCCCTGTTGGTGGCGCTGTAGTGGGCAGTTACTGTCAAAAGCAGTTTTCAAAGCATTTCCAGGGGTAGCGCGGGAAGGGCGGGGCTATGGGGGCTGCAGTTGTGTGGGGAACAGACACCCGAAAACTGTACGCACGCCCAAAGGGCAAGACTTTTAAGGCACTTTCACCCCTGATTAGCAGTTGCTAAAATATTACAAAGTACAGCATCATGCTAAGACACACTGATACAGTGAAATACACAGGACATCATTCTGGATCCTCCACTCAGTTATGGTGTGTTCAAGGACACATCACATTTAAAAACCCAGGACCAAATGGAAAGCGGTCCTTACTACATCGTCCTTGATGGCTTTTATTCAATCTTGGTGTGAATGTCCTCGGGAGCGCGTGAGTGGACATTACGTATTAATTACGTAAGAATAATTATAATAACAATAAACTCCTCCACTCACTCAGCCGCGACAGAGATTTCATAGACGCTCAGGCCCCCGGGCCCCAGGCTGCGGCCCCTGGCATCACTGTGAAACAAACTCTGCAAACGGGCGACGCAAAAATGTCACAGGAGAGCGCGTGACATGTTTCCATCCTGCGTGTTTGCTGCCTTTCAGGAAACTATCAGTGACCGATTAATGCAACACACATCAACCGCTCTAAGAAACATCATGGTTTTATTCTCCTGTAAATGTGTGATAGAAATCCTTTTTTTTTTAATTTATCAAAGCATTGCTCTCTACAGGAGCTACAATATTCAAGTAATAATTGATTGGATACTCAGTCACTTCATCAGAATCATGCGAGTCAGCTGTAGATACGCCGCCGACCCTGGAGGCCACAACCCCTGCTGCTCTGTGTAAGAGGTGTAACATTCATTACAAGGCTCTATATTAATGTCATAATGCTAAATGTAATTTCCTGCCTGACATGTCATGTGTTCTGTATCTAATCAGATGTTCTTTCACTGTCTGCCATGGATTGCTGGTGTTCCTGGCTGGGTCCCGCGCGTTCATGCTAGCGGTCCTTCTTCAGCTCGGCCAGGCCCATGAGGAGCTGGTCTCTTCTCTCTCTCCGGGCCGACAGGTGCTGCTGGTCCTTGGGAATCAGCTCACACATTTCCTGTCGATATCAGGGGAGGGGAGACGAGAGGAAATGCTTTCAGGTGAAGGGCTTAGAACCTCAGAAACCAACAGAACGTACATCGAACTGCAGTTCTGCTACTACGTGGTGGTAATTAGCTGGACGGCCGCAGCTACGACGCAGCATCTGGGTGTAGTATGTGACAGCGCTAAACATAGTCACCACTTCCCCGCATCTCTTTGTTTTCTGACCTGCATGGCGGTACAGTGGCTAGCACTGTTGCCCCACAGTGACGAGGTCCCAGGTTCGGCCCGTCTCAGGTCTTTGCTGTGTGGAGTTTGCAGGTTCTGCTTGTGTTTCCCCCACAGTCTAAGACACATATGTCAGGTAAACACTCCTGTCGGTGCTCCTGCCCTGGCTGAAAGTTCTGGAGTTTGTCGCCGGGCGCCTCACACGGCCGCTCACTGCTCTGTAGAGGACCGATTTCACTTTCGCATCAAACGCACGAGTGACACTAATAATCTGCACCGTCTCCCAACCAAGTCACAGACCACACGCAGCACCTCCTGCAAACACGTCTGACTTGTGAACTGGACAACAGTTCAACAGCCTGAGCCCGAACACGAAGCCGAAGCTTTGATTCCCTCAGTGCCTCTGGTTGGTCGAGCTCAAGTTGCAGGACAAACTGGTGTCACTCGTACTCGTGTTACTAGTAAAACTCAAACATCGGCTGTGCCAAAGATATGATTCTTATTTTAAACTCAAGACTCCCAGAATTGAAAACTGACACATCTGAATTAATGCTTTGGAGTTGAGAAGAAAGCTAAAGGCAAGATGGCACGTGGATGGAAACCAGAGCGTTCAAACACCAGGACCAGTTTGACAAGCTGAAGTGTAGTGGATAACAATCTCGGCCAGGCAGGCAATGCGCTGCTGATGGCAGGATATCGGGAAAACTAACGGACAGACTCAAAGGAAAGTTGGTGGACAAAAGGTGATGATAGACGGAAGGAGCGATTAGCTAGATGTTGCTTGTTATTGTCACTTCGATGGAGGCAGCGACAATTAGACAACTGTCTTATTAACATCAGCCACGCGTGCAGCACGTAAAGCTCGATGCTGAGTACTTTCAGGAGATGGTGCTACCGGGGAAAACAACTGGATGGAGTGTAAGCACCCCAACAACCCTGACATTTACGTGACTGCTGCCCTCTAGTGGCGCAGTTACGATGACAAGCGCAACAATGGAAATCACACAATGACAACATGCAAAAAGACATTTCGGGGTAGCAGCAGTGGACAGCCAACCCTGCACCAGTCCAGACTGCTTCCGACTGACATATTTTTAACAGATATTGCAACGGGAGGTGCCATCTTACACGTTCAAGCATGTGTTTACGCCAGTGGTTCTCAACTGGTGGGTCACGACCCGAGAGTGGGGGCCATTTGGTGAGGGTCACAAAGGGAAAAGGAAAAAAACGAATCCATGGAATGTTGGATCCTGCGCTTTTCTTTTGACGGATGTCTATTTAAAGCTGCTGGTGCGTCAGAGGGACCACACAAGTCTACGAGACAAGCTTTCATAAGAAATATCTTAGCTAATGAACTCCACGTGTCTGATTTTGAAGCGTGAATACGATTGTTATTCAAACCAAAGCGAATGTTATGCCACCATAGTCTCGTTTGTCCCCAGCTGCCAAATTAAAGACATAAATGCTTTGGATTTCAAAAGTCTGGAATTTACTGACTTTTTATGCTTTAGAACCAAATGCTAAAAGATCTTTAGGGAGTTATTGTGAACCTCTGATGTAACTCTGTAGCTTGATCACACTGTAAAGTAGAGTGGGATCATGGGAGTTGCTGTCTTCACTGTCAAACAAAACATTTCCAGTAAACCTGAAAAAAATCCATAAATCTGAAAAGGTCATTTAAATAAGTTACACCTGCGTCGTCCTAGTCTCATTATATCGTTTCGTTATGATGTAACGCAGCAACTTCGCTAACATAACGCTAACTCAGTAACATTTGATTTGTCCCCTACCCACACGGCTACAGTTGCGAGCACTAGGCACTGAACAATCGTACTGAAATAACTGCTTGAGTGTGTGGAGTCACGCAGTAACATTACTGCATGCATTCGCTCGGTGGCTGCAAAAATGTTACATTCTCTACCTTTAAACCAGTACACCTGCCAGCTATTTATTGCTGTGGCTCGGGGTGTCCTCGCACGCTGACCTTCTGTGGCTAACGTTTCAACAGCCAGCGATAGCATGTGACTACGTAAAGGGAGTTATATGGTGCAGGAGTGAGAGGAATGCAGTCTTGCAGAACTAAGGGCATCATCAACAAACATTCGGTGAATAAGTGAAGAAATTTATGAGACAACAAGGTGCCATCAGTCAGTCTGGCCTCCGGTCAACGTGCCGGTCTCCATCGCCTCTGTTTATACTCACATTTACGACGCTCCTGGCCCCCTCGCCGCAGAACTCTGGGACGGGCCCAAAGGAATTCAGGACCCTTTGTATGCCTTCCCCGTAGCGCTTCATATAGTCCTCCAAACCTGAGGGGGGACAGCTGATCAGACTGATGTATAAGAGCCAACGGCACAGATGCACACACAACCCTGCTGGAGAGAGACTTAAAAAACAATCCTTTAAAAAGTCATTTCATTTGCATGAGGGGGGAAATATTAATCAACAGGCGGCTTGTCAATCAAGTCATTTCTTTGTGATGGAGGCTGATCAATGATTAATGTGCCGGACAAATGAGCTGTTAACGATTAATAAATGAAGGTTTCTGGTTTTCCTTCGCTCAGTGAGCTGCTGGTCCCCCTGCTGTCTACAACGTCTCCGTCTTTGACAGGTCAAGACCAGGAGGCGAATGGCAGCACCTGTTGGGCGTAAACGGCAAATTAAAACAAGTCAGGGCCTCTTAAGTAACATGACTGGGACTAAGAACACCCTCCAACACTTGTACTTCACCCACTGAATGTTGTTTTCCTGTCAAGTACTTGCAAACACTGCAGTAATTGCAGAGTTACTGTATATCCAACGTTATAGTTCGTTTGTTCCTAGGTTAAATCAAAGTGTCGGGTGGGTAAGGAAGACATGGATTACGCTCAACGACGACCTTGAGAGTTTGTAAACTGACATTTTGGCACACTGGCTGTTGTCAGCCATCAGGCTCCGTTAGCTCCAAGCTAAATACACATGGCTGGCTCTTCCTGCACTCTGGAGCCACACAGAAGGGATGCAGGAGGGTAGAGTGTCTATGGAAACTCCAGACACCCATTTGTGAGCACTTGAAAGGCGTAAAAATCCTACAAAAATCCCACGTCATCATCGTTTCTATATAGTTTTCATGTTGAATGTATATAATAATATAATATGTTGAACCTCACACAGACTTTTGCTCATTAGGCTTAATTCGGTTAAATAAGTGTGTTAGAAAACTATTAGGGACAGTGTGAAAAAGAGGATCGAATAAATATTCCTTAATTGTAATTCAAGTTAAAACGGCGGTTATTGATTTGCAGTGACTTCATCAGGCCCTACCAACACACATGGAAGGATCAATGAGGACCTCAGACCAGCCAATGATTAGTCAGGATACTATAAAATGGGGCCAATGATGTAGTTTGTTGACATTCCTGTGATAAGAGACACCTGGAATGACAGGTAGATCTCTGAAATGCTGAAACGTCGGTGAAACATTCTGAAAGAATTCAGACCAGCTCTTTGATTCGAGAGCCCAGAGGCTGTCAGACACTGAGGTTTCACACTTAACACGCATTTTCATACACACAAACATACGCACACATACAGTATATACATACATACAAATATGCACACAGACAAACAATATATGCCAGAGATTGGTCGAGAAAAGCCTTGAAACTAGGAAGCTGCAAAGGCTTTGAACGTGATTATGTGATAAGATGAGTCCACAAAAGCTGATATGTAGGTCAGGACATCCCTGCATCATGACAGTCGCCCTACTTAACTTAAAGTGGTGTTTTGCAGTTCAAGGTTGCCGTACATGGTAATTACACTGACATCTATATTAGCAGCACACGCCGCCAACGTTGGTGTAGATGTGGACGAGCCTTCCTCTCAGTTTGACCCCCGGGCGTCACGCTGAGCCTCGTCCTCTGCGGGTTGCTGCTCTTGTCACCGCTGGTTCCTCTCAGTTACATCTGATGCATGTTTTTAAAACTGAGCCCAGTCTGGAGACGGAGGTGCTGAATCCACACGCCGTTCACTAACATCTCAGTTTGGGTCTCATTGCTCCAGTTGCTCAAACAGAAAGTTGTTTTCATGTCATGAGTTTACTGCATTTCGAGGGGGGATTTCAACACAATTTACACATAATTAAGATTGTATATCCGTTGACATTTCAATGTTATTGAACCTGAGTCACGATTTAGCATTCAAAATATTCTTTAAAACATGTAACTGTCCAATGTTTGACAAAGTCAGCCCAGCTGAGCAAGCGAGAACTCCAGGATCAGGCTCGACTGATCTCAGCCTGGAACCCTAACGTCGGCTGATTTTCACCCACACGATTCTTGTCACGTCATTTTATGGGCTCTCTCGTCGTACCTTCTTCATTTTATGTGACATTGCTTGTTGGGAGAATAAAGAAGAGCACTTCGACTCGGCATACAGTGTCGCACTTTAATCTACTTTGATGAAAACCATATTTTATCAGGAATATTATATCAGGTAAAATATACCCGACGTTAGTGATGGTGTTGCGAATTTGGATGTTCAGTGTTCCATTGTTAAGATGGGAAGCCAGTGCTAACAATGTCATCAGACTAGTGTTTCCTGAGCAGAAAATACAACCGTCAGAAAGCCCGGGCACCGTATCTACAGGTAGAGTTGGCACCTGACTCACAGGCTGCGATGTTAGCTTTGTGAGTTTTGGATTACTGGTGTGAGGGAGTGCATTCATAGCCACTCATCAAAAGACTGCTTTGTTCAGCCAAAGCGTCGTTTTTCGGTGTGTGTACACAGTCAGGGGGACTCTCTGGCTTTCACACTCCCCTTTGATATTCACCATCTCCCTGAGGTTTCACTCTCATTCTCTGACACACACAGGAATGCCACAATACAGTACAGTACATGTATGGAGCACTTGGGCAATTTTATAACCTCTTACAGTAATTAGAGGCTCTCAGTGCACTGGAATGTTAACTGGTGGACTACAATTGTATTAAATTACACGGCCATATTAATTATGCTACGTCTCTTGCAGGAATACATTTGTCTGTACTGAATAAGTTCTCTGTGGATGTTGAGAAACGAACTTGTGCTTTTACTGAAAACTCCAGGTCTGCGCTAACCAGCAGTCAGCTGGTCTCAGCCCCCTCCTGGAGGAGAGAACGGATCTGTGTTTTGGTCTGGAGGAGAGCAGTTATGTGTATTTCCCAAAAAGTTGGTATGTTTCATTAAGTGGCACTTTTTGTGTCGTGTTTACGCAGGCTGACGCTAATGGGAACATTACCTTCAGGTGCATTGAGATGCATGGTTTCCATGGGACCAATGAAGGCGTAGCGCATTCCCAGTCCCTCTGACATCACCAGGTCGATGTCTTTGACCGAGATGATGCCATCCTAATGGGGTGAGAGAGAATAAAGAGGGTGAAAAATCAGTCTGGAGCTGCTTCCCTGCAGCAGCTTTCAGTCACGCGCCTGAAGTAGAGCCGTCATGACGAGGGACAAATGAAGAAGACGAGGCTGAAGCAGGAATCAAGAGAAACTCAAGGAACTGCAACGTGCTTTTTTATGAACAAATTACTAAGTGATTCTGTTACCACAGTGTAATTGGACTCGCTGTGCTGCAGGGAAACATCTCTCATCTAAACAGGCTGAGTATCTCCAGAGACAGGGTCCCCGTCTGGTATGGACAACGTCCTGAAAGGACGATGACCTGATTCTGACACCAGAAGCCAGCTTGGAGGACAAAACATTTCCATAGCGTCATCATCTTTTGGGGCTTTTTGAGCTTTCATAGGTTGTTCTGAACCACTTGCACAGAGATGTATGGTTCTGACACTATCAGTTCCAACAAACAAACATTATTCCTGTTAGAAATACATTTTAGTTCACATTGTTGCCTGATGTTTTAATCTTTTAAAGGGCTTGGACCTGCTCGCTTCCCTTTGATCTCATCTGACATGTCCCACCGCATCAGGTTCCTCTAATCAGCCAGTTCTATGTCCTCAGGATTATGTAAGCAGTAGAGGGAGGAGAGTGGCAGAGGATGGAGAGATGGATGGAAGGAGAGATGGAGGGAGAGGTGGTTCGGGTATCTTTGGTTTAGAGATACCTGTTGAACAACCGTGGAGGAAATCAAAGCTCCGATACAGATGCATTGAGAGGGGTGAGCAAGAGGAGAGGGACAGGGTCGTCTTTGTCCTTGGGCCGGCCCTCAACAACGGGCCTGTTATCTCAGCAAAGTGGGGTGGTGGGCGGGGCTTTGCTCCACAATAATCACCGGGGTCAACCAGACGCTTTCTCAGATGCTCTGCTTTCCACCCTGGCCTTGACTCAAGGACCACTGTATGTGTGTGTGTGTGTGTGTGTGTGTGTGTGTGTGTGTGTGTGCGCGTGTGTGTGAGGAGGAGTGAGGGGGTCCCTGTTACGTAAGAAGGACCACAAGGACGCTCTCACACCACAGATCTTAATGCTGAATTCAGCTGCACTCATGTTTGATATTTATGATCTTATTAGTTATAGGAAGTAATTACGATCATGTCTGTGTCTGGCAGTGAGTGAGAGAGTGTGTGTGTGTGTGTGTGTGTGTGTGTGTGTGTGTGTGTGTGTGTGTGTGTGTGATTGTGAAACAGGCAATGCTGACAGCTTGCTAGCATTTCATTCAGGATGTCAATCTTGACCACACCAACCAGACAGGCTCAACCCTCCGTTTGCTGCATTTTGTCCATGTGGTCAGTTTGCAAACGTGTTGCCAACAGTGTTTTGAAAGGTGACTGAAAACAAATCTTTTTTTTTTAATTACTATCTTTATCATCAATTGCCGAAATGTGAGTGATAAAGTTTTGACTTCCACCAGTGTTATGGTTCGTTGTTCCACACACATTTCTACTACATAGATAAATACAGGGTACATTTCATATTGCACAAATGCTATGCTAGGCTGAAGTGTAATTCTTTTTCAACATTCATTGTTAATGACGGAAAGAACAACAAAGTTTTATACACTGAAGCAAAGGGAAACTGTTCCCTTTCTAATGAGGGAATGCGAGCCACAGAAGTCCACGATGAGCAAAAAGCAACAGAATGGAAGGCGCCATGAGTCGGAGCAGGAGCTCTGCTCAGTGCTGCACAACAGACACACCCTGAATGAGACTGACGGACTGGAGCAAGGCGTTGTGCGTCCTACCGTGTGTGTGTGTGTCAGGGGGTGGGGGGCAACAAAACTCTCAAAGCCAAACCTGATGAGACCATGACAGAAACAAAACATGGCTGCTTTTATTTTGAAGGCGCGTCAGTGGACATGATTAAGAGGGCAACTGATCCAGAATTATGACTGACAAGGCAGAAAAAAGAAAAAGATTTCCGATTAGTTCTTCATTTGCACTTTATTGCTGACACAAGCACATGTCAAAATTGATGTCACACCATCGACACACTGTCACATCCCAGTGCCGCCATGCTGGTGGCAGCCAGGACAGGAATCTGGGTCGGCGACAGTTCAGTAAATTCTGAGCAAAAGTCTGAACTCAAGCTGACTCAAGTCAGCAGCGTGTTTTTGGCCATTAATGAAGAAAGAAAGCATCAAAAATGACAAAGTTTCAAACAACAGCACATCTCATGGGACAGGAAATTTTAGATCATAAATTTCAAAGGTTAACTTCCATGGGAAACCTTCTGGCTGGGTCCAAAGACATCTTTAATAATTCCTTCATGGATTAATGATCAGTTTCATTTTACAAAAAACAAAACCCTGAAACCTTCTAATCCAGTGAGTTAATATACAGTAAATTAGACCAATCTGGAAAACCTGCAAATGGACAGACAACCATGAGCCGGTAATTCTGGTTCTCTTCGGTAATCAAAGATGACCAAAGCAGCACTTGTTAGCGGCGGCAGCCATCCCGCAAGCTGACAATAACAACAAACGATATCTAAAAGGTGAAAAGAAAACAGGTGACTGAATGAGGAAATGAGGCTGTGCTGCTGTTATAGGACAGGACGCAGCCAGCAGCCTTTCCCAGCAGTTCTACCCTGGAATGATGAAGTGTGTGGTTTTAGGCGAAGGGCATTTCTTCATCCTGCCAACTGAACAGACAGCTTCAACGCGTGGTTGAAGACGGAAGAAAAGCTCGAAGTGTGCAGAACCTTTGCAGCCCCGAAAAAAAACCTATACCCTTTCTCCAATGCACATAATCGCACATGCTGCAAACCCTCATAAGCCCTGTAAATAAAGACCGTGTGAGGAGACATGATGACTTCCTGGTTTTGGATTTATTTTAATTTCCTGGTGCTTCACCTTTAACTCCACAAACTCACAGACTCATCAGGACTGATCAGACCCAGAGCCAGTAGACACTCAGGTGTCCTGCAGGGTCGTGAGTGATGGCGTCAGTCAGAGGGTTTATTTGGCCTGTCATAAACGCCCTGCAGTGATGCTTCAGTCACTGTCGTTGGTTGCTACGAGGCTAATCAGCTTCAAGCTACATGCACGAGGTGGAATCTTCCCGTCCTCACAAAGAAGTGGCAGAGGTGGGAGACTGTCTTTGTCGGGGAAATATCACTTTAAGTGAAACCTGAACTGAGGTCATTCATTCGGCACTGGAACGTGACGGTGCAGCAGTGACCCACGCCTGCGAGAGAACACCTGCTTTTCTAAACATGGAACCAACTTGAGGACAGGAACATTATCAACCTCGCTGGAGGAGAATCAGAAATACTTCCTTGGTTAAGTGCCAATCATGAAATGTGACTGTGCGTCTTTCGGGAAGACCAGAGTCAAGCTGTTGTTCCTGGATCCCAGCACGCTAAAATACACAGTCAGCACAATAACATTTTTGAGACACATCAGATTAAATCTGTTTCAACAGCTGTCATGTGTCCTCATTTATCTACCAAGCTCACATGTACTCTACCGCCCCCGCCCTTGGACAGACACGCCCACACTCCAGCTCAGGGAGAAGCAGTCCTCCAAAATAAAACAAAACACAAGACATGGAATAGAATAATTCAGTTCCTTAACGACGTTGGAGCTGGTTCCCTCCAAGCGTTCACTGTTCACTACTTCTACCACGTACAAGACAACCTCCTCAGAGCACAGCGGGACGTCTCAGTCCACGACCGAAAGGTTTTTAGTTTGCAACGAGATAAATACAATTTATACTGATCAAACAGGAAAATTCATGAAACAATGGTGAGTCTCAGTTTCTATGTGAAAACCATAACTGGGTTTTACAAAGAAAATTCTTCTCAAGGGCTGTTGGTGTCCATTGTTCCACAGTTCTGTAAACCAAGAAAAAAAAAATTCCCTGGGCGATGATTTGGTCTGATGGTTGCGTTGCTGCTGCAGGCTGGACTGAAATGTCCGAATTCAGACGTCAAAAATGTTGAATTTCATGAACATTCAATCAACGTTTTCAATCAGGAAACAGAAGCCAGAGCTGAAGCTCAGCGTTTGACAAAGGCAGGCAAGCTTCAGTTCTGGTTTCAGGTCTCTGATCGAAAATATCGATTAAATCTTCAGGAAGTTAGTCACTACGAGCACTGAAGGTGTACAACCTATGTAACACATAACTGAGCGCTAGAAGAACACACACACACACACACACACACACACACACACACACACACACACACAACTAAACAGTGCAACCTTACATTGTTTTTAAAGGACATTGTATAAATAAAGAAAATTCATCAAATTAAGTCAAACTCAAAGGAAAATCCCTTAAAATCAGGAGAGATCTACAGAATTCTGTCACCGAGAGAAGTAGAAATCCAACCAAAAACCAAATCTGCAGCTGAAACCACAAACATGGTTCTGAATCTCGACTGAGACAAGACCCTACGTACTTAGTCAACCGCTACTGTCAGTATACTCTATGATGACTCAGGTCATTGTCGGAACAAGAACCAAGAGGCAGGACCGATCCAGGATACTCGGTAACTGCTTCAGACAGGAACTTGAACACAACAGTTTCCTGCTGCCTGTTTGTGATGAGTTCCGCTGAGTCACTCGGAGGTTCTATAACCCCGACTGAAGAGGCTCCAACGCCACGCTCACTACAGAGGCTGATTAGCGCTCCAGATCTACCTGTTGATCAACTCTGCTGAAAACGCTGAGCGACCATTCCTGTCCGACAGGTTTGACCTTGGTTGGCTAAAGACTCAACATCATTGTGAGAGCTGGGATTTGTCACTCTTTCAAACACCATGTTCTTTTTTATCGGTCTGCTGCCTGTTTAACCAAGCACGTGCAGGAGAAATGGGACCCTAGTGATGATCAACACTGTGTCTGGATAATCAACAAAATTAGACGCACATTTCTGACAATCAACCAACAAGTGAGCCGAAGCATTTAAAACCCATCCGACTCCGTTTTCCCATAAAATCGTACAGATTCATCGATCATAAACACTCCAACTACCCCTGGATCCTCTTCAGCACAGGCAGCCAAACCATGTCAGTGGAGCAGAACTGACGTGACAGAGGACGACTACAGTCAGACACCGTCGGCGCTACAGAGGCAGGCGGGTTTCCGAGTTCTCGGGTACAATCTTTTTCAGTGGCTTTGGAGAACCATCCTGTCTGAGGGATGAGAACAAGGACAGGGGCGGCTGTGGTGATGCAGATCTCGTGATCCTGGTTGTGTGCATCATCGCTGGCTTTGTCCTACGACAGAGTTCCGTCAGCAGCGCCACATTCATAGACTCACTTCCCTCATGCACACGAGATGTGACGGGCGTGACAAAGTGCATCAAGCACTTCAGATTGATCTCCATAGGCTCCAGCTTGTATTTTGTCTCATCACCCAAGTCTTAAACCCAACATGGGCGTGCGTGTGTGTGCGTGTGTGCGCGTGTGTGTGTGTGCGTGTGCGTGTGTGTGTGTGAACCTTCTAACAATATTTGTATCGATTAAAATCGTGCTTTCAAATGTGTCTGTTTAACTCAAAGGTTTTTACAGGAGTTTAGTGACTGTAGTGTAGTGTCTTTAGTTTATTTTTTTGTGACATTTGGTTTCTGCTTAATTACAGGTCGTTATCATCATTACAGGTTTAATAGAAACCTTTGAGGAATTTTCGTTTTCAGAGCTTTTTAATTTTTCTTACTGCAGGAAATTATGAGAAAACGGCCGTGCTGGTTTTCATGACACTTGGCGGAGGGATGGAGTGGGG
The DNA here is from genome assembly GCF_037954235.1 of Aulostomus chinensis. NCBI lineage: Eukaryota > Metazoa > Chordata > Actinopteri > Syngnathiformes > Aulostomidae > Aulostomus > Aulostomus chinensis. Next base: position 25,809,626 of record NC_141331.1, read on the forward strand.
GCTGTTCCACTCGAGTACACCGTCATGGTGTATTCCCATTTAATTGTCAAGCAAACTTTAAACAAAACATCAAAATGTTGCCGAAAGTGAGATGCTCATTAGATGTTGCCCACCCCGGCACAGAACTCGATCATTAGGAGGAGTTTCCAGCTCCCACGTTGCACATTTTCTGGTTTTCCACAAAAGGAAAAGAAAATATCTCAAGCCAGCGTAAAAGCTTTTTTGCACACTTGAAAGATGTTTTCTAGTTTGCCCTTTCAAAGATTTAGATTTCAAATGCGATGCTTCTGAAAATGCAGAACTGAAGGACAGTTTACGTGAATCCTCGTGTGCTTTGATATTCCTCTCAGCATGTGTGGGTTTTGATGAGGACATGTCAGATGTGTTGAAACTGTAGAGTTTCAGGCGATCCCAACGCGCCGTGACGAGCTCCACCAGAGCAAAGCCTGACACTTTAACAGCTTTGTGTCACTTTCGTCAGCTGGGACCTAATGCTACCCTCAGGGTTAATTCTCCTCCACAGGAGCCTCACAAGAAGACTGAACTTCGACAGGTGTGTGTGAAGACGCTGGACGCTCATGGATTTTACTCAGATTCCTCAACACTGCTGCTAAGAATAAGCCAGAAACTTGGTTTGGTTGTGATGAATCATGCCGCCCCGATGTGTGAATTTAGATCGCACGGCGGTGGTCCCAAATAAGACGCGTGATATGTAGCAGAAGAGCGTCTGCCGAGCGTGACATCGTCCCCATTTCACCTTGCTTCTTTTTTTATGGAACATGTAACAGGCGCGAGATTCCAGCCTTCGACGGGCTGTGTGACAGGGCCATATATGATACAGCGGTGCAGGAGCCCATGCTCCTTCTTCATGAGGCACACTGAACTGAAGACAGCGAAATCTCCTTGTAAATATGCTTGTGTGTGTGTGTGTGTGTGTGTGTGTGTGTGTGTGTGTGTGTGTGTGTGTGTGTGTGTGTGTGATGAACCGCACTCACAAGGATGTTCACCCCATCAGGCCCTCTTGGATCATCAGTGAAGCAAAAAGTTCCTGCAGAAACTGAGACTTCAGAGTCACTTGAGAAAAGGGAACACATTCTGGCACTGTAAAGTTTGAAGTTTTCCTAAACCTCTCAACAAGTGTTTTTTTTTTTTTTTCCAGTGCTTACAAAAGTGTAACAATCCTGTTTCACTCTAAAGTGAGAAGAAAAACTAACACAAGCCAGACACCCCAAACTCAAGCTTCAGTAGGAGTCTCCAGCCACGCGAGCAGCTCAGAGGGCTGTGAGCTGCAGCAGTTCATCCCAGAAACACCCCCATGGGTGTCAGAGGGGCCGCACTGACGAGAGAGGGATGGGAAACGTGCATGTCCAGCAGGACACAACTAGCCTGTTTACTGTGTTAGCATGCATCGACACTTGTAAAGAGCATCGTAGGTTGATGTCGCCAAGAATCACACAAATGACAAATCTGACCTGATGATGATGTCAGAGGAGACAGTCAGAGAGACGTGAGCACAGTTCCTCCCCTCTGAGGGCCACACCAACGGCTGCACCACATCACATTTCACTCCGACTCACAAAAGGGTGCGTGCCCCACACACACACACACACACACACACACACACACACACACACACACACACACACACACACACACACACACACACACACACACTTCTGCAACTGGATAAAAACTAGTCCTATCACAGTACAGGTTATCATTGATCATTGCCAATTATCCCGTTTTAAACGCATCAAGAATCTTTAACGAGAGACTCAGGATGCATCCATGAATCCATGTTGGATGTTTTACAGGCCAATCTACAGTTTTGGTTCCTGAGTTCATTTCTAACTGTTTGAGAGGCCTGGAAACACACCAGGCTACTAGCCAGGTACTGTGATGGTGCCGCTAGTGAGAGGAGCTGCTGTGCAGGGAGCGAATAAACTGGGTGAAGACAAAGTTTGGGTTTGTCAGGAAACAGCTGATCGGTCATGTGAGCAACAGCACAGTTCAACAAAAGGGGGAAGTGAGTTCATTTGCATAATCTTTGGAGGCATTTTATCCACATCCTGCTGTCCCCAACTACCTTGCCTGATGACATACTTCAAAATGTACTTTTAGATACGTTGCTGGAAACATGACCCAGGTGGGAGGGAGGAATCCAGTCCACAGGCGACCAATCAAAACCATCAGGGAGGTTAAGGTCTTCCCCTGCCAGGTCCATTTAACTAGCAAGTAGCTGCATTCCTTCCATACTCTAGTTTTAAAGCAATTATTCGTTTGATGCGTCTTGACATTCCGGCAAAGGATGGACTTTGAAGACCACACAGAAGGTGTGAACGCCCCAAGCACAAGGCAGCGCACCAGCAGGTTCTGCCTACATCTCAACAAACAAAGCATAAACTCTCTGACTCATTTCCTTGAAATCTGTCAAAAATGTCAGATGATCTTTCACATCTTGGTCACGCAGCTTCAATGATTTGATTTACTATAAAAAAAGAAAAATGTGACGCCACTGGAGCTGAACAGATTGCAAAAATGCCTATTTGTTCCAGTTGTTGACACTTGTGAGCGCTGATTCAACCTCTTCAAACAGGTTCTAGTTGTTGACCGCACTGGGTTTGAAAATGAACCCTGACTCATACAGACAACTGTGTTTCGTTGGAATAATGAGAAAATGTGAAGGATCCTCCGATGAGAGACAATCACAAACAGGCTCAGGCGTATCGATCTGCAATAACGAGGGCCCACGTCGTGCGTGAATGCATGTGATGAAGCAAAGCTGCTACCGGCGAGCAGCAGGAATGTCCCTTGGCGCGTTAACCTTCCTCAGTGCTGTCGAGAATCTGTTGAGTGTGAAGTCACATGAGTCAGTGGAGTGTCCAGGTTGGCCTGTGACTGAACTGTGCTTGGAGAGTTTCACAGTTGGAATCACTGAGCGCTGTTATCATGTAGTAATGTTGTAATAATAATGATAATCATCATCATCATCATGAAACATATCTATTAATCAAGTCCATTTTGTTGGCTGTGCTCAAACGCCAATGTATTTTAACTTTATTTACATTTCTAAGTACATTCTTATAACCGGTGTATAGAACTGAGTGCTTCAGAAAAACTTGAGTCAAAAGAGAAAAAAATAAAATCTTTAAAACACTCTTATACTCATGTAGGCCATTCTTAATGTCCTGTTACTGTAAATGTTACCAAACAGCCTCCTAGTGTGACACTCACACAGACGTGAGGAACACAGTGAAGCTCAGACCCTCGACGGGAAGAACAAACAGATTACGCCCGATGACCAGTCGATGTAGAACTCCACTCATCAGCCTCCGACTGTATCTTCAAGGAGCCATTACGTCACAATAATAATAATAATCATAATAACAATAATAATAATTTCTCTGATAAAAGACTGGCCATCACTGGCATGAGGAGCTGGGACTGGCCCCGACGCTGGTGCCTCAGTCTTGCCCCTCTTCCTCACGCAGCTCATTTTCTCTGGCATGATCAGGTAATGGTTCCTGTCATTACAGGAGAAGCTCAGTTACTGTCACTCAATTCCTTTTTGGAGGGAGAACAACAGCTGAGGGGAGCTTCCTCCGTCCGGTCTCGATCAGCCAACCATCAGCAGCCCCACACCTGACCAACGTCCCGCTGAGAACAGGACCTCTTGGTTTAACACACACACACACGTGCGCGCACGCACGCACGCACGCACGCACGCACACACACACACACACACACACAAGAGGTGTGTTTACTTATGTCATTTGTTTATTTAAATGACAATGACATTGATGAACCAGGTGAAGATCTGTTGAATACGTGCATGCGTGGCTTTCAAAGACAGAGTCTGGGATCCACAGCATCTCCTTTCTGTACCAACATCTCCTGCACGTCTGTCCCTCCTGGTGAGGGATCCTCCTCTGTTGCTCACCCTGAGGTTTCTCAGATTTTTCCCTGTTCAAAGGTTTTTCTATGGAGTTTTTCCTCAGTCGATGTGAGGGTCTGAGGGCAGAGGATGTTGTTATGATGCCATGTGAAGCCCTTTGAGACAAACTGTTGGTGAAAACGGGCTCTACAAATAAAACTGCCTTGCCTCACTGGTGCTCCAACTGCCATGGTTTTAACTGTGACACAGAAATTCTCAAACATTTGAACACAAATGTGTGAGCAGGTTTAGGGTTAAACTCGCTCGGCTGACGCGGCGCTCGGCTACCGTGGCGCTCGGCTACCTGGGGAGAGTTCCTGCGGGAACACAGCTTTGCTTGAGGGATTCTTTCTACAGCACACAAAGGAAGGCTAAATGATCTTCAACCCCCCAAAAATTATGAAAGTTATGCAGTTAAGTGGAAAATGAGACTAAAAACATTTCTAAACTAACTTGATGGCAATTCCAAGTTAAATCCGAGTCAAAATATCGACTTGGTGAAACAGAGCACATATGATGACACGGAATCGCCTGAATTAAGAAATTCTGTTTTTCTTAAGAAAAAATTGGGACAGGCTGATGGAGACCTCCGACTCGTGGTCAATCACCCGAGCTTCTCACCAGTAAAACCAATTCTTCCCCCGCTAAACACATGCTAATCAGACTAAAACTACATCGAATTCACACAGAAACCGTACCACAAATTCTCAGAAACTTCTCTTTTTTTCCCACGACTGTGAAACCGGCTGTAAAAATGTCCCCGATACACATTTGCTTGATAACACTGACTTCTTTGCTCACCTCAACACTGGGTTCAGTTAAAGGTCAATAAATAAAAATACAAAATGACAACGAAACCTAAATTCTGACAATTGTGTCTCTCTGCAGGTCCCGGCGTGGCCCGGGCCGGTCAACCTGGCCCCTTGGAGGGTGTCAACTGGCTTCGCTGAGACCGTTAGTTTGAAATGACTTCTTCTTTTTAATTCATACAGGAGGAGAGACGAATGCTCACTGAGTGTGTTGAGAGGAGCCTGAGCGTCTGAGAGGAAGCTGTTTTATTGTGACAGGGGGAGCTCCCCGACTCCCACGTTAGGATTGGTTTTTGATGGCTGATGGTGTGTATACATACACACATACATATATATATATATACACACACACACGTATATATACAGTCCCTGACAAAGGTCTTGTCATTTATCCATTTTGTAGAATCAACAGTTTATAATCTGACTTTTAATTAATCCATTGGTTTTAGAAATGGCTCATATGAAAGCTAAAGCCCTCCCAAATGATGTTTAATGTACTAAAATCAAAAGGTTGATCACTGAATGAACACCGAAAGGTCCGATTTTGGCAAGACAGAAGTTTTGTCGCCTACAGAGAGTAATTTGAAAATTGAAGGAATAATTTACTTCAAATGCAAAAATATGTTGCATAACATCGGTGAATAAAGTAGTGGTGCTGTGAGATCCATAATTATTATCTATTTGATCTTGTTTGGCTTCCACGAGCTTGAAGGACTGCATCCATGCGGTTCGACATTGATTCATACAATGTATTGATGAAGTCATCAGGAATGGCACAGACAGCAGTCTTCCATGCCTCCCAGAGTTCGTCAAGATTCTTTGGTTTCATCTTCCATGCTTCCTCTTTCATTCTACCCCAGACATGCCCAATGATGTTCATGTCTGGTGACAGGGCTGGCCAGTCCTGGAGCACCTTGATCTTCTTCGCCTTGAGGAACTTTGATGTAGAGTTCGAAGTATGCGATGGAGCACCATCCTGCTGCAAAACCTGACCCCTTTTAAGCTTAGGAATGTAAGAGGTACTTCTTGATATCTTAAGCTACTGATATTACCTTCCACCCTGCATATCTCTCGCACACCCCCCATACTGGATGTACCCCAGACTGTGATTTTTCCACCAACAAACTTCACTGTTTTGTGGGTGAATCTTGGATCCAGTAGGTCTCCTGCAATATTTGCAACCAAAGATTCATCGGAGAAATCCACCTTCGGCCTGTTTTCCAGCGTCCATCCTTCTAGCAGGCAAATGCCACACATTTTTTTAATTGCCTTTTGCTTAGTGCTGGTTTCTGGGCACTGATTCGACCATGGAGGCCATTTCGAGACAGAATTCTACAAACTGTCCTGGTTGACTAGGGGACTTGAGGTGATCAGGCCTGGTGGAGCTCTGCTGCAGTGGAAAAGGGACCGGCCTTGGGTTTTCAAGCCAACACACGGTCCTCCTGAGCAGTTGTCTTGCGGGTTCTGCCGGACCTGGTCTCCAGTCTCTTCAAATCTTTTTCTTATTCTTTGTACTTGACACTGAGGTACATTGAAGGTGTCAGCCACCTCAGCAGTGGATCTGGTCTTCAGCCTCTTGATAATCATCACTTTGGTCTCAGGGTGAATCTTGGGCATGTTGTCAGAGGTCAAGTTGCAGCTGATGTGAAGCTCTGGTGTGCTGGTGTTCTTTTTATGTGCAACCACTAATTGATTGATCAATTATTGATCACAGGTGAGGCTGTAATCTAGGATTGGGTGCATCATAAGACAAGGTGACAAGACTTTTGTCTTTGCAAAAACTGACTCAGTGGGTTTCACCAAGCTGCGAACCCTAGAATGCTTTTCAGCAGTGTCGTTTGGCACCAAAACATGATTTCAAAAACTGTTGGTATTGAAATGAGCCATTTCCTTAAAAAAAAAAAAGATTACAGATATATTTGAGGGGCACTTAAGGTCAACTTGTACCCAAGCGACAAGACTTTACCCTTTTAGTCAGCAGATTAATGCAGAGAAGGGCTTTCCCTATGAAGACCACCATGAATCCCCATGTCCTCTTTCACCACTCCATCCTTAATAAATCATTTTGATTTCAATTCATGAGTGAAATCTCTGGTAACCTGGTCCAGGGCCCTCCTACTCATCCATGAGTCCATGTTAATGTTCAAGTCCCTCAAAGCGTTACTAAGATACTGCGTCCCAGAGCACGTGACAAACGGACAAAGCTGAGAGCTTCGGCCTGCAGCCTCGACTCGCTGGTGTGATGGCACAACAGTGTCCCAAAGAACAAACATCGAAACACACCTGAAGAATGAAAATAAAAAATAGTGGACCAAAAAGAAGAAGCAGATAGGATATGGTTCTTGAAATTACATTTTTCAGTAGGTTGTGTGCCTGAAATGTGAATATCTGGCTGGGGAAAAAAACAAAACTGTAAAAGACAACAACAAGACCCCATCAAGACCCCTTGAAAGCAGCCAAGCACTAACCTGGACAAGTCTCCAGGACTCTGCGATGATGGCGGCCTGAACTCTGTTGAGGGCAAAGCCGTCAATCTCTTTCCTCAAACGGACGGGCGCCTGGCCAACCTAGACCAGAAAGACAATCCTGCAATCCTTTAGACAATGAAATACAAATTCTTACATCGCTAATCACATCTAAATCTACACCAGGTTTTGTAGGAAGTCTTTGATTTCAATTAATTGTTATTGAATATAAAAGAATAGTGAGAATGCAGTGATGTCAAATGAGGCGTCAGAAACCGTTTGAAGATTATGTTATCTGGGTACTTCACCTTGGTCATTAGGGCATGGGTGGTGTCCATAGTGTCCTCTGCCGTCTCTGGGTGAGGTACCAGTTCTACTAGTTTGACGTAGTAGGGTGGGTTTACCTGGGCAGCAAAGACAATCACTCATTACAGCTGAGAGGCCTCAGGTATGGGACACCTCCTTGTCACAGTCCTGGAAGCAGGTTAGGTTCTCAATACTGGGGTGACACTCCATCATTGTCTTCAGAGACAATCAGCGCCTCGTTTATCTAAAATAATCCTACTACACACAATCATAGGTATATGGAAATATACACATATATAAACACACATATATGTGTGTGTGTATATATATATATATATATATGTGTGTGTGTGTGTATATATATGTATATATGTATGTGTATATATATATGTATATATGTATGTGTATATATATATGTATATATGTATGTATATATATATATATATATATATATATATATATATATATATATATATATATACACATACACATATATACATATATATATATGCGTGTGTGTGTGTGTGTGTTCTTGTACTTTCTTCTTTTTGAGGTGAGGACATTTTAGCCGGTCCTCACATCTTCAAAGAGCCATTTGAAGGTCAAGACTTGGTTTAAGGGTCAAGGTCAGAATCAGGTTCTGATTAGGTCAGGGGTCAAGGTTAGGGTCAGGCAGTCAGTTGAGGGTGAGGGGCTAGGGAAGGTATTATGTCATGAAAGTTCTCACAAAGATATAATGGATGTAAGTGTGTGTGTGTGTGTGTGTGTGTGTGTGTGTGTGTGTGTGTGTGTGTGTGTGTGTGTGTGTGCGTGCGTGTGTGTAATATGCTCAACAGTTTGTAGAGTATTAGGTTGAAACCTCAGCCCCCCAGACACTGACCGGATGGGAGACCAGACAACGAGTCCTGTTCTGGACTTTGGAGAAGACGTTGCTTGGCACCAGACAGGAAGTGGAGCTGCTCAGGATCACGTTCTTTCCCACAAGACGCTCTATGTCCTGGAAGACATTCTGCTTCACCTCCAGCTGCTCAAATACACACTCCTGGAAAACACACACAACCACACACATACACAATGGCTTCTGTGCAAAAACAAACACGCAATCCGTTTCTGTCACACCGTAATTTAACATCGTCGGGCCGCAGTCTTTTAATGAGACAGTAAAACACAATCTTCCTGATCAGGCCTCTCACACTCGTGACAACCCTGTTGTTTTCCCAGTTGGTGTGTGCATTGTTCACTCATCCTGTGTTGCTATGTGGCGTGAAGAACTGGGGTGGAGAAAAGAGTCATTAAGACAAATCAAGCACAGCAGGTTCGCTCCCACAGTGTCGACGCTGATCAGCAGTCACCCAGCTGAGCTTTTCTGATGTCACAACTTTTTTAGGCTTTTTTTGGGGGGGGATATACATTTTTGGGGATATTTTAAGCTTTTATTTAAAGAATAACAACAGTGGAGACAGGACAGAAGCAGATGATGAGCAACACACAGGAAAGATTCCCTCCCAGGGAAGAACACCGACGTTGTGGTTATGCAGTGCGCGTCTCACTCTGTTGTCAACACACTGGTAGTTTTACTGATAAACATAACAACAGATGGCACTTCCTTTAATTCAAGGGCGGTGTAAACCTTCTCTCACTCAAAAGAGCTGCTGATGTTTTTTCTGTGATGCTGACAAGGTGTGGCTGTCAAACGCAGTCGTGCTAATATGCTCTCAAAATGACATTCTTCAAGTGTGTGGAACTGCAATAACTGGCTGGGTGAGCAACATACCTGCTGGATGTCAGCTTAGTGCCGTGAAGATGCGCTAACTAGGGAGTGTGTGCATACATAATCTGCTGGGTAATCCATAAAATGAACTCAAGCTACTAAATCATAGAACAATCAATAGTACATTTATCTTTAATAAATATACTTATCTACAGTGTCTTTTATTCTTCAACAGTCTACTTTTATAGACTATTAATCGTGTCTTTCTTTCTGAAACGTCCCACCCTCCGGTATTCTGTCATTTCCTTCCATCCCCAGCAGATAACATTTCCTCTCCCTCATTAGGGAACTATTCATTTTACTTGTCCTCTGTCAGATATGACGAGCAGCTATCAAGAAAACAAAGAAGTTGCGGGTGAGCCGTTGGCATCTAAAACTACTTCCTGTACAAGTACACAACTCTGAGGGAAACAAATCAGTATGAATTAGTGTCTCTCTCTCTGAGTCACTGACATGTTCTGTTACCCAGTAATTTAACGCCCAAGAGTTCAAGGCTCTGATCAATGACTGGGTGAAACTTAATAATAACTTAATGTCACGCAATCAGTTAACGTGCCTCGTACCTAACAAGGGCTCCGTTGTTCCATGGCGGAGGCAACTCAGCAGAGGTTATTGATTCATTTGTCCTTCGCTGCTCTCTGAGTACCACGGCTGTCAGAAGAGCACTGTCATCCCCTTTCATACCGTCAGGAGGACATGAAAGACGCTGTCCCTCGTCTCAAGTGGTGATATACATGAGTCGAGATAAGGAAGTGTCTATTGTGCGTGTGTGTTTGTGTTGTTTGTGCAACAAAGGTGAGATGATGGATGTGTAGATAAGATGTCACCTGAGGACTTTAACAGCACGTCAGAATCAGCAAGGAGCACCAGTTTCACTTTTAAACTCAGATGGAAGACAGCGCCGACACGTTTGGATTCCCCCGATTTTATCCTGACGGACTTCAGAGTCTCTCGGGTGAGAAAACAGGGTTTCACTATAAATTCTAGATAAGGAATTAGACGAGGGCCTCCCTGTCTGGATCACCTGACTCACAATAAACAGTGTAAAGGGAACAGGAGGCCTTTTAGCTGTGAAAGTTGAGTGATGGGTGGTCTCCTAGAGGCTACGAGGCAGAGAGTGAAGAGGTGCATCTTGGGCCAGAGAGGAGCCAGTCAAGCTCAGTTTAACATTGTGACAAATGGTCTTTATTGGGTCTTGCTTGGCAGACGCCCCACTGTTTTCACTCCCTAGAGGGCAGCAGTCGGCCCATCTGGAGGGTGGCACCGCTGTGGTTTCCCTCAGTCAAAAGCCAGAGGGGTGTTTTCTTTAGATTTTTGATCACTGCACAAGCAAGATAGCCTTTAGAAATGAACGCCACTTTTTTAAATGTAAATTCAGTTGTTTGCACAAAGCTGTGACCCTTGACCTCAACCTTGCCCCGACTGCCTTCACACGTTTGTAGTCTTGCTTAGCCACTTGTTAGCAACTGCACTTTCAACACACTTAAGGCTTGAAAATCAGGAGTGTCACATTTACTGAAGCGTTTTATTTTGTAGAACACAACTTTGAAATATTTTCAGCAGGAGGGAACCAGTGACCATTCCTCCGCCGCCATGTTACTGCTGAAAACAGCGTTCAGAACAGCGACACAAGTGGACTCTAACGTCAAAAGAAGTGCAGTGTTCCACAGGGTAGGACACACGTAGTCTTAAGCACTGAATAGAAAACCACCTCCTGGCCAGTGAGTCACGCTTGGAAAAACTGAAGGGTCGCTATTAACCTTGAAAGTGGCAGGACAAACACGATGCACTGACTCACAGTGACCACTGCAAACTTTGCTCATCCCGCTAAACTTAACATGTGATGCATGGAAGCGCTAAAGAACAAACCAACACCAAATATCTGGGCTGCTTGATATTCATATGACAATCCTCCACAGCCGATGTGGGAGGCAAAGAGTTCCATTCGAGGTCAGCGCAGACCAATCTGTCTGTCTCCCTCAGATTCTGGGGTGAGACCGGTGTGATACCTGGACAAAGAAGGCTCCCTCAAGCGCCTGAGCCAGGTCGTCATAGCTGCTGAGCAGGGCCAGCTGCTTCATGGCGCTCAGCTCTCCTCTCAGCATATGGGCCTCCTCCAGCTCCTCCAGCTGCTTCCTGAGCACGCGCACGCGCACACACACACACACACACACACACACACACACACACACACACACACACACACACACACACACAACCTCAGACTTAAGAGAACATATTTGTTGGGTGCCCTGCTAAACTCACACCACTATCACACTTCTTCGATTAAAGTGTGAATTATGACATCATAATGATAATTCCTTCTAATACTGGGACTCAACTTGCACTTGGAGCTTTTATCAAATGTTTATGTTGTGTTTTCACCACTTTGTGTGCTTCTATTATTTCAACTTCTTATCACAATTACCCTATAAGTCCTAATAATACCAACTGGATTTTTTTTCCAAAACTGTTCAGTCTCGATTCCTACATGCTGTGAAGTGAGTTCTTCAGCAAATACAATTATAAGGTGAAAGAATACAAGGACACATTAGTCTGTGGCTGGATGTCCGAACGCTGTTACATTTGTTGCCAAACAACCCCAAACACCCTCATGGTTACGCAGTCGTAGATATTGAGTATTCTGAGATGTATTTCTTAAAATACAGTGACATACAAGTACACTTAAAAAAAAAAGTCAAAAACATGGCAGGTGCCACTAGGTGCAGTCCTCACAGGTTTTGCGGCTGAGAATCAGACCCGAGGAGCCTCAGGTCTGATGCAAGAACACCCCCTGCTGATATGATCTTCTGTACCTGCTACAGGCCGAACCGCAGCCTGACACACAACAGACACATGGAAGAGCTTGACCACATGGTGGAGCTATGGGGCTTCCTTCAAGGGTGCTGGGAGTTACCTATAAATATTCCTCCAGGCAGAATTTTCAGACTGTACCACTTTTACAGAAAGTCCTTTGTCACTCCATTGTAATGTTTAACCAGCGATGACACGACTATGGACGTATTTTCCGGCCGTAATGATTTCCCATGTTCCCCTGTGGCTGTGTGAAGAGGCTGACCATGCAGCGGCCACGCGCCGTCTTCTCAACCCCCGGAGGGAGGAGCACCTTAAGTTTATAACACTTTGTGAGAACATGAAGGCTCACGTGAAAGTCCTGTTAATGTTCAAGTCATGTTTTGTAGGAAAATTACCATTATGGGCCAGCAATGAGTCTGTTGTGGACGTTTAAATAATTACCGTACCAGGTTACATACCGGGTTACAACTACATACTGTGTAAGACCCCCGGAGGAAAAGACACACATGCACATTGGCTTGAAAACTATTTAAAAATCTAAGAACATCAAAAATCCCAGGTGTTTGTAATGTGGCTGATTGTTATTTTGCTAAAACTGTTTTTTTTTTTTCTTGTGCAGCTTTTTAGATGTAAATATCTTTCAACTCTTGTATGAGAGGTGCTATGTAAACCTAGCTGATTATTTCCCAGCATAACCCCTGTGTGTTCAACCAATGAGATCACCAACAATCCACGTTTGAAAAGCTCAACAGAGGCGTTCAGATTGACGACACGGCTGAAGCCTCAAATAGCCTTCACATCAGATATAAAATAAACTGACTCGCAAGTTGGTAGTGACATAACAGACATGTTTTCAGATCAAAGTGTTTTATGTGAGATAAATCAAGCCTAGCTAGAGCACTTATCAGGTGTGCTGTCTCACATTAGCATATCCAAGGCTCAGGGACACACAGCCTGATGGGTACTGCAGTTTAAATGCACATGAAAATATGAAACTACTAAGTAAAGAGACTGGAGTATCATTTTCCCTGGACAAAGACTTGATTGGGACGAACCTGATCTCTACGATGGCGTTGGCTGCCTGTCCCGGCTGGTTGTCATAGATCTTCACAGTGCAGCCTCCACTGGCAAACACCATGGCCCAGGAGCGGCCGATCAGCCCACTGATGAGCACACACGCACGCACGCACGCACACACACACACACACACACACAACTTTAATTCTTGATTTGCCTATTCAGAGTCATAATTATTCCAGGCTTTTCCTTCTGTAACTGTTCTTCATCTTGGTTGCTCAGAACTGATTCCTGTGGTGTTTCTGTACTTTCTACACCTCCATGTTTCCTGTGCATCGTTTTCCCTTGGAGCAGCTCCCTGACAAGTGGCTGTTCAGATCAGGAAGTCAGAGAAGTCATCATTAATACTATAGAATGAATTTATTATGTCTCTACAGGTGCATATGAGCTCTGTTTCACCACAATGACAGCTCAGGAGTTTGGTTCTTGTCAGTCCCTCCATCCATTTAATACACTGCTTATCTGTTGAGGGTTGTGGTTGGGGTTGTACATAATACAAAGAATCCAGTGTATTACTTTGTTCACTTCAAATTTTCATTATCCTGCAGTACAAATGCATTGTGATAATTTTGCATGTTCATGCAGTGGCCATCTGACTGTGACATTTAGTATTTACTCTTGTAGGGTTTGATGAGAAACTCTTGACGAAGTGAAGGTTCAGCGAGGTCATTTGATTTAAAGAACAGGCTACAAAAACAGGCTTTGTGAGGGCTTTAATGATACTGTCCGACCGAAACAATACACTTTTGTCTACAACAGCCAGGATTTGATGCAAAGTCATCATGAGGTCAGGCAACTCTATATGCTCGTCCTGCATGTTGATGTCAGCTTCCACGCGAGGACGCACAGTGCGGCCATCGACATAAACTCAGACGATAGCCTCTTACCTTTGGCTAAAACCACGCGCAAAATCACAGAAGTTATAACGGCATCAATCATCAGTCATGCAAGAAAACGCCATTTTCACACGGGTGGAGGCAAAATGGAACGAAGACTTGTATCTATTCTCACCTTCCTATAATAGTAACGGTCTTCATGTTTAAGGAGCTCGTTCAGTACTTAAACAACAAACCCTCCGAGTACTTTTGATTCGATTTTTTGCCCCGCCCCTTTACAGTCACGCTGTAGAAACCTGCTACGGTAGCCTCAAGGGTCCACAGCACCCAAATAAACCTGTAATTACGTATGATTACGTACACAACAAATAAAACACAGTCATTCGTTAGTTGTTTGCGCAGTAAATTAAATAATGTTGGAAAAAGCAGTGAAATGGAGGATATCTAGAGCTTTAATCAGAGCAGCGAAATGAAACTACTCAGAAAGTATATGGCTTACGGCTGTATCCTAGCAACCACTAGTCTGGCCAATCGTAGTGACGCTAGACGATGACTGACGCTCACATAACCAATCGTGACACGAAAACAAAATCGTCCCGCCCACTTCGCGTTGAATTGTGGGATATTTCCCATGAGAGGACAACAAACTGAGCTTTATTTTGTCGCACTCGGGTGTTTCTTCAAAGAACTAATAGGAGAAAGCAAAGATGGAAAATGTGAATTTGGCTGTAGAGGAGGACGACCTTTATTCTGGATATAACGACTATAACCCAACATTTGACTCCGAGGTGAGTTTATCTTTTTTTTTTTTTTTAGGTTGTTCAGAGTTCGGTTGCTAGCTAGTCAGCCCAAACTTCGTATTTTTTTTTTACCTGCTAGCATAAATTAATGTTAAGGCGTATTCACACCAAACGCGACGTGAATTTTCAAGTGGTGTAGAAGACCCACTAAGCCTGATTGCGTCGATACACAGACGGCGACCCACACGCAGTAGAAGTACCTCTGCATCAGCTTTACTCTACTTGCTAGTGTTTGTGCTGTGAAACGTGCGGTGACAACATCATCGTTGCAGTTCCAGTTGATTCGTGTTTGATAAAGAAGCATACAAATCATGCTGGGAAATCACCAAGTATTCTCTCAAGTATTGCTGATAGCATTTTAGCGGAGATTGTACCTTTACTAGACTACAGTAAACATTAAATTATGTTTTATCAACGCAGATATTTATTTATGCTTTACTACTTCCCAGCTTTTACTGTAAAGAAAAATACTTTGCATTGAAATCATGGCAAAGCCTGCTGAGAATGTATTTGATAATGTGAAGCCAGTGTTTCCCCTGGCTTTACCTTTACTGAAGTGCACTTTTGAATGGAGACATTTTCAGAGTACTATTATCTTAATGTATTTCTGCTCTTCCTGCAGTATAGAAGCTTTGCACGTTTTCCACTATGCACTGGTAGACTTTCAGAATGAAAGTTGTTCATACAACTCAGAATTTTTAAATTCTGAGTTGCACTGGACTGCAGCGAGTTTACAAAGATACTTTCAAAGCATTCTATTTCATTTGGTTAATCAGCTTGTATGCTTATAAAATGTACATTTTCAACAGACAATTATATGTAAAGATTATTGACTATTTGACCTTTTGAAGGAGCTGGAGAATGATGTGGGCTTCCAGCAAGCAGTCAGGACCAGCCATGGAAGAAGACCCCCAGTTAGTATCTCTTTCCACCCTATATTTTGTACATGTATGTCAAGGTTTTGCTTGTGTATCATGTCGAGTAACTCTTGTATCTGGTGATACTCATGTAGGGATACAAACTTGTCACTGTGGCACCTGTAGAGCAGATTTTGTTAAGATTTAAGGTGAGGTAAGCACTGGTGAGGGTAGTTAAAGGTTTTCAGAAGAGTATTATAAAGTTCTATGAAGAGATTGTCACACAGCTGAGTGTGGGAGAGAAGAGGACAATGTGAATTATGTTATATATGCGCTTGCTTGATCATATTTGTAAAAAATTACCTCTAATTCTTCTTCTTTTATTGTCTAGATGACTGCTAAATTTCCTGGCACTGCCATTGGTGCAAGGCCTTTAGCGTCTTCTTTTGGAGTAAGTACAATAAAACAGAATCATGTTGGATTTTCTGTCACCTACTACTTAAAATATCTATATTACAGCTGCATTACTTTGGGATGCATGCAAACAAATTTAATTGCTCATTCGGTCAGTCCGACAGTTTTATTGTCTTTATCTGTAAGAATGAATGTAAATTAAACGACAAGTCACAAAAGCACCTTTGTCACACAGTGATTGAAATTGATTATGGAACCTCACACCTGAATCAGAAACACGGGGTGTTGACATGAGGTGAAGATCGCTGGAATGTTTGTTTTTAAATGACTTGATTCCTTGTTAAATGGAACCCCTAAGTTGATGAAGTCTTGTTTTATGTAGTCTCGCGTCCCTCTGGCCTCTTCGCTTGGCAGACCCGTGACTGGAGCAGTGCAGGTAAGAGAGCTTAACTTTATGTTTGTATAAAACCTCAAACAACTTCAAATGTTAATGAGTGGACATGACATGCAGCATATCAATGCAAAAAAAGGGTTTTACTGGACCTTCAATACAGACATGTTATTGCGCAAAGAATGTAACAAGTCAATACATGAAGTGCCCAATAAGTAGCATTTTTCTATTGCTGTTGATAAAAACAAAAGGTCCAACGCTCCCCTGTCCCACTCCACCTCATAACACCCCCCTATCTGCCCCCCACCTTTGCTGGCAGGTAGAACACATCCCAGTGCACATCTCCCCCTCAGTGTCATGCAACAATCATGACTTTAGAGAGTCATTGAAAATACCACATGTTTCTAGGGGTTGGTTCATGGCTCAGAGGAAGAGTCGCTCTCTTGCAACAGAAGGGTCGCTGGTTCGATCCTCACTTCCCCCAGTGGCCATGTCCAGGTTTCCTTGCGTGACATACTGAGCCGCTAATTGCTCCCGATGGCCTGGATTGGCAACTCCTCCAGGGTGAACCCTGCCTCTCGCCAAATGTCAGCTGGGATAGGCTCCACCCCCCCCCCCTCCCAACCACAAATTAGCTTCAGAATCAGAAATCAGTAAAAGCTTTATTGGCAAGTACGATTTTACACATACAAGGAATTTGTTGTTTGTGTGTGTGTGTGTGTGTGTGTGTGTGTGTGTGTGTGTGTGTGTGTGTGTGTGTGTGTGTGTGTGTGTGTGTGTCAGGATGGAGCAGCCCGACCCATGACTGCAGTCAGAGCAGCAGGTTACACCTCCTCCTTGACCCGTGGTGAGTTTGAGGGAGTCACTCTCTCCAGCTTATGATTATGTACCCTTTCTATTGAACTCTAATTTTAATTATCTATTAAATTATTGATAAAGAAACATTGTAGTTCTTACATTATGGGAATAATTAGTTCATTTGTATGTTCAGGCGCAACTTTTGACCCTCTGGGGCAGTCCAAAGGTCCTGCACCTCCACTTGAAGCAAAGAATGAGGACACGTGAGTCTCCATTCGTCAAACAAAGTGACTTTTTCAATTGGTCCTCTTCTTCTTCTTCTTCTTCTTCTTCTTCTTCATCTTCTTCTTCTTCTTCTTCTTCTTCTTCTTCTTCTTCTTCTTCTTCTTCTCCTTCTTCTCCTTCTTCTTCTTCTTCTCCTTCTTCTCCTTCTTCTTTTTATTATTATTCTATTCTTATTCTTCTTCTTGTCCCTGAAAAATCCCCCTCAACAGCGAAGGCTGACGACTAAGACTGTGACAAATCCATTTTCAGGTGCTTTATACACCACCTGTTAATGTCTGTTTGTAAAGATTCATAAGCCAATTATGGCATCATTGTCACAGTGAAGGAAAATGTGACTTATTTTTGCATTTGAAATCAGTAAAGAGCAACATGTTAATGTGGTATTTCTCAGCGTGTATTGCATTGAATATTTAGATTAAGGGTGAATTCTCCAGACTATAGTTGAAGGCTTTTCTAGCGTGCACACAGTGTCGTCTCTAAACAGAAGCTGTCTTTTAAGCAGTCAAGCTCATGATTTGCTGTGTGTTTCTTCTTACAGGCCTGAGGAGAAGATCAAAATCTTTGAGAAGAAAGTGAATGACTTGATAGAGGAGAGCTGCGTGGCACAGAGCATGGGAACCTTACAACTGGTCAGATGCGCTTTGGAACTGGCATAAATGGTTGAGTTTGATAGGAGAGCCTCCAGGCGTTCAATGCACAGTGATTAAATCAGATACAACCATGGAAATGAAGCACTGACTCCGAGGCTCACATCTGTAGTCAGAAGCTTCTACTTAATATTCGTTCTACTGCTTGTCATTTTTGAAAATTTACAGAATCATGCAGTTGATTGAGTTTGAAGTTTGTTGTTTAATGTCAGAAATTCATGACAATTAGTTGAAGCACTCATTTACTCTCTCAAACGATTACGTGTCAGCTTTGGTCAGTGATAGTTGTTCATCAGCCAAAGGTGCATTTTACGATTGTGTTATATTGCTAATTTAGGACACGGAGGTATAGTGTGTGTGTCTGTGTGTCTGTGTGTTTTCATACAGGCTCTTGAAAAAGCCAAAGAAGCTGGGAGGATGGAGCGAGCGCTGATGAGACAGAGGAAGCAGTCTGGCAATGCAGACCACATCAATGTAGACCTCACCTACTCTGTAAGAGTCAAGCTTCCGTTTTTCAGCTCACGTAAAGAAATAAAAGCACGGATTTGTCATTTTGTCGTTTAAAAAAAAAAAAAGTTCTCCTGAAAGGGCAGTAATTAAACTAGTTATTATTTTCTGTTAGTGCTTTTGATCTTGTAGGATTATGAAAAAACTTGATTACTATTCTTGGTGTTCAGAATAAGTCCTCTTGTTTTTCTAGACTGCATTGTAGCTGCCTCAAGTATCTGGTCATCATGGGACATTGTCCCATTGAAGTATTTATATAATGTCTCCACCAGATGTGCTCAGGAATGCAGAGTGCATTCGATAGACAGCATTTATATAAGTTCTGTAGTCCAGGTCAAAACTCACTCCACGTATCTCACTTCACATTCACATTTTCACGTACACATCCACGCCCGGTTAGTGAGGCGTCAGGACGGGGCGGGGGTCCACATCCCTGTCTTGACTTTTATGTTTACACAATAATGTGTGCAGAGCCAGCAGGGCACAAGATTGGTGTGTGTCGCCGGTGGGCATAGCTGACATTCTGGGATTGTTTTTATGAATCCTTAATTCAGTGTCTTTCTTATCATTTTCATGAAAAAGCACTGATGACTCATGTCACTGACAGGTTCTGCTCAACCTTGCTAACCAGTATGAAAACAATGACATGTACCCGGAGGCCCTCAACAGCTACCTCGTCATTGTGAAGAGCAAGATGTTCAACAATGCAGGTGATGCTACACAAAGTCACACTCATGTATCATATATTGTATCTGGGAAATAGATTATTTTTAAACCTGTGTGTATTGTTGTCATATCTCCCAGTACATGCCACCCACTACAGGGATAGGCTACAAACATAACGAGTACATACAATTAGCAATGCAGTGAATGTTTGAAAGGGTGGTCATGTTAACTTGAATTTATCAGCTTATGATTCAGGAATATTTGACTGTCTGCTGAGTTTACATTGTTTGTAAAAAATCAAAATCAAAAAGTATTAAAGTCTGCGAATGTTTTCATGACAAAGACTTCAAAGTATTTTAACAAGATTGAAGCTGAAAAGCGCCAGTTGTTGATCAGCAAAGGCCTTAACTGGAAACAGCCTGCTTGGCCTCGTGTTGAGCTGATGTCCCGATGGATATCACATGTCATTAAAAGGGAAATGATTGCTGGGACTGATTTAGTAGGTTTTGAGCACTCATTTTGTAGTTTCAGTTGTAGTCACGCTGTGGTTTTCTCTCAAACTCTCTGTGCCGTTTCTTCAGGCCGGCTTAAAGTCAACATGGCAAACATCTACTTCAGACAGAAGAATTACCCCAAGGCTGTTAAATTCTACCGAATGGCGCTGGACCAGATCTCTAACATTCACAAGGAGATGAGGATCAAGATCATGCAGAATATCGGTGTTGTCTTTGTCCGCATGGGCCAGTACTCAGACGCCATCACGTCCTTCGAGCACATCATGAGTGAAAGTCCCAACATCAAGACTGCCTTCAACCTCATCCTGTGCTACTACGCCATTGGAGATAGGGAGAGGATGAAGAAGGCCTTTCAGAAACTTATCTCTGTCCCCCTGGGCATCGACGATGAAGAAAAGTACATCTCATCCAGTGTGAGTGGCAGTATTTATGTGAACTGTTGTGTATATTTGAGTAAAGGGTGAAGATCAAGGTACAATTTTTTTTCTAGGTAATTATGGCCAACAAATACTCGGAATCTTTATCTTCATCTTATCCCTCATGCTAATCCGAGAACCAGAGTTACATGAAAGTAACCTCACAGTGCAAATAAAAGGGAGGAACTCTTCTATGGAGCAAAGCTGGAACCAGAGCATTTTTTGGAACTCTTACAACAATTTGTTTTCATAGGTTTGAAGTCCTTAAAAATCCTTTAAGTACGTTGGTCAAGTATCTTTGCAGTCATTGCTTTCATTTGTTCAGTATTCTTGAGATTCTGGGAAAAGTTATTGTGACTGATAGACAGTTCAACCTTGTCGTGTCTCGTTTGTCAGGATGACGCCAGCTCCAACATGGTCATCGAGGCCATTAAGAATGACAAGCTTCACCAGATGGAGAGAGATTTGTAAGAAGTCCATTCTCCCCCCGACACACGTTCGTCTCTTTACCAAAACACAGACGCAGTCTGATCACTCATAATGAGTAATGAGTTTTCCCCTCCCTGATTCCTGTCACATAGGAAAGTTCTGGCTGAGAAGTACATCATGACAGCTGCTAAGCTTATTGCTCCAGCCATTGAGACGTCTTTCGCCACTGGATTTGACTGGTTGGTTGTTTGCCTGTCTTTGTTTAAATCAACACCAGAGGGCATACAAACTGAAGTTGTCTCCATGTGAGAAGGGAACAGAATCATAGATGTGGAGGTGTTACTTGACATCTCCGTGCAAATAGATGGATATCATAGCAGATACAGAATTGAACGAGTAATACAAATATCAAGTGTTTAGTTTTTGGGAGGAAATTCAGAAGTACAATGTTGATTTTTTGTTATCCTACCAACCAGAATTGAAACCATCATGGTTCACTGTAAAGGTTACTTTTAAATGCAACAACAACAAAACATTCGACAACAACAGTTGGTTCGACAACTGTCCTGAGGTTTCGTGTGACTGAGAAAAGTACCGGCAGCAGTAAGGCTCTAGCGTGGAGCAGCGGATTTGTCTTTGAGAATGAGGTAGAAATTTCTTTTTTTGTTTGTTTTTTTAAGGTGTGTTGACATGGTGAAGAGTTCTCAGTATGTTGAACTTGCCAATGATCTGGAGATAAACAAAGCCATCACCTACCTCAGACAGAAGGACTTCAACCAGGTGAGAATTGAAAAGCTCATATTTCCTCTTAAACACGTTGGACCCTATTTAATTGATCTATGGCGCCAGGAAATTGGCGGATGGCGGTATGTGTGCCGTGCATTCAGGGCGCGTTCAGCCTCATTTTGGTATTTCGAGGGTGTGTAATCAGAGGCCAAACCACAGCGTTAAGAGGCCATCCTGGTTATTCAGGGGTGTGTTTCAGGCGTGACATCACTAAAAAAACCAATGAATAGTTTGTGTCATTTCCTTTAAAGCCAGTTAGGCATCGGAGATGAAAAAGGGCTTGGAGGAGGTGGCGTCCAGTGTTTCCACTTTGCCAGACGTCAATAGAACCACATTTCTACACTGCACATCTGCTTGTCTGATTGATGGGCCCTTTAAATAGCACTGCACACACAAGGCCATTGATAAGAAACTAGCCTCTTCTCGGTCTATGGCATAAACGTTTTCTGGTGTTCCGAAATAGCAAAACGACATGGTTCCACCAGAGCAGCCTCGTTGATGTGCTTCTGCACCTGTTGGTGTGGGTGGAGCACAAGTTCATGTGCTAGTTCAAAGGCAAGGACGCTTGGAGTGAAAAGGACATTTGTGCCAGTTTTAAACAAGCAATGATGCTTGTGCCTGACTGAGTGCCAGCTTACACCGCAATTAAAATAGGGCCTGTAATGTGAATGACTGGAGTTGGTGTCCTTTTATGCTGTTGTTTTTTTCATCTTTTTTACAACTGTCTCTGTTTCTCCTGCTGAGGCAGTTCCAGCAGAGCAGCATCAGACTGCCTTTATATATTTACTCAGCTCCCCTTTTCATTGACTCCATTCTTTCTTTTGTCTTGATTCCTCCCCATCTGCATGCATAAGGTTGAGGTATGTGTGTCTTCTGTTTCCATGTTTACATTTTGATAATGTGTGTGGTTTTTGTTGCATGCATTTTCTGAGTAACAGCACTGCTAACAGACATTGGAGAAGCAGTGAAAATGACATGTTTATTCTGTAACTTAAGTATCAAGCTTAGCTGTGGAGGAGGTGCACTGTCAGTGGAGCTGCTGTGGTTCCATCTCTGGCAGCTCCAAGGTTTTACATAAAACCAACTTATTTGGGCTCTCAGGCTTTAGGTCTTGTTGCATGTGCATGGTGCTCATACTTGTCACACATGGTGGTGGTATAACCTGCGGCATAGCTGCAACTGTTGCCTGGCTAACTATGTCATTAATTACACACTAATACTGTTGCAAAACTCCCCCAGCTGTTAAACAACCGTCTGAATGTTTCAAAACGCTTTGTGTCCATCTCTGCAGAACCGAATAAATTCAGGAATTCCAGTGATACTTGTGTTATTTACACACTTAACCGAGTAGATGGTCATGAATTGGCACAATGAATAACCTTGTCAGTAGGGGGCGTAGTTTCTCAGGTTCCTAAACATCTTGAACATTTTCATTCAACATACAAATGCATTGACTTCTCAGGTGGTGTTGCACTGTAAATAAGCTGAAGCTCTTTGTATTCTCTTTGATGCTGAAGACGGCACGGCATAGTCTGCTGAACCACAAATTACTGATCACCCCCTGGTCTGATCTAAAAAATGTCCAATTCTACAATCCTCACAGCACTGGAGGTTGAGTGGCTCGTAATTGGAGGATTCCTTTTTTTTGGGCTCCTTCAGACGCCTCCTGCTGTGCCTCCCGTCAGCGTATGGCTGAGTTGATAGGCGCTTTCAGTGGCTGATGGACTAGAAAAGCACTAAAAATGCAGTTCATTTAACAACTCAGGTTTTTAATTTTTGTAGGTGTGTTAAATACTGAGGATGAGGAAAAAAATCAGAATCGAAGACATTTGATAAAAAGTTCTGTTATGTTATCAGGCTGTGGAAACCCTGAAGACATTTGAGAAGAAGGACAGCAGAGTGAAGAGCGCCGCTTCTACCAACCTTTCCTTCCTGTACTTCCTGGTGAGACTCATCATGACTAAACTTGAGAGAATCAAACATGATGAATATTTTGACGTGAAATACTTCAAAAGGTGTCAAAGTTAAATGTTGGTGTTGGAAATATGGAGGAATGATGATGGATGTAGCACCCTGCTACCAGTAGGTGTAGCTGATTCTCCTCTGACTGTCTCAGGAGAAGGATTATGACCAGGCTGACCGCTATGCTGACCTCGCCATGAATGCTGATCGGTACAACCCAGCTGCTCTCATCAACAAAGGCAACACAGTGTTTGTCAAACAGGACTATGAGAAAGCTGCAGAGTTCTACAAAGAAGCTCTGAGAAATGACTCTTCCTGCACTGAGGCCCTCTACAACCTGGGTACACCAACTGGTTTAATACTGTTCAGACATTGACACAGACACAGAGCACCCCAAGGTGCTGCATGCATTTCCCTCGCCAAGCTCCAGAATTGTATGAAAGCATTGGCGGGACCATGTATCGTGTCCTGTGCATGACACTCAAAAAACAAAAACAGGTTCCATAGAGTTTAAAAAAAACCATTTGTCTCTGATATTAAGAGTACAACATTTTCGATAAGTGTACAATGTTCCTTCATTCAGTGATGGGAGGGACATTTGGGTTGATTATCTGGCTACAACCAAACGCTGACATCAATCGTGTTGAACAACTTTGGGATGATCTCACACAGCAACGACCAGAGAAACTGGTCGATGTCTCATGAAGGTCAGCTAGATTTACTGTATAACTTCTGAACAACCAGGCTATAAAGGTACATTAATAACAGTTTGTTAATATAGGAGTGCTGAATAAGCATTTATTAAAGCTCTTTTAGACCTTTATGGTCCAAATGGGGGATAATGTACCCCCTGAGTAAAGTCATCATGACCATACCATTAGTAAATGATTACTATTCATTGGTTAACTGTTGGCTGACCATTAACTAGGCCCAACCTAAGTTTTAACTAAGCTAATGTAAACAAAAAAAGCAATGTGGTGCAGTGCCCCTCTGGTCCAGCTCCAGTAGCGTAGCCTTAGCTTGGTCCGCTGCATGTGTCAGGGGATATCTGGAGATAATGAGGTTGTTGGTGGAGTGGCCAAAGCCTCAGAGTTGATTCACAGTTTTTGTCCCTGTCCCAGGTCTGACGCATAAGAAACTGAATCGCCTGGAGGAGGCTCTGGACTGCTTCCTCAAGCTTCACGCCATTCTCAGGAACAGTGCCCAAGTCATGTATCAGCTGGCCAACCTGTATCCTTCTCATTATTGATTGGGTGTGTGTTGGCATCGGGACAGCTCACTGGTTCACGTGATGGTGCATCAGTCGTTGCTGCTGGGACTGCTTACTGTCCTGTAAGAATCTATTTGTCTTTGACACCTTGGTCTCAGCTATGAGCTGATGGAGGATCCACAGCAGGCGATTGAGTGGTTGATGCAGGTTATCAGTGTAACTCCCACCGACCCTCATGTGTTGGCCAAACTGGGAGAGCTGCATGACAGCGAGGGGGACAAGTCCCAAGCTTTTCAGTACTACTACGAGGTGTGAGAGGAGCGTTTCGGTGTCTGTGGACTAAACGACCCATGTAACACTCGTTCAGTAGTTACCTGTAAACTGACCCTGTTGACTTGTGGTGCCATCCAGTCTTTCAGGCACTACCCTTCTAATATCGACGTGATTGAGTGGTTGGGAGCTTACTACATCGAGACGCAGTTCTGTGAGAAGGCCATTCTGTACTTTGAAAGAGCCACACTCATACAGTAAGTTGCTCCTCCTTTCAGTACCATTAATCATCAGCCAGCTCCGATGTATGAGATAACATGATGCCAAAAAGTGAGAAGGACCTTATGATGTTGGAGTCGAGTGTTGCAGTGATGACATCCTGTACATCTGAAGGCCAACCTAGTGGGGTAGTTGGCGTCATCACGGGTTCCCTGGAATAAAAACCAGTGGGATTTTTATATTGGATGTGAGATTATTGCATAAAAAATAAACAATGTGGCAAACAAAACTGTGAAACTTCCATGTTTTGTTTCACACAACAATCTCCACAAATAAACACAGCTACACTACCGACACATTATTTCAGCATCACCGCATCCAGCTTCACTTTTCTGTCTTCACCTGGATAACTTTTTTTTTTTTTTTTTTGGGATCTGTGACAACCTCTGCAGAGACACTTATTAACCTTTTTTAAAGACACACAGAAAACTTCAAAAATCAGCGGTTTGGTGTTTACTCATATATTTAGTGCTCCACCATAAAATGCTGAAATGCCGGCAGACCTTATTTCAGGCATTTAACTGAAAACCCAGTGACTTTGCCAGAGGCAAGCCAACGTTCAACAACACTAACTGACCCCGGGGTTGTAGGACTCATTCCTTCACCTCTCTATTATTTAAGATGCCTGTCTGCCAGGTTGTCGTGGTTGCAGTAGCAGCAGAAGTGTTTCTATCATCTCACTAAGAATGAGTTCAGTGCTTTTCTGGCTTCATCGAAAGATTTGTGTCACATTGTTTTGCTGTGAACATTTTTATTGATTAATTCATTTACCCTTTCATTGAGCCCTTCTTATCTTTGGATGAGCAAATGGATGATTAGATATTTTTTTAAGCTGAATATATGATTGATTGTACAGAAGCCATTTCATGACAAAACATGACCTTTTAATTTTTTTAAAGCTACTTCATCAATTGCACGTGAAGATATTTTATCTCTTGCAAAAATTTTACATTGAACAGGTGGAAGTAACATTTTACAACCAGATCCTTTTAGATTGAGAGGTACCAGTTTTCCGGAAAAGTCCAAAAAGAACCTGTTCTGTGTTTCTCAGACCAACCCAGGTGAAGTGGCAGCTAATGGTGGCCAGCTGCTACAGAAGAAGTGGTGAGAATCACTTCACTCTCCTTGTGCTTAATCCCAAACCTGCAACATATCAACACACGTGCATGTATTTAAACTAAGTAAATGTTATCTCATTGACCTGAAGATGGAAATGATATAAAACAGAGGAAAATAACCTGTAATTACACTCTAGTGGAACTAGCAGTACTGTTCCGACTGTTCCGACACGACCGTTCATTCTGTATTTAGATATTTGGTGTTGTTCCAGACATTTTTTATCAAAGAAAAACGGGATGGATGGAATGATGGACAACCTAAAGATGTAGTGCTGCCTGTTGCTTTCTTGAGCTCATAGGCACAAAAAAATGCAACGCGCTTTTGCAACTATAGCCTTGAGAACAGCTCGCAGAGAAGACGAGCTCGTGTGCCAATTATTAATCTGATAATGCCCTGAACTTTGCTTCTTTTCTTTTTACAAGGAAACTACCAGAAAGCTTTGGAAACGTACAAAGACATCCACTGCACCTTCCCAGAAAATGTTGAATGTGAGTCCTGTTTGTGACACAAATCTCAATGGGACTGTTGCTCCACAGATCAGTGTGAAGAGGAAATCAATCCTGTGTGTGTGCGCGTGTGCGCATGTGTTTTCAGGTCTACGTTTCCTTGTGAGGCTGGGCACTGACATGGGTTTGAAGGAGGTCCAGGAATACGCTACAAGCCTGAAGAAGGTGGAGAAGATGAAGGAGCTCAGAGAACAGGTGCACATGTTGGAGTCCCCTTCTTTTACACTGATCCTTTACAACTTTACACGTAGTTTGGCTGGAGGCTATAGTAGGACGTGTGTGTGTGTGTGTGTGTGTGTGTGTGTGTGTGTGTGTGTGTGTGTGTGTGTGTCAGCATCATAGTTTGCACACACACCAGAGTATCTTACACTGACATGTCTTTTATCATACATGTTGCCAGACTCTTGTTTAGTTTAGTTTATTAATATTTATACAGCACTTTTCATACAGAAATTGCAACACAAAGTGCTTAACAGAAATAAAAGAAAAACAGGCAACATTAAATAAAATATAAAAAAATACAATAAATGTTAAGAACCCAGCCTTCCCAACCCACATCACTCCATACATGCATGCACCCCCCCCCCACACACACACACACACACACACATACACACACACAGGCATACACACAACCACACACTGACTGTAAGTAGGAACATGGCAGGGCACTGAAAATCCTAGTGAGGAAAGACCACCTATGGGAGCCATCCTCACTGGGAGGTGCCACAGCCCACAACCACAGGGAGCGCCGCCACCGAGACCCCCCAACCCGGACAGACCAGGTACACTCCACATATAATGCGGAGCCCCCCAGCTCTCCGGGCCTGGATGATCCCAAGGACGATGCTCCCGCGGGCGGACCAGACACACCTCCCAGTGTGGAGGGCCCCCACGAGGAAACACTAGAGCTAAAAACTAAAAGACTAAAAGAAGGTAGAATATGAAAGAACAGAAATTACAATAATATTAACATATCAGAATGACATAAAATATATATATATATATATATATATATATATATATATATATATATATATATATATATATATATATAAAATCTAAAAGTTTAAGAGCTAATAAAAAAGTAGAATAAAATAATTAAAAGATAAAAGTAACAATAAAATATAGTGATAAAATTAAAGGATAAAAGAGACTAAGTCAGTTAAAAGCTCAGCTAAAAAGGTGAGTCTTGAGCCTCCTTTTAAAAACATCAACAGTCTCTGCGGTCCTGATGTTCTCTGGCAGGCTGTTCCATAACTTTGGGCCATAATGGCTGAAAGAAGCCTCCCCGTGAGTTTTAGTTCTGACTCTTGGAGCGACGAAAAGGCCGGTGCCAGAGGACCTCAGGGTCCAGTTCAGATAAATAAGATGGGCCAAGACCATGAAGACACTTAAAAACTACTAAAAGAACCTTAAAATCGATCCTGAAGCACACGGGGAGCCAATGCAGCGATTTTAAAACCGGTGTAATGAGCTCCCGCCCTCTGGTCCTCGTCAGCACACGTGCTGCAGAATTCTGGAGTCATTGTAGATTATAGATGGTTGTTTTGGGAAGACCAGAGAGCAGGGCATCACAAGAATCTAAACGACTGGAAGTAAAAGCATGCATCAGCACCTCCATGTTGGCCTGAGAGAGGAACGGGCGACTCTGGCTATATTCTTAAGATGATAAAAACCAATCTTAGTCAAAATGACGCCCAGGTTCTTTACAGATTGTGAAGGTTTAAAATCTTCTAGTTTTGGTAAAAGTTCCTCTCTCTTGCCTTCAGGGCCAATGGTTAAAACTTCAGTTTTGTCCTGGTTGAGCTGTAGGAAGTTCTCTGCCATCTATGACTTGATATCTAAGATCCAGTTAAATAGGGTCTCACTAGGCCCTGTGTCATCAGGAGACACGGCGATGTTCAGCTGCGTATCATCAGCGTAACTGTGGAAGCTGATGCCGTGACTCCTGATGACGTCCCCAAGGGGAAGCATGTATAGATTAAAAGGTATTGGACCTCAAATTGACCCTTGGGGCACCCCACACTTAATTTCATGTGTTCTGGAGGAACAGGTATCCATACTTACAAAGAAAGATCGATCTGAGAGACAAGAACTGAACCAGTTAAAAACAGTACCAGAGAGGCCCACCAGGTGTCTGAGTCTGTTTAATAGAATCTGGTGATCTACTGTATCGAAGGCAGCGCTCTAGACATGTAATTTTGGATGTCTCCCCTTTTTAGGTTAGTTTGTAATGTACTGCCAATGCTGGAATAGCAATCTTTCCTGGGGGGTTGTCTGTCATTGATTCAAGCTTCCCACGCAAGGGTTGTGTGCACACGCAGCTGCTCAGTGAAACAGCCAATAGGAGCTCCCTCCCTCTGAATTGACCTGCTGTTGGTCAGAGTTTCCCATCTCTGGCCAGATATGCTCAAGGAGGAGTTGCAGAGATCTAGTTTTCTCTCAGATCACTTAAATTACATAATAGTGAAAGATTATTTTGAAATTCAGGCTGAGTGACACCAACAAAAAAATTAGCTCCCCCTAATTAAGTGAATAATATCTCATTTTGACAGATGAAAATGTCCACGGGGATTTAAATGATTTATCAAGACAGAAAAATATTGTTTAAGGTGACAGTGTTCATTTTGGCGCGGGAACCAACTCAAATTACAATGTTTAACAAAGGTGGAGGCCAATCATACAAAGGAGGTACAATAAATTTGGTTCCAATCTGAGCAAAGACAATAAAGGTTTGTTTTTACTCCCACTTCAGTATTACAAACAGGAAGTGAAGCCTGACATCTATTGTGCAACTCCTGTATTAAAGTCTTTGCCAGCCTGGATGATTGCGAGTTACAAGAGAACCACACATTAGATGCCAGGAGCCGTCAGGCTGTGCTTTCTGCCTGTAAGTCTAAATCAAGGGCTCAAAAAAGTGTAAAAGCAAGTTTGTGTGTAGGAACATTTCAGGAATAAGGCCCAATCTTCTTAATACACCAGTGTGATGATAAAAGGATGCAGCTCGTTTTACATCACAGCTGCCAGAGTCTCTCCTTCATCATCTGCTCTTATCAGTGTCTCAGCCTCCTCTGGTCTTTTCTCCCTCACCCTGATGGAAAACATGTGTCTGTCCCTTTGCCAAGTGGGTCAGTGGTCCCTGCAGCTCCAGAAATGCATGAAAAACAGCACTTTTGTTCTGCCTTGATTTTTCCCAGAGCGAGACGGAGGTGTCCGGGGAGCACACACTCTCCAGCACCTAGCTTACACCCATTCTGGCTCCTTGAAAAACAATCACTGTGCATTTGAGAATTGTAGGGCAGGTTTGATTCTGTATATTCCCATTGGTCAGTTTTACCTGAAACATCTGGATGGACTGGGAAAGTAGTAGGGCTGTAGCCCAAACGAGCTGCTGAGGATCAACCAAATATCACTCGACTTGAATGGATTCTGTGTTCAATTCTTTATCTACAAATTCTGCTCAGATCTTCGGTGTGAACGAGCCTCTATTTTAGCCCCTGAATGTTGGGTCCAGCCCCTAATTGATGACAGGCCTGTGTCTGAGTTGATCAGCTACAGCACTGGCAGTGGTCAGGGTTCAGTTGCGAACCAGATTCCCCTATAAACAAAATCCTCTGAGCTAGGAACAGATGATCAGCTGGGCGGATCACAACCACCTGCTCTTCAGCCCAGAGACCCTGTGGGACCAGAGGAACCAGTGTCCCTACACCCTACATAGTTTTATAGGGACTTGACATTTATAGGAATTGTACTCATTTAGGGCCGGCTGGTCCTTCTCCTAACACCGCTTGTACCTCCAGAGGGGATAGTGAGTCCACCAAGTCTACGCCGAGCTCCTCAGCTTGTCTCTCTGAGGCTCAGCCCAGCAGACCCGAGGAGCAAACTCATCTCAGCTGCTTGTATTCGAGATCTCATCCTTTTTGTCACTTCCCAACACTTATGACCATAGATGAGGCCCTCCAGCCCCTTTTACACAGCACGGGAACATTTTGTCTCTGCTACACCCCTGTTACTCCATTTGTATAAAAGCACAGAGATGGAATGGAATGTTGTGCCTCTGATACACCAGCAGAGGTAGAAATAGCACAGGAGCAACAGCTGTGTGATGGGGCCGCTGGAGTGATGGAACAGCTCCCTCAGAATATTCTGTTCACACATTGCCTGTCTCTTGAAGAATGCTGTGATACTCATCTCATATGCTGTGGTGGCTGCAAGCTGAAGTCGGCTGAGTGTGTAAACAAGCAAAGCATCTGAACAGTGGAGTCAGTTGTACGGCGCTACTGTGGACCCTCTCAATTCCATTTTGCCGTGAGTGGGTCCTGGTCAGTGTCACATTTTCATGGCTTAACCTCTGTTCATGAGTTTTAATAAATCAGACCTGTCCTTTTCTTCACATGACGTGTCTGCTGTAAGTCAGTCTGTAAAATGTTTGTTCTTCTCTGTCTTTCTTTCTTCTTTCAGAGGGTGAAGTCGGGCCGAGAGGGCAGTGCAAGAGGTCGGAGAGAGGGCAGTGCTGGTAGTGCTGGTGAGTCAGTCGCCCCTCTTTGCACCAGTCTGATAGTCAACATAAAGTTCTTGACGCACCCTGCAAAACTCTGGCATTCATGTGGAATATAAACCAAAATGTGTAACTTGTGTGTTGTCCTCTGAAGCTTGTCATTATCAGCATTGTCATTATTGTCTTTTGTACTCATGCGTGTCTTCTATCTGTCGTTCAAACATGCTGCTGGGTAGTCGCCTCCACGTCCGTCCTCAGCTCTCCGGTGAAGAGCAACATTATTGGTACACCTCCATACTCCTCACTGCGTAGAGTAGAAGTCTGCCCCTTTATTAGCCTGTGACAGAGAGAGCAGGGAGCTCCACCAGTTCATCCCTTGACAAGTCATACAGACATGAGAAGAGTATCCACCTTCTCGTTTAGCTTCCTGCAAAGAAAAGTTTGCCAAAGTGTTGAAAAGTTCCTTGCAAATGACAAAAGCCAGGAGCCTGGCATCTTTGTTGGGCGTCCTGATGACACGGACGACCATGATAAAACGAACGTCCGCAGGCTTCAGCGTGACTGCGCACACAGACCCGAGCTGTGACTCTGGAGAGCTGGCTCATCATAAGATTCCTAACATATTCCAGATATGAACTACTGAGCTGCCAAAACCTTTAATGAGGCCCAGCTTTGCTCTGCTGTGCAGCTGAATGTGGACGCTATCCTGCACTCTAGAGTTATGGATGTGTATATATATCCCGACACCTGCTAGTGGGCTTACTGTTACATCCTGGCACGACTTGCATTCCCCAGTGACTCCATAATTTGGATGAAAATCCATCCAACTTGTGTGTTTTATTGTCTCAGTCTTTGGCAGTGCCAGCGCCGAAACAGAACCTGTTAGAGAGAACATTTACTGGAAACCTCCACACCATCTGACATGTTTGATCATGTGAAACCTCTGAATACTGCTCATGACACATGCAAGTGTTTCAGCTAAACCCACGACTCTTTTCTTACTTTCATAAGGCCCATCAGATGTGGACACTAAAGCAGGTGAGACAGGGAAGCTTGTAGCACGTTGACAGAACACACTTTCAGCTGTCATTGCACACCCTAGACTTCAGTCTCTGTGTCCCTTCCTCCCTGTCATTGTGTGTCTCTGGATCTCCTGTCTCCATCTGTATTCTGACCACTCTGTTGTGCTGTCTTCCATCTCTGACACTAAACATCTCAGACCACTGCAGGAGTCAGGGAGAGGTACACAAACCCGTCCAACGGTGCGAGAGCGGAACACACAGACTCTCCAGCAGTGGAGAGTCTGAGGGTGCAGACCTCTGAACACTTGAAAAGAGACTTGAAACTTCAGCCACGTCGCCGCCTGGCTCTACTAAATATTGTTGTGAAATCTTCTTTCTCCTCTCGGGTGCAGCACTTTGCAGACCTGCGAGTTGTAGGTGTTCGACTTGATTTGAACGCATTCCAGCAGCTTCCTGAATGTCATGGCCACTAACGTGCTCCAAAGGGCAGGCACGTCAACTCGCAGGAATTAAAACCTTTTCATTAATGCCGAAGTGTTGATGGATATTTTGCATTTATGTGCCTTCTAACCACAGCAATATCTTCCTGATTGTGGCTTCTGTTTTTGGGGAGGAATTTTCCTTCAATGAGCCCCATTGCAGTGATGGTTTTGAGGTAAACCTCAGCTGTGCAAGTGCGTGTTCCCAAACTAAAACCAGTAAAGCCTGAATATTGAAAAATTGGCAAATGTTTCACCTCATTATTTTTACGATAAGTCAGGTTTTTTGGGGTTTTTGGGAACCTCTGCGTCAGGTAGCCATTTGGGAATAAAACACAGAGAAAAAGCACAAGACCAGTTAAATCTGCAACCAGACAGGGTTTTTGCATTTATTCAACTCAATATTTTAATGTAGGAAACAAATTGAGAACTTTTGGATCATTTTGAGTTTGTAGGTTATTTGAGCTTGTGGACAAACGGCCATAAACCCACCAACTATGTAAATGTAGTCTTCAGTTAAACGTTTACAGGTTTTAAATTTTCTCGGGCAGCTAAAAGTGATCTTTTCAGGGCTGAAACCACCTGAGGGGTGTTTGTGTTGTGCGGTGGTGAGTGGTTACAACAGTTTTCTGTGGCAGAAAGAAGTAGACGCTCATCACGAAATCTGACTGTGGCATTATGGTCAAAACAGGTGAACCTGGTCCAGAAATATTTTGGCAGGCAACTGCGATGTTGCACTGTGGTCAGGGTTTGAGGAGGCGAGAAAACTGCTCCCAGATATTTCAGAAAACCTCTAATGTACCTGAGAGTTTTCCCTCCGTTCTGTAAAGTCTGCATATTTGCAGCAGTGCTGCGAGGCTGACGGTGTGTTTTCCCATGTACCCAAAGCTGTGCGCGTCCACTAAAACCCACCTCAGAGAGAATATTTTATAGTCGACTTCTTCTCTCTTTTGTGTGTTTCAGTTCAGAAATCCTCAGCATGCAAATGACCAAACTCTGTTGATAGTCAAGGCTGCTCCCTCTGCAGGGTTGGGAAGGCTCTTACCAGTCATTACATCTGGCCTGTATTTCTGACATCTCATGCTCATGCAATCCTCCACTTGTTTTTCCAAATGAACAGGAAAGTGGGTTATAAAAGCCAGAATGTTGACTCATCAGCGCTGCTCCTCTATCAGCTCCTTCTGCAAACATTTCCATCTTTATACTTGTTGGAGTTTTAATTGTGGAAACTGTTACACACCTAACGTTTAATTCTGAGTCTGGCCTCCGACCTGTCTTGTCATCCCTCTTCTCTACCAGTTGTGCATTTGAGACGAGAACCACGGCTCAGACCGTCCAAGGAAAAGAAAGGAGGAAAAAAAAATTGGGGGAGGAAAGTAAATTTTCCAGCGGAGGTCTCAGTTTGCCAGCAGTTTGTGAAGCCATGTGCGAGATGTTTGGGACTGTGAGGGAAGGTGGAATATCAGGCCTCAGCTCTCCCTGCTGTTATTCTGCTCTCTGCTTTCCAAGGCTACCTGGCAGCCAGATGTGGCTGCTGCTGCTGTCAGTAATCATTTCTGTCCTTCAGCTCACTCGTCTGCCTGTTATCTAAAAGCACAAGCCGTCTCCACCTAGCAGGCAGCAGCTTGCGGCCTCAGATACTGAGCTGTTGCTTTCATCCAGCGTCTCCAAAGGAAACTGCTTCAAGTCCCCGATGCACAATAGCAGACACACCCAGATGTTTCGTAACATACTCTCTCTGCGAGATGAGAATGTCACGTCTTAAAAGTTGACTTTTTCATGGGGTGAGAGAAAAATGCTTGGCTCGTATTTGACCTCTGTGTAGTTTTTGAGTTTATGGCGTTGGGATGCAGATGTTTGTCACTGCAAATCTTGAGACTTTCACATGAAACTGTAAAACCCTGAAGACCAGGACGGTAACATATAATCAGTTGTTTTGGTACTTGAGACCTCATTAAGGAAAGAAACATCTCACGGAGAGGTTACTGTAGGTGTGTCAGTTCCCCTGATCCCCAGGATTCCCTCTCAGATGATCCAAGCATGCGCTCCTCTTTACAGGCTGACAAGTGAACATAAAACAGTGCGATGTCGATGAACTTTTAAAGTTAATACCTAATTTGACAAATGCGTGCTTGTGTGTGGTGCAGATAGCGGCCACAGCAGCAGCAGCACGAAGGGGCTGAGCGCCAAGGTGAGGTCACTTCCTGGTGCCAACGAGCCCTACGAGGCCAGCAGCCCCAAGGAACTCGGTGAGAAGCCATTTGATCTCCTCTCTTTAATCGTTCCCTTGATGTAAAGGTTCTCTTGCTGTCTGCTGTGTTCTCAGAGGTCATTGACTCTTCATCAGTCGGTCTGATCTTTAGTTATGAGATGAATGCATCAGACCGATGGTCATTGCTAACCCACTAACCGAGTCACCATACTGTGTAAAACTCGCTCCTCTGGTGTAGATGCTTCCTATGTCGACCCCCTGGGACCTCAGATGGACAGACCAAAGACGGGAGCCAAGAAACGAGTGGAGGAAGACGACTTTGCAGATGAAGAGTTGGGAGACGACCTGCTGCCAGAGTGACGTCTCGGCCTTCACGGCTGCGTCTGCTCAAACGCTTACTGGCTCCAGGATTCGCCACAGAGATGCTGCTTCTGCTCCAGCTTTCACACGCTTTCAGAAAGGAAGCCTGTTTACATCCACATCCGATCCCGTGTCTTGAAATCGTAAACCTCGACATACACACTGTGAATTCTGCGGCTGAGGCAGGCTTCAAGCCCTCCGCCGTGGGTCGTAGCAAGTCTGCTCTTCAACCTCGCGCTCGCCTCTCCATCTCAAACTCTGGAGGACGGAGCCAAAACAATAAAAACCATCAGTTTGTGTTCCTGTGTGTGAGCCTGCAAGCTCTCTGGAAACTCCCCAAGCACCAGACTTGTGCAGCCGTTCATTTCAGGTCCTGTCAGGTCCCTTCACCTTTCCTATGTCACTCCAGATCGTTTTTTTGGTTCTGTTTCTATTTGCCTGTTTCTTCTGTTCACTATTATGAAAGGGGAGAAGAGGTTGAAATTTTAGATAAAAGGCCTCAGATAAAGCACGTGGTTTTTGAGTTTCTCATTTGGAATTCCCACCTTTAAACTGCTGGGAAGAACACATAAATCTGGACAAAATGAAGTGACTGACGGCGGTGCCTACGGTCCCGCACAGACCGGTAGAGAGAGCCTCGTCTCCGTGTTCGAGGCTCCACAAGAATGCAGCTCTGCAGCAGTTGGACGTAACTCGGGATCATCAGCCAGCAGGACAGCAGGCAGCGCTCGGTCCCTCCCAGTCCCTCCCAATCCGCCAGGAGACGAAGTCACTTTCACCAGTCGGTCTGGTAGCGTTTCAGGTCCGTCCGACTCTGCCTGCTGGATCTCGCCCTCGCCGCGCGGGGTCACATTCCTCTGGAAGCTGCTGGTGTTGGTGAGCGTGACCCCGGTAGCAGCAGGTGTTGACGCTCCGGCTCTGCGGTAAGTTGCCGCCGCTGCTCCTCCCGGCGGCGCCAGATGTTCACTCAGCTCCGCTGGCGCAGCGCCTGCGCCGCCACGGTGTCGCCGGCCCGCCACTCCGTTGCCTTATAACAGAGGACGGAACCCTGCTGGAGTAAAGCTGCAATCCAAAGCAGGACCTCGCTTGAGTCCGGATTTATCCGTCCTCCCTCCGCCGAAGCGGACAACAGCTGCCCGCAGGTCAAGAGCATTTTTCACTGGACAGTTGACGCACCAGGACTTGCAGCGATGCCGCGTCGGATCCGCGTCCCTCTTCTGCTGCTGCACCTGGCGCTGCTGCTGGGCTGGGCGGCCGGGGCCGCCCGGGTCCGGAAGAAGGCCACCAGGACGCGGTCCTGCCTCGATCTACCGGAGGAGATCCTGGAGCAAATGTTCGGGCGACTCTCGGTCGGAGTTCTGAGTGCTTTCCATCACGCCCTGCAGCTGGAGCCGCGGCAAAAACTGAACCTGACCTGCCCGACCAGCGCGTGGTCTCCGGGCGACAGCAAGACCCGCCTCCCCGTGAACCTGCGCAGCATCTCCCCCTGGGCCTACAGGTGAGGGCACACCGACACTGAAGTATATGAAAATGGAACCTGGCAACTTGGGGGAGTGTTGGATAGAAAATGTGTTTCAGTTACAATTCAAACATTTTACACCTGGAGACCACGTGACCAAAGTATAACTATTTTCATTGGAACACTTCAACATTATTTTTTAATGATGTTTACTGGAATTGAACGCATCCAGCCAAACTGTGTCTCATCATGGTCCAAGACAAACAATTATACAAGATGTGAATACAAAATAAAACCTTTTCTCTGATTGAAAGGACTTTTCAAAAAGTCGGTGTTTCTTTCTTTGTGTTTAAGAATTAAAGCAGCATCAAAAGCCTGTGGCTACCGGGTGAGATGAGGAGCCCGGCAGCGGAACCGTCAGACTGCAGGACAACAAAAAACGACACCGAGGAGAAAAAGAATGAACGAGTGTCGATTGAAGTTTTTAATGTCATGAGACTCCAAACGTGATCCAAAAACGGCTAGAAATGAAGTCTTAAGTGCCGTAATACTGATACTAATATCACTAACGATGGAAGAACTGCCTGACAGCTTGTTTTGCAGTAAACAGGTTTACGTCTCCTCTTGGGGACCTGTTGCAGACGCTGCACCGGATGATGAGGCGCACGCCTCCGAGCTCCTGCCTCAATCTGTGGTGATCGTAAAAATCGCATCACGTGTTTAATACGTCGTTGCAGGATCTCCTACGACCCCGCCAGGTACCCCCGCTACATCCCCGAGGCCTACTGCCTGTGCGACGGCTGCCTGATGGGATCGTTCGGGGAGGAGAGCGACCAGTACCGCAGCGCCCCGGTCTACGCCCCCTCGGTCATTCTGAGGAGGACGGGCTCCTGTGTCGGCGGCCGCCACTCCTACATGGAGATCTACGTCTCCATTGCCGTGGGCTGCACCTGCGTGCCGCGGACGGAGAAAGAGCGGGACGGCCGGAGAAGCAACCAGAGCTTGGAGAGACCCAAAGCCCGACAGCGGACCTCAGCGGGGAAGAGAGCGTGAGGAAGCAGGACTGCGGCGCTCAGGCTGGCTTCCTCCAGCTGGAGGCTTTAGTTGGCCTTCAACGACAATATGAAGAGATCTGACCTGGAAAGTAGAATTAGATCCTGGGTTTGATCTCTGGACCTGAGGCGGGATCCAGGAGTGACACCACTGATACCGAACCATTCCAACAAACAACTGGAGTGAACCCAGAACAGAGGGACAGGAAACTGCCTCGGAAATGTGGGTTATTTACCTCCAGTTATGAGGAAGTGTTTCATCTTTGTTTCATGTTGTCCTGCTAAAAAGGAAGGAAGAGCAACTTCTGAGAGGGAGAGATGCAAAAGTGTTGCAGTGGAGATACAATAGGAAGAAATACGGAGGGTTAGGTACAAACAGATGTGTGACAAACGGAGGGAGAGACCAGCAGCCTCTCAGTTGGGTGAGAGCAGGTTCAGGGTGTCATTGAGTCTACAAGTCCACTCGGGATGAACGCCTTTCTTCCAGAGGATCCTACGGCGTGGCGATGGAGGGAGAGCGCCACAGGTGCTCCGCCGGGTTGCTCTGGGCTCACACCATCCGTCTCTCGACTCCACCTTTGCCGCTCATTTGTTCAGGTTTTCTCTCTTTCATGTAAATGTTCGTATTTAAGAGCTTTGGGCAGGAAGAGTAAAGATAAAGAGTGTCATTCAGTTTTCTGGAGTGTCTTGTGTTGATTCTTCCTCCTCCTCCTCCTCCTCCTCCACTCAAACGGAGAGCCGGGCCTGCTGCTCTCAAACAATCAGAATTTACTGAGCTGTTTTTATGACGTTTGCTTCCTTCCTGCGTATCATTTCAGAGTAGCAGGTTCTCTGTTTCTGGAAAATTAAAAAAAAAAAAAGCTGAATTCTTCGATGCTGAAGTAGAAGCTCAGAGACGATTCCTACACGACGCACCGGCAGCGTTTGGCCGCTGAGGACATTTTGAGGAGCACCAAAGCTGCACAGCACCAACCTCCTGGCGACATTTGGGTTTGGCTGAGTTTCCTCGCTGGAGGAATTTGCTCTCTTATAACTGAAATCCACCGCACCACAATCCCCCGTCTCATTTTTGTCAGGTGACTCAGCGTTGGACGTCTGATCTGAGAGGACGATCATCATGTTGGTGGATTCACTGAGCTGACTAGAAGCAGCTGAGGGGCCGCTGGGGGACCCCAGGGCCCGCGTTGAGAAACCAAGCTGAAATTAACCCCGGACTTGTTGATTTAGGAGAAACTTGTCTGCTTCTTTGTGTCTCACAGCAGCGCTCAAACGAACTCAGACGATGATGTGGGTCGAGCGAGACCAGACCATCAACGACATAGAAGAAATAGATTTCACAAGTGAATGAAACGTAGCTGTGAAGCAGGTGTGCTAACGCTGAGGCAAGTCAGCAGAAGCAGTGGAGCCGGAGGGGCAGGGAGGGGGCCGACCCCCACCAGCCCA
The DNA here is from genome assembly GCF_037954235.1 of Aulostomus chinensis. Taxonomy (NCBI): domain Eukaryota; kingdom Metazoa; phylum Chordata; class Actinopteri; order Syngnathiformes; family Aulostomidae; genus Aulostomus; species Aulostomus chinensis. The sequence goes on from NC_141331.1 coordinate 25,849,026, forward strand.
CCCCTCCATTCCAATCTATTTTGCGTAGCTGGTGCAGAACCTCCTGCAGGACCTGCACTAAACGGGCCTGAATGGTTCTGTTGAGGTTGATGACTGCTGAAAAGTGGACTGAAGCTAGGGATCCTCCAGGCCCCCCCAGCAAGATGAATGAAACTCAACAGTGAGCAGAGAAACCCTCAGAGCTAATAAGCTGATCAACACTGCCACCGTCTGTTGGGTTCAGGAACTTGTCGTTTTGACACACTTTAATCACAAAGTGACATCAAAACCACACGGATCTTCTAGAAAAGACACGAGGACAACTTGGACCTCCGGTGTGTTGCTCACCAACACTAACCGGGACTTTCCAGTCTCAAAACCCTAATTTAAAAGACCCGCTAGGTTGACTATGACATCTTCAGAGGTTCAGTTGGACTTGACAAAGCTGCTCCAAAACTACAGCAGAAAAAAAAAGCTTTCTAGGTGGTGAACGTGAAATGAGAACAGAAAGACCCTGAAGCTGTCAGCTGCACTGACACAAATGACTCATGATGTCATCAGGCGTCCCTTCATCCGTCAACACTGGGGCAGCGGCGAAGCACCCGGGAAGGCGTGATGTCGTCCCTCAGCATGTCAGCAGGCGGGACGGATAGTTGACGAAGCAGCAGAACTCATTGGACAGGTTTCTGTTGTGCTGCGGCAGGAAGCTGCACTTTTTTATGTCGAGATGCTCTTTGGCATGATTCTCCATGATGGCTCCTACACACACACACACACACACACACACACACCTGAGAGACTCCTCAGAGGAATGACAAACAGGTCAGTGGCTAACATTTAAAGCTAAAAACTTGGCGGCAGCATCCATGAGATGAAGGAGGAATTCCAGTCCTCTGGTGACGATAATCTGAACCAGTCAGAAGCAAAGCCCAGCCGTGACCTGGCTCGTTGGCCTGCGTGCTGGACGCAGTTGGCTTTGGCCGGGATTCGTCATTCTTATCCAAACACACAGGAGGACGAGCTCACAGATACAGAATCTAAAGCCTTTACATGTGCAGGGATAAACAATTTGGCCTCTTTTCTTCCTTGGCACCCCCTAGTGGCGGCAGTTTGGAAAGCTGAGATACCTGACGTTATTCTCAGTCTGGATCAATTTTCTGGAAAATACGAACTAGTTTTGATTGGATGGACAGAGGCTGGAGCAGCACAGCTTGGTGAGCTGACCCGGGCACGGACGACTGAGGAGAACAACCCGGGGAAGTGGAGTGGAAGTTAAAACAAGTAAAGAAAAACTAAAAAGGGACTTAAGGGGATAAACCAAACAAAAAAAGAAAGAAAATTCAGTCATGATCTGGATTTGGATGTAGTTCTCTGTAGCTGGAGCCGCCAGCCAGGACGCGCGCTGTGGGTGAGGATGTGGCGCCCTCTCACCTGTACACAGGAGCACTTTGCCTTTGGTCAGGTACTTGATGGTTTTGGCCACTTTGCTCAGACACTCCTCGGACAGGTAGGGCGGGTCAGCCAGGACGATGTCGAAGCTCTGAGGCGCCACACTGGCCGGGAACGACAGCGGCTCGTTGTAGTCGTAGAAGATGAAGTCATCACCGTAGATAGCGAAGCGGCGGTCGTACTCCAACACGACAGCAGACACCTGGTCGGAACCGGCCAGCCGTCCCTGCTTCAGCTTCTGGTACACACTGGGCGCGCTCACACACGCTACCCTGCGAGCCAACACAGACACAGACTCTCACACGGCATCAGAGGGAAAACCTGGAGCTGCGGTTCTAAATGACCTCAGTCACTAGGAGTGAGGTCATCACGGAGGAGACGTCCACCTGACCACAGATACCCTCATCTAGAACAGGCTCCGCCTTGTTTGGCAGGTGACAATGAGAATGAAGCCCTACAGGAAATCAAAAGACAGATGAGGCAGAACATCTGGACACGTGTTTGGATTCGCCACCCAGTAGGAACCTGGACGGTTCAGAGGCCCAGTTTGAGTTTTCCTCCACTGCAGTGAGACGGCGGTCGCTTCCTGAGATGGGGCGTCCACACTGAGTCGTAGCCTTCAGTTTAGGTCTAAAGGGAGGGTTGGCCTCTGAGTGGTGGGGGTCTGGTCAACACACACACACCTCAGTGAGACAGCTGGTGTGTGTGTGTGTGTGTGTGTGCATGCTCACGTGTAGTTTACCTGCCTCCCGCTCCAGCTTCATGTATGACCTCCTCTGCTAACCTTGTTGCTGTTTCATCACTGTACCAGAACTGGCTCATCCGCTGGTGGAGGGACACACACACACACGGACACACACGGACACACACGGACACACACACACACACACACACACACACACACACACAACAACAGGGAAGTTAGTGTCCAGGACGGTTGTGTCTCTCTGGATTCTGGGAACATCATCTAACACACACTAACAAGCGGACGTGCCGCTGAGGTCTACGACCAGCAGGGGGCTCACCCAGTCCTCCTCCACTGCTCCCACTGAGAACTGGTCCGGGAGGGTCTCCCCATGACGGCCAGTCTTGGTCTCGCTGTAGAACTCCTGCAGGGCAGCCAGCGTGTGAGCTGACAGCGTGGGGACGTCATCGTCACTGTCACTCATGGCTGCCAGGTCAGACGAGGCCGGGGTCAGGAGGGAGGGGGGCCAGGTGCCTGCAAGGAGGGAAGACCACGCGACACTGGGCTCAGGGCTGCAGGTTTCCACGCGCTAATGAGAGGCGGAGACCAGATGACCCCAGCGGGGCTGGAGCGTTCATCAACCCCGCGCAGACGTGAGGAGTCCAGAGCCCGGATGCTCCCTTTGCTACCTGGACACGAGGCCGCTGGAGGGGCAGCAACAAGCTGCAGTTAACGAGATCACCGAGGAAGAAGAAACCAGAACACGAGCCACACGGACCCGGCGGCGAGAGCTCCTTCCAGCTTGCAGTGTTGACGTGTGAGATGTCGCGCGGTGATGACGTCACACCGGCCAATCCAAGACCACTGTACCCCCCCCCCCCCCAACGTCTCGACTTGTATAAAGCGTGTGATACAGTGGAACATCCATTTATGTTCAAGGCTTTGGAATCATTGCGATTTGGGGCAACTTTTATTTCAGTGGTTAAAATGTTACCCAAGCTAGTACTTTTTATGTGGTGTTTTACCCTCAACAAAGAACAGAGGGAAATGACAGATAAATCTGCAAATTTTATCATTGTTCATCATTTTAACACAAATATTAATCATGGCAGGTTTCCATACCAGACTGTGTGATGCAGTGGGAGTGGTTCTCAGGTTCTCTGTTCTCAGATTCTCAGGTTCTCTGTTCTCTGTTCTCAGGTTCTCTGTTCTCAAGTTGTCTGTTCTCAGGTTCTCTGTTCTCTGTTCTCAGGTTCTCTGTTCTCAAGTTGTCTGTTCTCAGGTTCTCTGTTCTCAAGTTGTCTGTTCTCAGGTTCTCTGTTCTCAAGTTGTCTGTTCTCAGGTTCTCTGTTCTCTGTTCTCAGGTTCTCTGTTCTCAAGTTGTCTGTTCTCAGGTTCTCTGTTCTCAAGTTGTCTGTTCTCAGGTTCTCTGTTCTCAAGTGTCTGTTCTCAGGTTCTCTGTTCTCAAGTGTCTGTTCTCAGGTTCTCTGTTCTCAGGTTCTCTGTTCTCAAGTTGTCTGTTCTCAGGTTCTCTGTTCTCAAGTTGTCTGTTCTCAGGTTCTCTGTTCTCAAGTGTCTGTTCTCAGGTTCTCTGTTCTCAAGTGTCTGTTCTCAGGTTCTCTGTTCTCAAGTGTCTGTTCTCAGGTTCTCTGTTCTCAGGTTCTCTGTTCTCAAGTTGTCTGTTCTCAGGTTCTCTGTTCTCAAGTTGTCTGTTCTCAGGTTCTCTGTTCTCAAGTGTCTGTTCTCAGGTTCTCTGCTCTCAGCGTGTGTTCTCAGATGTGATGAGCTGAGTGGAGGATCAGCATGAACGTGTCCATACATGCACACCTCTGACAACTGACGTGTGAGACAGAACTCCACACATAAGAAGGATTTCCTCCACAGAGGAAAATGTCAGAATGCAATGGAGTTTTTGTGTTATTCAGCTGGAAGCAGGGTCGAGACACTAGTTTAAGTTAATCTCAGGGATTAGATCGTGTTGTGCTTTCAATCCATCCCTCTCCTCCACTGACAAGCTCCTCCTGTCATGGCGAAGGCAGTAAGATCTTTGATTTGTCAGCAACTATTCCAGGACTGCATGGTGGCTGGAACCTGAGCATCAGGGCCTCCCACAGTGACAGATCTGCTTTTTTACAGCTCATCTACTTTTTTCTTCTCTATTGTGGAACAACTTGGTCCCCCAGAATCTCCACAGTGAGAGCCAGTGAAGCAGCCCCCCCCCCCCACACACACACACACACACACAGTGAGTGAGGCTCATGATATTTAGCCTGTGTATCAGGGAGTGCTGCTGCACTATCAGAGTCTGGAATGATAAGACGCTGCCACATGCCGCCGTGTGACGAGATCAGAGCTGCCGGCTGAGTGAAGCCTGGTGCCGTATCTGCAGGTGACACTGGGACGAGGTGGGAACACAACCAGCCACCAACCACATCTGTATTGGTCTGGGTCTTTTTTTCTGTTGGCTAAACCTGCCAGTGGCCCTGTGCTATCAAGAAACATCCCTCTCACTGCTTCTTGCTTCTATTTGTTGTGACTGGAAAGAGGTGAACGTTCTAGTTTATGAAAAATCCTGCAAGCCTTCAGTGAGATGAATGACAAAGAGTTTGACCGTTCGTACAACCGCTACTGCTGTGGTCAAGCTAAAGAGTGCAGGACCAAATATGGAATGAAGCAAATGTTGAAGCTGTCTCTTTGTTCAGGATGTATTCTATTTATTTTCAGGTCGGTGGCTACAATTCTAGATTGACTTTAACTATTAAACAGAGAGAGTTCCTGTGCTTTGTTCAAATAAAATGTAAAACACAGTTTTACGTTTATGATACAATCAGCGTGTTTGCCATGTGTATGTTTATATACAGTATATATATATATATATATATATATATATATGTGTGTGTGTGTGTGTGTGTGTCATTTTATAACACACACACATATATATAAATATTATATATACACATGTATATAAAATGGCAGGAACAGACAGACAGGAAATACCACGTATATCAGATGGAACCTCAAATAAAAATGAAACTTAAACAGAGGGGAAGTCAAGGCAGGAGATAGGGTGCGTGTGTGTGTGTGTGTGTGTGTGTGTGTGTGTGTGTGTGCGTGTGTGAGTGAGTGAGTGTGTGTGTGTGTGTGTGCGTGTGTGTGTGAGTGAGTGTGCGTGTGTGTGGGCAGCCACATGGTATTAGTGTATTTTCTCAAGTACATGAACTCCACCTCATCAGTGATAGAAGAAAAAAACTCCACCGTCAGAACGTTTGGAGTGCAGATGAAAATCCAAGGGTTTGGGGTCCTGACGCGATGCTGAAAATGAAAGCACATTCATATCAAGGTTCTCAGCCTGGATCTCTCAGATCAGGGATGGAACGTTAAATGGATCAGTCCGTTCCTGCATTGGTCTACAATACTTTGGCCTGACAGGAGCCAGGCTGGAGGATCTGGAGAGTGACTATGAGTTTGGCAGATTTTCTGAACCAGGGGTAAAACAAGGCGTAGATTATGGGATTTAGACAGGAGTTGAAATTGACAAGACAAATCATGTAAGTTACAGATGCAGAATTAAGTAATTCATCTCCAGCTAGTGAGGCACAGTAAAATGGGCAGAAGCACATTAAAAACACCACGACAAGGACACCGAGAGTCCTGGCTGCTTTCAGCTCCGACTTCCTGGTCGTCACGGTCACTGAGACGTTGAGTTTGACAGCTGCAGTGTGAGAGCGCATGGCCCGGGCCTGAGACACAGCCACCATGAACACTCTCATATACAGAGTTATGATGAGAGTGAGGGGAAGGATAAAGGTCACCACAAGGTCAATAAATTGTGCGACAACACCAATGACAAAAAGACACTCTCCATAGCAGGAACTGTATTTGCCCGGGTGACTCAGATCATTACTTGCAATAATACCACAGTAGAGGACCGAACAGAGCCAACAGAGACAAACACAGACTTGAGCTCTCCTCACTGTGACTCTGGCGGTGTAATGAAGAGGATGACAAATAGCCACATAACGGTCCACTGATATCAGCACCATGTGTCCGACTGAGGAAGAGACAATGGTGATGAAGATGTAATTATAGAGAGAACACATGAAGTCACCGAGAGACCAGCAGGCCGTGTTCAGAAAGATTTCTCCTGGCATCAGCAGGAGGCCCACCAGAAAGTCTGCGACGGCCAGGGACAGGAGGAGGATGTTGGTGGGAGTGTGCAGCTGCCTGCAGGAGGAGAAGCGTACATCAGTAAAACAACAAGACTTAATGGACAGAAATAAAAAAACAGTATCAATGTTCTCCAGGATTATTGAACAAACCGATCAAAGTTTATAGACAACACCAACACTGGCAACTGAGGGGAGAAGAGCTCCATGATGACATGTCAGGCTTGTTGGCCTTATTTAACAAGAACACTGTAAAAATGCAGAACTGTGAGCTTCATCCTGCAACATGAAACGGTTCATCTTATTGAGGACGAGCTGACAGGGGATTTCTCTTGCACGTTCAGCTTTTCATGTTTTAGAACGAGTTTCAAAACGGTTAAATCTGAGAAACGTATCTGCCTGAAGTGGGAGACTGAGATCATGACGAGCAGGTCGAGAGCCACGGTGAGCAGGGAGATGAAGGCCAGCAGCGTGTTCAGAAGAACACCTTCGCTCCAGTGAAGTGTTGGCTTCCTGCAGGAGATGTTGATGAGCTGAGGGTAGCAGAGCTCTGCTCCCTCCTGGGTCTCCATGATCCCCAACAGGAGCAGAGAACATGCAGCCAGGGCAGCAGCTTTTTCTCTAAAGCTCTCTGGTTTGGCTTCTCTTTATCTCTGCCGCTTCCTTCAGCCCCCCCCCCCCCCCCCCATCCCCGCCCGCGCCCCCACCTTCGTCTGTCTCTGTCTCGCTCCAGCCTGCACTACTGCACTTCTTCTCCTCCCTCATGTTTGTTCCTGGTGTCTCCTCAGGGTTTCACTTCCTCCTTCCTAAAATGGTCAGAGAGAAACAAATGGTGCTAGAAGGTGATGTCATAGGTCTTCTTGCGTTGGTGAGCTACCGCTGCTGGTGAGCTAGTGTGATCCCAGTACTGTGCCCCACTCAAACCAGTTGCAAACCACGAGAAGCAACATTTCAGGCCAAAGGAAAAGTTTGACAGTTCTTATGTCTGTTGGATGTCTGATTAATGTTGATGTTCTTGTGGTCAGTGGGAGCAATAACCACCACAGACAGAGTTTCACGCAGCCATTTTTTCAGTGCCTACATGTACCAGGATGCACTGCACGCAAGCTCCTGTCACTCAAACATGGATGGATGAAGAAAACTGGATACAGCCTCATGGGCGGGGCCTAAATTCACTCCCATGGAAAGCTGCTTGTTTGTATATGAAGCAAAATCCTCATCTTCCTGTCATGATGGAAATCACAAGCTCATTGGCCTGTAAACAGGAAGTTCTAAGTTTGCTAAGGACACGTAGCAGGATGTGTAGCAGAAGCCCCGCTAATATTCCACCATCTTTTCTGACTACACTGAAATTATTACGAAATTATTATTACGAAATGATGATCATATCCTGACCCTGTTAAATAAAATAAATGACCAGGATGAGATTATAACTGGTTCAGAGGTCACGTGGCCGTCTAGCAACCGAAGAGTCGCTGGTACAATCCTCACTTCCGGCCCTGCGAAGGAGTGGAGATCTGTCCACGGTGAACCTCACCTCTCACCCAAAGGCTTCTGGGATAGGCTCCACCCCCCATCACCACCCTTAACAGGATAAGTGTAGATGATGGATGGATGGATGGATGGAGATTCTAACTAGACGCTGAGCTGAAAGGAGAGCTTCAACCATGCAGGTAGGAACCACTGGCTCACATCTTCATAAGCAAGATTAGATTAAATAAACGACATCAAAAAGTCACCAATATTAAAACAAACCCAACAGATAAACTCCAAAGACATTTATATTCAATTCATAATCAATTTAATATTATCTTTCCTCACACAAGTCCATTTTTAGAGTCAATATTCTGAAAAAACATTGTTGTGACATCATCACTACGATGCAGCTGGGCTCTGGGACACCGAGAAGAAAAACTGCTGCTCTGCTCACAGTTGTCTAGTTCCAGAGTCTTGAAGAACCTCAGAGGCTCTGCATTCTGTCCAGGTCCAGTTCTCTCTAGGCTTGATTGACCTGGTTTGTCCAACTCCCAGACAAAGGATAACAGCAGATATTTGCTTGAGCATGTTTCTTATTCCTGTAATATCCAACAAAGGTAAATTCATTTCAATCATAATCACCTCAGTCCCTTTTCAAAACTGCAAAACCTCAACTAAGCTGCATCCACATGAGACCAGACAGTCTCGTTGTTCTGGAGGTCAGCAAAGGTCACCCGAGTGCTGACATCAACTCTGAGGCTCCTCCCGCTGTGGCAGGTGGAGGACGGTCAGAGTGGCCAGGGATTTTCCACAAACTAGTAAACCGTATTGGGTTCAAGGGGAAATCCCACTGTGCGTGTAGAATCTACAGAACTGTAGAGCAGCAGAACTGCTGACGAGCAGACTTCTGAGCGCCGGCTAAGCAGCAGCATTCCAGACAAGACTGGAGGCAAAAGGATCCACGTTTCACATCTGAAGACACTCAAGTGTCGGGATGTGAGTCATTCCAGAACTGCAGGACAATTTAGGTACAGTTTTGAAAAGCTGACCTTTGGTCTTATTATTTTCTGATAATACGTTGATTCGTCCAGCAGGGGTGGAACCTGGACGATGTACACATTAAATATGGTATGATAATTAATCTACTGATGAAAAGAAATCCCTTCTCCATGGAACTCATTTAATTTCAGATTAGAACTTTGACAATCTCATCCAACGATTCGATAGTATTTTATTTTTCAGTTTTGATGACATATATTATAAATCAAACATCAAACTTTTTGAAAAGACAAAGGAAAAGAAGTCATTGTCACTTCTTGCTCCGAGCGAGCTGGGTAGACAGTCAGAAGGTGTGTTACACAAGTCCATCACAAGGGGGCACTAACGCACATGTGCTGCAGGGACGCTGGACTGCATTCACCCAATCAAAGCGGGTGTTAGGAACATGAGACCCGGGCCGCAGGCTCACGCCTCCCCTGGCTGGAGCTCCTTTCCCTTCGCTCCCTGTTTTCAACCACGTGCTCACATTTTCAACTCTAAAAGTTTAGATACTGGTTTATTTTACATCTATTTTCCTTCTAAGCACTTGTTTTGTCAGATCTAGAATTAACTTCAAAATCCCTCTGCTGACTTATAAGGCTCTCAATGATAAAGCTCCATCCTATTTGAAAGAGCTCATTAGTCCCTACTGTCCCACCAGAGCACCCCGCTCCCAGAATGCAGGTCTGTTAGTGATTCCCAGTATCAATAAAAACAGACTGGGAGGTAGAGCCTTTAGTTACCGGGGTCCTCTACTGTGGAACCAGCATCTCTCCATGGGTCAGAGAGGCAGACACTTAACTACGTTTAAGTCCAGGCTTAAGACCTTCCTCTATGACAGAGCCTTCAGTTAGGACTGGTTCAGGTAGCTCTGAACCATTGATAGCTATGCTGCTACAGGCTTAGACTGCTGGGGGACACATCAGGTTACATGGAGCCCTTCCCTCCTCTCCTCTCCTCTCCTCTCCCCCTCTCTCCTCCTCTCCTCCCTGCACATTTTTGGAACTGTCACTACCATTACTTGTTGCACTTTGTAGTTTGGCCTTGGTGTCTCGCAGTCTCTCTGTGTTTCCACAGATCCACCAGAGCCCCAACCGCCGCCTGCATCGCCCCCCCCCCCCCCCTCTTATTCCCTACTGTTACACTGGCCTGCGCTCCCCTTCCATGAACCAGTCTGCCATCCAGTCCCCCATCAAGCTGGCTTGCTCTCCCTGCCTGCCCTTCCAGAAGCTTCCTTCTTCAGCTGTTATTAACATTTCCGTGTTTCCCACATTTTGTATTGTAAACTGTTTTCTTGTCTGTAACAACATCGACTGCACGTCTGTCCCTCCTGGTGAGGGATCCTCCTCCCCTCCTCACCCTGAGGTTTCTCAGATTTTTCCCTGTTCAAAGGGTTTTCTATGGAGTTTCTCCTCAGTCCATGTGAGGGTCTGAGGGCAGAGGATGTTGTTATGATGCCATGTGAAGCCCTTTGAGACAAACTGTTGGTGAAAACGGGCTCTACAAATAAAATTGCCTTGCCTTGCGTTTTAATCTACAGGGCAAACATGCAGACTCCACACAGAAGGACCCGGTGCTCCAGCCGGGGCTCCACCCACAACCTTTCTACTGGGGGGCCACGGTGCTGACCACTGCTCCACCGTGCTGCTCTACTTGTAAATGTATTCATCAAATTTCTTTGTAATCGTTTGTCACTTTATTATTTGTGTTATCATTAAATGTTCCCTGTTGTTCTCAGTTGAAGCAGATTCATCATTTGAAGAGGGAACAGTTCAGTTCATGTGAGTCTCTTCATCAGTCGTTCCCAGCGATGCTGAAACAGGCTGGACACAATGGTTTATCAAGCCTGGCGCCTCAGTGAGGGGGACAGTATATAATTCAACATGAGTGTCTGATCTGGACTCACAGGGGCAAATCTAGGATCAGACCACACACACACACACACACACACACACACACACACACACACACACACACACACACACACACAGAGTCACTTCTCTTCAACTGCACACAAAAAAACTCATTTCACTGGATTGCTTTTAATACTTTAATATTTCATCTACAAGAGACACTAATAAACTAAAAACAGCATCACCACAAACATTTGAAATCACATATAAAGGCAGTTCATGGTTCTCAGACCTTTGGGAGTTCCAGCTGAAGCTGATGAGTTCAGGGTCTGTGAAAGTTAATCATGGTTCAACCAGATCATGTAAAACTGGAAGCAGACACAAAAATCTGATAATAACTAAAGCAGAGTGTTTCTGATCCTAATTCATGTGTGAGGAGGTTGGTGTCTGATATCAGGGTGTCAGGACCCTGCTGACGTGACGTGGAATCACTGGAATCTAAAAATAATCATCACATGGATTCATAGCATTAATCTACGGCTGCTGTGGGCGATGCAGTCAGGGGGCTTTGCCACACTCTCTCATCGAGACATGATTGTTTCAGATTATAATATGTTGACCTCATCAGAGCCCGGCTGCAGGATCTGAAGAGTAACGATGAGTTTAATAGCTTTTCTAAACCAGGGATAGAACAGGGCGTAGATCAGAGGGTTGAAACAGGAGTTTAAAAGAAACACAGACAGCGCATAAGCAGCAGATGTGTCATTGAGCAAGTGGTACCCTGCCAGAGACACGCAATAATATGGACAAAACATTATGAGGAACACAAGCAGAACAACAGCAATCGTCCGGGCCGCTTTTAACTCTGACTTCTTTGGTGTTACAGACACTGGAACGTTGAGTTTGACAGCAGCCATATGAGAGCGCATGGCCCGGGCCTGAGACACAGCCACCACAAACACTCTCATGTAAAGAATTATGATGATCGTGACAGGACCGAAAAAGGAAACAACAAGGTCAACACTCGCTGAGATGTAGTTGATGAAAACAACACACTGTCCGTGGCAGGAGAAATACACCTCTGCAGTTTTCAGATCAGCTTTTAAAATGATGCTGGAGTAAAAGAGAGAACAGAGCCAACAGAGACAAACACAGCCTTTTACTCTCCTCACTGTGACTCTGCTGGTGTAATGCAAAGGGTCACAAATAGCCACATAACGGTCCACTGATATCAGCACCATGTGTCCTATTGAAGCAGAGGTGATACTTAAAGATATGAAGTTACCCAGAGAACACAGTTGATCACCTAAATACCAGCATGATGTTTGTCTGAAGGTGTCTCCTGGCATCAGCAGGAGGCCCACCAGGAAGTCAGACACAGCCAGAGAGAGGAGGAGGATGTTGGTGGGTGTGTGGAGCTGCCTGCAGGAGGAGAAACGTGTCATTTAATCACCAAGAGCTTGTAACCCTAAAAGATATTCCCAAAAAATAACTTCTGAGAGATTCTGAGCTGCCAGAACTACGGTTAGCATCATGATAGATGAGATCAGAAGCTGCTTGGTTAAGATTGCAAAGATGAACAGTTATTGAGTTGCAAAAATATGAGCAGCAAGCTGAGATCCAAATCTAGACTAGCTTAGCGCAACACTGCACAGAACTGGCTTAAGGACAACAATTCATTTTTATTGAATGTATGTCAAAGATGTAGAATCTGCTGAGAAATGTATCTCTGCCTAAAGTGGGAGACTGAGATGATGACGAGCAGGTTGAGAACCACAGTGAGCAGACAGATGAAAGGCAGCAGAACACTCAGAAGAACCATTTTAGTCCACGAAGTTATTGGCTTCCTGCAGGAATTGTTGAGCAGTTCTGGAAAGCAGAGTTCTGCTTCTTCCTGGATGTCCATCATCAGAGGTCGGAGGAGAAGTGCAGCTCTCAGCAACCCAGTCAGACCACTCACTTCTCTCTCTCTCACAACATCCTCTTTACTCCTCCCACTGGCTGCTGGACTCTGGTGTTCCTCCTCCTTCACTTGCCGTCATCTCCAGCCTCTCCTCCATCTTCCTGTTTGACCACATTTTCCTTTCAAAGCAACTAAAATGAAAAATATCATGATGACATTTCATGAAATACGTAAATGTGTGTCCTCCCATGAAGCAGCAGTCGAGTTGAACTATACTCAGTTGCATGTGTGTGTGTGTGTGTGTGTGTGTGTGTGTGTGTGTGTGGAGGGGGGTGTATCTGGGGACCTGTCTCTTGATCACAGTAAACACACGTAGCAGAGCAAAATACTGTTGTACCAGACTCCTGAAGGTAAAACGATTAAAATAAAATGAAACAAAGACATAATGATGGACTCAGATTCTGGGTCAGCCTGAAGGCTTGGGCGAACCCGAATATTCGGGGTCATGACTGTAAATAATTCTCCTGAAGAATTCAGACACAGACCTGTCAGAGAACGAGAGCCAGTGAGAGAGCATGAATGCTCAGCTGAGGTGGGCCAACATCCAGAGCTGGATAAAGGGAACTGTTGCCCTCGATGAGCCAAACCTGACTCAGGGTTCTGAGGGATTTCAATCAGGGCCAATAAGGAGAGATAATCTGCAGTAATGTCCTCAGTTATAACTGAGTCACTAACTCAATGAAAAAGTGTTGTCACGTGAATGATCCCTTTAACATTTTATAATGTTCACCCATCCATCCATCCATCCATCCATCCATTTTCTACCTCTTATCCTGTTAAGGGTCGCGGGGGGTGGGGGGGTGGAGCCTATCCCAGCAGCCTTCCCCCTGGACAGGTCACCAGTCCATGGCAGGGCCAACACATAGAGACAGACACCATTGGCTCTCCCAGCCACGCTAGTGCTGTGCGATATTACAATATATATCGTAATGCGATATAAAAACGTCGACCGTACGAAATATCTCTCTGTCATTTATATCTGCATTTTGACATCTGGGGTATTGGTCTGGCTCTGAGGCCACACTAACGCTGTAGAAAATGCAGGTCGGGTTCATGTAATTGAAGCAACGCTCCTATTTTGCGGTACCATTTTACATCACCCGCCAGTACCAGGGTACAGCACTGCAAGCCGAGCATGGATGCAACATGGCAGACGTGGAGAATGGATCGGAAACGGAACCAAAAGAGGAGCTGGTGCCAAAAAGAGGAAACCGAAATTCCATGGTTTGGTGCTGGTTTGGTCTTAAAAAGTCAGACACCGACCGGAAAACGTTAATCTGCAAAACATGCCGCCTACAAGTTGTGAGCAGCGACTCAAATACGTCTCATCTTTTCTACCACTTAAAGACACGACATGTGTTGGCCCTGCCATGGACTGGTGACCTGTCCAGGGGGAAGGCTGCTGGGTTAGGCTCCACCCCCCGTGACTCTTAACAGGATAAGCAGGAGAAAATGGATGGATGGATGGATGGATAAAACATGTGTTTTATAAGTGCAGACTCCACACAGAAAGACCCTGTGTTCAAACTCAGAATCTTTGTGGTGGGAGGCAACAGTGCTGACCCTGGACCCGTAGCAGGGCCCATCACCCACTCACAATGAAAAGCAAAACCAACAGCCAATGCTATAAGAACAACAACAAAAAAAACTGCAAGCAGCAATGAGCAGACCTGAGGCAAATCCCCAGGCACTGATGGTTATTCAGCTGAGTGGTACTGTCGTGAACTTGGACGCAGAAAGGCAGGACTCAAACACACAACTCAGATTGGTAAGGCAGCAAAACATAGTATATTCCAGGCAGAGGTCGGAGCACAGGTGAGCAGTCAAACCAGGCAGAGGTATCCAAAAAGGTGAGGCAGAAGGTGAGGTGAAAAAACAAGCAAGGTTCAGAGTTTAACAATTAATTTCCAAGATGGCGGCACGAGTAGTCCTCCTGGTGCTGGTGTCTCTCAAGTGCTGTGTCATAAGCAGTGGGACTGTTCCAGTTCCTCCTGCAATCAAGAGGCCTCTTCAGTTCTGTGGAAGTTTTACAAACTGCCCTATAAGTGGCATGTGTGTGTGTGTGTGTGTGTGTGTGTGTGTGTGTGTGTGTGTGTGTGTGTGTGTGTGTGGGTGAGTGAGTGAGAGAGATCAGGGAGTGAACCAGTCAAATCACAGAGGAGATTCGACAGCTGGAGCAGGATTCAGAGGAGGACCAGGTTAAGACCACCTCTGACACCAGTCATAATCCTGCACAGTAAAACTGCACTGTAATACTGCATTGTAATGCTGCACTATCATACTGTGGTATAATACAGCACTATAATACTTCACTATATTCTGCACTATTATAGTGTGCTGAAATACTGCACTTTGATACTGCGCTATAATACTGAACTATTATACCGAACTATTAAACTGAACTATTATACCGAACTATTAAACTGAACTATTATACCGAACTATCATACTGAACTGTTATACTGAACTGTTATAAGCTGTTATACAGCAAGATGAGTATGTTAGTTTAAATGAATCTTCCCCTCCTGGTTACATTAACTACCATGTACCTCGCACCACTGGCAGAGGAGGAGGAGTAGCTGCAATCTATCAGTCACATTTGGTGCTTAACCCTCGACCTAACAGTTCATTTAACTCATTTGAGAGCCTTATTGTCAGCTTTTCCCACCCAGACCGGAAAGCAGAGAAACCACTCTTACTAGCTGTGGTGTACCGTCCTCCTGCACCTTATTCTGAGTTCTTAGAAGAATTCCCTGACTTTCTGTCTAACTTGGCATTGAACTCAGACAAAGTCATTGTCGTGGGTGACTTTAACATCCATGTGGACGTCAATGATGATTCTCTGGCCACTGCGTTTAAGTCGCTTCTTGATTCTGTTGGCTTCTGTCAGAGACTAAACAAACCCACTCACACTTTTAATCACATCCTTGATTTAGTACTCACTTTTGGATAGAAGATCATAGTTCTTCCTCAGAACCCTGTCTTGTCTGATCACTCCTTAATTACATTTGAATTTACTTTAACAAATTATATCCTACCTGGGAAAAAGTCCCGCTTCAGTAGAAGTCTATCTGACACTGCTGTTTCTAGATTTAAGGAGCTTATTCCAGCAGAGCTTGCTGCCACATCTTGTAGTGATATAATGGGCAGTTATGCTGATTTCACCCCCTCGCAGGTAGACTTCACCCCCTCGCAGGTAGACTATCTTGTGGACAGCACTGCAGCAGCACTCCTTAGGACACTTGATGCCATAGCTCCCCTGAAGAAGAAGGTTATCAACCAGAAAAGAATAGTTCCCTGGTACAGCCCAGAGCTGCACGGCTTAAAACAGAAGACCAGACAACTGGAAAGGAAGACACATTCCAGCCAGCATAAGGAAGTCCGCCAAGCCTGGAAGGAGAGTTTATTAATATATAAAAAAGAACTCCGTAATGGCAGAAGCGCTTACTACTCGTCCCTGATAGAAAAGAATAAGAACAACCCCAGGTTCCTCTTCAGCACCGTGGGCAGGCTCACCAAGAACCATAGAGCTGTTGAGCCATGCATCCCCCCAACTCTCAGCAGTAACGACTTCCTTTCTTTCTTTACTGAAAAGATTGTGAATATTAGAACGAAGATTGCCAGTAATGGAGGACAGACTACAGTCCCCATAGAAGCACCTCCCAGACTTGGTGCATACTTGGACAGCTTCTCCCCCATCGACCTGTCAGAATTAACTTCTGCAGTCGGTTCCTCCAAGTCAGCCACTTGTCTGCTGGATCCCATCCCAACAAGCCTCCTTAAGGATGCCTTCCCTCTAGTCAACACTTCTATATTAAATCAAATGAATCTTTCCTTAGTCACAGGTTATGAGCCACAGGCCTTTAAGGTGGCTGTCATCAACCCTTTACTTAAAAAAACCTTCTCTTGACCCAGATGTGTTAGCCAACTATAGGCCAATATCCAACCTCCCCTACATCTCCAAGATCCTTGAGAAGGTTGTCCTGGAGCAGCTACATGAACATCTGCACAGCAACGAGCTCTTTGAAGCCTTCCAGTCTGGATTCAGGGAACACCATAGCACTGAAACAGCACTGGTCAGAGTCTCTAATGATCTTCTTATAGCTTCAGACAGAGGTCTTGTCTCTGTGCTTGTCCTTTTGGACCTCAGTGCTGCATTTGACACCATCGACCACAGCATCCTGCGACAGAGACTAGACCATGAAATTGGGATTAAAGGAACTGCCCTAAAATGGTTTAAGTCCTACTTATCAGATAGGTTTCAGTTTGTTAATGTTAATAATGACCATTCTGAGTACAGCAGAGTTACATATGGTGGACCACAGGGTTCAGTTTTAGGACTGATTCTCTTCACTCTTTACATGCTCCCATTAGGTGACATAATACGGAAGCACTCGATCAACTTCCACTGTTATGCAGATGACACACAACTTTACTTGTCGATGGAGCCAGACGACACAAGCCAGCTTACTCATCTGCAAGACTGCCTGAAAGACATTAAATCCTGGATGTCTTCTAACTTCTTAATGCTCAATTCAGATAAAACTGAGGTAATCATTTTTGGACCTAAACACCTCAGGGACACGCTCTTGAATCGGATCACTACTCCAGATGGCATCACCCTAACTCAGAGTACAACTGCAAGGAACCTTGGGGTCATTTTTGACCAGGACCTTTCCTTCAACTCCCACATAAAGCATGTGACCAGGACCGCCTTCTTCCATCTGCGAAGTATTGCTAAGATTAGGAATATCCTTTCCCAGAGTGATGCTGAAAAACTGGTGCATGCATTTATCACTTCTCGGCTGGACTACTGCAACTCTCTCCTGTCAGGATGTCCTAAATACTCCCTAAAGAGTCTCCAGCTGGTCCAGAAAGCTGCAGCGAGGGTTTTGACGGGAGTTAAGAAGAGAGAACACATCTCTCCCACTTTAGCTTCTCTCCACTGGCTTCCTGTAGGATCTAGAGTCGACTTCAAAGTCCTTCTGCTAACTTATAAGGCTCTCAATGATAAAGCTCCATCCTATTTGAAAGAGCTCATTGGTCCCTACTGTCCGACCAGAGCACTCCGCTCCCAGAATGCAGGTTTTTTAGTGATTCCCAGTATCAATAAAAACAGACTGGGAGGTAGAGCCTTTAGTTACCGGGCTCCTCTACTGTGGAACCAGCTCTCTCCATGGGTCAGAGAGGCAGACACTTTAACTACGTTTAAGTCCAGGCTTAAGACCTTCCTCTATGACAGAGCCTTCAGTTAGGACTGGTTCAGGTAGCTCTGAACCATTGATAGCTATGCTGCTACAGGCTTAGACTGCTGGGGGACACATCAGGTTACATGGAGCCCTTCCCTCCTCTCCTCTCCTCTCCCCCTCTCTCCTCCTCTCCTCCCTGCACATTTTTGGAACTGTCACTACCACTACTTGTTGCACTTTGTAGTTTGGCCTTGGTGTCTCGCAGTCTCTCTGTGTTTCCACAGATCCACCAGAGCCCCAACCGCCGCCTGCATCGCCCCTCTTATTCCCTACTGTTACACTGGCCTGCGCTCCCCTTCCATGAACCAGTCTACCATCCAGTCCCCCATCAAGCTGGCTTGCTCTCCCTGCCTCCCCTTCCAGAAGCTTCCTTCTTCAGCTGTTATTAACATTTCCATGTTTCTCACATTCTGCATTGTAAACTGTTTTCTTGTCTGTAACAACATCGACTGCACGTCTGTCCTCCTGGGTGAGGGATCCTCCTCTGTTGCTCACCCTGAGGTTTGTCAGATTTTTCCCTGTTAAAAGGGTTTCTATGGAGTTTTTCCTCAGTCGATGTGAGGGTCTAAGGACAGAGGACGTTGTTATGATGCCATGTGAAGCCCTTTGAGACAAACTGTTTGTGAAAACGGGCTCTACAAATAAAATTGCCTTGCCTTGCCTTGCCTTTGCTCCTTGCTTAGTTCCTAGTTTAGCTCCTAATTTAGTTCCTATCTTAGCTCCTAACTTAGTACCTAGCCTTGCTCCTAGTTTAGCTCCTAATTTAGTTCCTAGCTTAGCTCCTAATTTAGTTCCTAGTTTAGCTCCTAACTTAGTTCCTCACTTTGCTCCTAGTTTAGCTCCTAATTTAGCTCCTAGCTTAGCTCCTAATTTAGTTCCTAGCTTAGCTCCTAGGTTAGTACCTAGCTTTGCTCCTTGCTTAGTTCCTAGCTTAGCTCCTAGCTTAGTACCTAGCTTAGCTCCTACCTTAGTTCTTAGTTTAGTTCCTGGCTTACCTCTGACTGGCTTTCCCCCCAGCAGCTCCCGAGCAGCCAGGAAACCAGGGCACGAATGATGGAAATATAAACATTTGATCCAGCGATCAAAGCTGTGAACTACGGAAGCGTATTGCATTCACTTGGGGAAAAAAAGCTCCGTTTTTCAGGGTATTTTTTTCCCCCTGTTTTTCTGAGTAATTTATTTTTTTCTGTTTTTCTGAGTAATATTTTTCTGTTTTTCTGACAAATTTTCCCCCGTTTTTCTGTCTAACTTTTTCTGTTTTTTGTGTTTTTTTTTTTTTTTTAAGCCCTGTTTTCGTTTTTTTCTGAATTATCGCGATACTTCGAAATCCCGCGAGAAAACCCTGCAAGAGACTCCCGGTGAATGTATGGTAACTCAGGCTACTGCCCCGCCTTAGCTGCACACCGTGTGGATCCAATATTTTCAGCAGCCTCCTGATCGTCTCTTGGGTCACCACGTTGCCTGCCTGAATGCATTTCAAATGCATCAGCTTGTATCCATGGAGCATGCCATATATGTCCAACTGATCCTGGAGAAACATCGCTATGTCGAGGAGATCTGAATGAGCTTTCCTTCTGAACAACGGCAAAGTCCTCAGGTGCCTGTGCAAAGTGGACAAACTAATGGTAATAAAATCCATGTGACTTAAAGACAGAACTAACCCCCAGTGTCTTAAACCCAGGTCTCCCGGAAGAGCTCCTGGAAGAGCTGGTTGAAGTGGCTGGGGAGAGGGCAGTCTGGGCTTCCTTGCTGAGACTGCTGCCCCCGCGACCCGGACCCACCGGATAAAGAGGAGGACGACAAAGACGAAGACGAAGAAACCCAAAAAATAAATTACTCAGAAAAACCGGAGGTTTTTTTCCCCCCAAGTGAATGCGATACGCTTCCATAGTGAACACACCTTTAGTAGTGATTTGTTCTTGTTTTGTGGCATCGTTGGATCTGGTTCTTCTTCTTCTTGCAGATCTCAGTCTTTATTTGGCAGCCATATTTTGTTCTTTGTTTCCTGACAGATGTGCTGGATTTCTCTCCTTACTAATTTTTTAATGTCCTTGTTAAACCACGGTTTATCATTTTTGTAGTGTTTGACTTGTTTGAGTGGTATGCACAGGTCCGCACAGTAGTTGACGTATGACATCTCTGCATTGGTGACGTCGTGGAGGTGGCCTGCAGGGTGGAAAACATCCCAGTTGTTGAAACAACCCCAAAGTTCTTCGATGGCTTCAGGGGGCCAGGACCAGACAAGTTTTGTTGGTGCCTTTTACTTTTGCCTGTCTTGTGAATTAGCAGCAGCATTGCGTGGTCTGTGCCTAGAGGAGCCCTCAGGAAAGCACGGAGAGCCTCTTTGATGGTGGTGTAGCAGCGGGCCAGCGTGTATGACAGCGCAGTGTGATGGTGCAGAATTACAGTGCAGTATAATAGTGCTGCATAATAGGGCAGTATTTTTGTGCAGTATTATAGTGCAGTATAATACTTCAGTATAAGAGCACAATGTTACAGTGCAGTATGAGAGCGCAGTATGATAGTTCAGTATAATAGTTCAGTTTAATAGTTCGGTATAATAGTTCAGTATAATAGTTCGGTATAATAGTTCGGTATAATAGTTCGGTATAATAGTTCAGTTTAATAGTTCGGTTTAATAGTTCGGTATGATAGTTCAGTTTAATAGTTCAGTTTAATAGTTCAGTTTAATAGTTCGGTATAATAGTTCGGTATAATAGTTCGGTTTAATAGTTCGGTATGATAGTTCAGTTTAATAGTTCGGTTTAATAGTTCGGTATAATAGTTCGGTATAATAGTTCAGTATAATAGTTCGGTTTAATAGTTCGGTATCATAGTTCAGTATAATAGTTCGGTTTAATAGTTCGGTATCATAGTTCAGTTTAATAGTTCGGTTTAATAGTTCGGTATAATAGTTCAGTATAATAGTTCGGTTTAATAGTTCGGTATCATAGTTCAGTTTAATAGTTCGGTTTAATAGTTCGGTATAATAGTTCAGTTTAATAGTTCGGTTTAATAGTTCGGTATGATAGTTCAGTTTAATAGTTCGGTTTAATAGTTCGGTTTAATAGTTCGGTATAATAGTTCAGTATAATAGTTTCTCAGATTTTTCCCTGTTAAAAGGGTTTTCTATGGAGTTTTTCCTCAGTCGATGTGAGGGTCTGAGGGCAACTGTTGGTGAAAACGGGCTCTACAAATAAAATTGCCTTGCCTTATACCGAACTGTTATACCGAACTATTATACCGAACTATTAAACTGAACTATTAAACCGAACTATTATACCGAACTATTATACTGAACTATTATACCGAACTATTAAACTGAACTATTAAACCGAACTATTAAACCGAACTATTAAACTGAACTATCATACCGAACTATTAAACCGAACTATTAAACTGAACTATCATACCGAACTATTAAACCGAACTATTAAACTGAACTATTATACCGAACTATTAAACCGAACTATTAAACTGAACTATGATACCGAACTATTAAACCGAACTATTATACTGAACTATTATACCGAACTATTATACCGAACTATTAAACCGAACTATTAAACTGAACTATCATACCGAACTATTAAACCGAACTATTAAACTGAACTATTACACCGAACTATCATACCGAACTATTAAACCGAACTATTATACCGAACTATTATACCGAACTATTAAACTGAACTATTAAACTGAACTATTAAACTGAACTATCATACCGAACTATTAAACCGAACTATTAAACTGAACTATTATACCGAACTATTAAACTGAACTATTATACCGAACTATTAAACTGAACTATTATACCGAACTATTAAACTGAACTATTATACTGAACTATTAAACTGAACTATTATACTGAACTATTATACCGAACTATTAAACTGAACTATTATACTGAACTATCATACTGCGCTCTCATACTGCACTGTAACATTGTGCTCTTATACTGAAGTATTATACTGCACTATAATACTGCACAAAAATACTGCCCTATTATGCAGCACTATTATACTGCACTGTAATTCTGCACCATCACACTGCGCTGTCATACACGCTGGCCCGCTGCTACACCACCATCAAAGAGGCTCTCCGTGCTTTCCTGAGGGCTCCTCTAGGCACAGACCACGCAATGCTGCTGCTAATTCACAAGACAGGCAAAAGTAAAAGGCACCAACAAAACTTGTCTGGTCCTGGCCCCCTGAAGCCATCGAAGAACTTTGGGGTTGTTTCAACAACTGGGATGTTTTCCACCCTGCAGGCCACCTCCACGACGTCACCAATGCAGAGATGTCATACGTCAACTACTGTGCGGACCTGTGCATACCACTCAAACAAGTCAAACACTACAAAAATGATAAACCGTGGTTTAACAAGGACATTAAAAAATTAGTAAGGAGAGAAATCCAGCACATCTGTCAGGAAACAAAGAACAAAATATGGCTGCCAAATAAAGACTGAGATCTGCAAGAAGAAGAAGAACCAGATCCAACGATGCCACAAAACAAGAACAAATCACTACTAAAGGTGTGTTCACTATGGAAGCGTATCGCATTCACTTGGGGGGAAAAAAACCTCCGGTTTTTCTGAGTAATTTATTTTTTGGGTTTCTTCGTCTTCGTCTTTGTCGTCCTCCTCTTTATCCGGTGGGTCCGGGTCGCGGGGGCAGCAGTCTCAGCAAGGAAGCCCAGACTGCCCTCTCCCCAGCCACTTCAACCAGCTCTTCCAGGAGCTCTTCCGGGAGACCTGGGTTTAAGACACTGGGGGTTAGTTCTGTCTTTAAGTCACATGGATTTTATTACCATTAGTTTGTCCACTTTGCACAGGCACCTGAGGACTTTGCCGTTGTTCAGAAGGAAAGCTCATTCAGATCTCCTCGACATAGCGATGTTTCTCCAGGATCAGTTGGACATATATGGCATGCTCCATGGATACAAGCTGATGCATTTGAAATGCATTCAGGCAGGCAACGTGGTGACCCAAGAGACGATCAGGAGGCTGCTGAAAATATTGGATCCACACGGTGTGCAGCTAAGGCGGGGCAGTAGCCTGAGTTACCATACATTCACCGGGAGTCTCTTGCAGGGTTTTCTCGCGGGATTTCGAAGTATCGCGATAATTCAGAAAAAAACGAAAACAGGGCTTTAAAAAAAAAAAAAAACACAAAAAACAGAAAAAGTTAGACAGAAAAACGGGGGAAAATTTGTCAGAAAAACAGAAAAATATTACTCAGAAAAACAGAAAAAAATAAATTACTCAGAAAAACAGGGGGAAAAAAATACCCTGAAAAACGGAGCTTTTTTTCCCCAAGTGAATGCAATACGCTTCCGTAGTTCACAGCTTTGATCGCTGGATCAAATGTTTATATTTCCATCATTCGTGCCCTGGTTTCCTGGCTGCTCGGGAGCTGCTGGGGGGAAAGCCAGTCAGAGGTAAGCCAGGAACTAAACTAGGAACTAAGGTAGGAGCTAAGCTAGGTACTAAGCTAGGAGCTAAGCTAGGAACTAAGCAAGGAGCAAAGCTAGGTACTAACCTAGGAGCTAAGCTAGGAACTAAATTAGGAGCTAAGCTAGGAGCTAAATTAGGAGCTAAACTAGGAGCAAAGTGAGGAACTAAGTTAGGAGCTAAACTAGGAACTAAATTAGGAGCTAAGCTAGGAACTAAATTAGGAGCTAAACTAGGAGCAAGGCTAGGTACTAAGTTAGGAGCTAAGATAGGAACTAAATTAGGAGCTAAACTAGGAACTAAGCAAGGAGCAAAGGCAAGGCAAGGCAAGGCAATTTTATTTGTAGAGCCCGTTTTCACAAACAGTTTGTCTCAAAGGGCTTCACATGGCATCATAACAACGTCCTCTGTCCTTAGACCCTCACATCGACTGAGGAAAAACTCCATAGAAACCCTTTTAACAGGGAAAAATCTGACAAACCTCAGGGTGAGCAACAGAGGAGGATCCCTCACCAGGAGGACAGACGTGCAGTCGATGTTGTTACAGACAAGAAAACAGTTTACAATGCAGAATGTGAGAAACATGGAAATGTTAATAACAGCTGAAGAAGGAAGCTTCTGGTAGGGGAGGCAGGGAGAGCAAGCCAGCTTGATGGGGGACTGGATGGTAGACTGGTTCATGGAAGGGGAGCGCAGGCCGGTGTAACAGCAGGGAATAAGAGGGGCGATGCAGGCGGCGGTTGGGGCTCTGGTGGATCTGTGGAAACACAGAGAGACTGCGAGACACCAAGGCCAAACTACAAAGTGCAACAAGTAATGGTAATGACAGTTCCAAAAATGTGCAGGGAGGAGAGGAGGAGAGAGGGGGAGAGGAGAGGAGAGGAGGGAAGGGCTCCATGTAACCTGATGTGTCCCCCAGCAGTCTAAGCCTGTAGCAGCATAGCTATCAATGGTTCAGAGCTACCTGAACCAGTCCTAACTGAAGGCTCTGTCATAGAGGAAGGTCTTAAGCCTGGACTTAAACGTAGTTAAAGTGTCTGCCTCTCTGACCCATGGAGAGATGCTGGTTCCACAGTAGAGGAGCCTGGTAACTAAAGGCTCTACCTCCCAGTCTGTTTTTATTGATACTGGGAATCACTAAAAGACCTGCATTCTGGGAGCGGAGTGCTCTGGTCGGACAGTAGGGACTAAAGCTAGGTACTAAATTAGGAGCTAAGGTAGGAACTAAATTCGGAGCTAAGCTAGGAACTAAATTAGGAACTAAGCAAGGAGCAAAGCTAGGTACTAAGTTAGGAGCTAAGCGAGGGCAGTCCTCTCCAGCTGATGGGAGCTGGCTAGCTCTACAACAGATACAACAGATAAGCATAAAAACATTAACATTTACATAGACGGCATATATAACATACCACAATAACTTTTATCTAAATTTAAATGATAATATCCTGAATTAGAATTTGCAACAGTCAAAACGGTTCCAAAATGCTGAAATATAAAACAGAATCAGATAGTACCAGAATTTAGCAGTGAACAGAACCAAACTAATCGCTAACAGAACATACGAACAAGAGTATCTATAATGACACTGCTTAAAAAATAGGACGATTAAAAGATTAACAGATGGATGAGCAGAGAGGTTCCTCACTCAGGCACAGTTTTCTGACCTCAACATCTTTTACGTACTTAAAAACCAGTTATTTAAATTATTATTTATAAACCTATTTAGATTATTAACTTAAAGAGAGCAAATGCTTATCATTCCTTACATAAAAACAATCTAAGTTCACCAGCAGTTTGACTTCATGGATTGTAGCCATTACTGGGGATTTGCTGCTTATAAATATGATGAACACATTTTAAAATTTATTTCTTAACAGTATGGAATTATAATCTATCAGCAGCCACTGATGGTGAAATAAAAGACCTTGCAAACTCATAAAATGTTTAATTGTAAAAAAAGACTCGGTGAAGCGATGATTAATGATTGCATCACATGCTGACGTGTAGCGGCTGCATCGTGTGTTTGGAAGTTTGTTTTCTTCACACCTTTGATTGCAAGTGTGGTTCAGAGGTTGCAGTCTTTTTGTCTGACACTAATTCATGCAGGTGTGAAGAGAGATTTGGTAAGTGGCCATTAGGAGAAGCTGGAGGTTGCAAAACACTGTTGTCTAATTACACATCAGGGGAGGAGAGTGAGTTTGATTACAGCCACAGCGGCAAAAGTTGCATCACCAACAGGGAACAAATGGAAGTGACACTTGTTCAGTCTGATATGAAAACTTGCCACCTTCATCGTGTTCTTGGATTTTAGGATTTTCTTTTAGCAGTGAACAAAATCTACAACTTGAGAAGATGTAGTTCCAATCTTATTTCTCATTTTTAGAGGAAAAGGGGAAGGGGTTGAAAACATCTCCCCTCATGAAAAGGGACAGCCCTTCAAGAACCTAAATGTCATCAGCAGTCCTCACCCAGAAACAGTACATTACAGTTTTTCTGTATTTGCCATTACTTTTAGCCAGTGGTTTTAGGTTTGACTCGACGTCTCCCACCCTGGCCCCTGGAGGACAGTCAACTGTGGTCACTGGTGTCATTAACTTCCTGTTCCTCAAAGTGGAACTTCCAATGACCAGAGTTGGTTTGTAGGCGGGTACGTCACCGAGTGGGAAAACCTGCAGAAACACGAATGCTACAAGACAGGTGGTCGAGCCGGGTCAGACAGATACAAAATCTGAGTGTTGTTTATTTGCAGGCCAGATGATGTGTTTTTTTTTTTATAGGTGTCAGTGTTAACGCGTTATTAACAAGTAAATCCAACGTCCCTTTTTTTTGGCGATAATTTTTTTTATCGTGATTAACGCACACGGTTCTTTTTTATCCTTTGACCATGCCATAGTTTGCAGAAAACCAGAAGTGAACGCACCACTCAACGCACACGCAAGATGCAGCCGGTTGCAGCTTGTAAACAAAACAAAACAAAAAAACAAAACTGAGAGCAGATGAGCGTTAAAGTAGGACTAACAGAATACGTTAGTTTTTAATGGAGAGTTCAACTTCAAAGTCCTCCACCGGAGTATCAGCAGTCTTAAGTATCACTTGTCCGCTAAGCACACAGCTGATGCAGAGAGCCCTCCGCTCCACGCTGGATTGTTTGGCACGACGGAGGCCATTGGAGGCGTCCACCACGCAATAGCCCCACTTTGTCTTTTGAATCCTGTTCTGTGTTGCACTGCCCCCTGTTTAACGTGCACTTTATTCATTGTTTTTATTTAATTCAATTTATTCTGTGCATCACAGTTTGATGCAATGCATAAGGGTCATCCTTTTGTGTTAATGGCTTAATAGTTCAAGTACTTCAGTTAGTACTAGTAATCATTGCTATTATATTTGTTGGACTTGAGTTTATCATTTTTTTAAAAAAAATTTTACCCTGTGTATCTTTTGTTTTGGGGCTGCACGTTGTTGCAGTGGTCAGCACTGTCGCCTCACAGCAAGAAGGTTCCAGATTCGAGTCCTGGCTCTGGCATGGGATCTCTTTGGGTGAGTCTCCATGTTCTCCCTGTTCCTGCTGGGTTCTCTCTGGTACTCCGGCTTCCTCCACAGTCCAAAGACATCAAGAGGGGACCAGGTTAATCCAGACTCTAAACTGACCGTAGGTATGAATGTGAGTGTGAATGGTTGTCTGTCTCTATGTGTTGGCCCTGCCATGGACTGGCGACCTGTCCAGGGTGAACCCCGCCTCTCGCCCGTAGATGCTGGGATAGGCTCCATACCCCCCCCCCCCCCCCCCACGATGGATGGATGGATGGATCCTTTGTTTTGTTTGTACTTCTGGACAGTGCGTTGCTCCAACACTAATAAACATGCTGCATTTGCAGAAAGCAACTATTTGCCCACTCCCATGTTGATATGTTAATTAAAACAATAAAAAATATCAGTTTAAGGAAGATTTAGAGCAGATAAAAAAATATGTGATTTATTGTGAGTTAATTATGGACAACCATGCGATTAATCAGATTAATTTTTTTAATCGACTGACAGGTCTAGTTTTTTTGTATTCATATCTCAATGAACTGACAGTGTGACTGTGGACCTTCAGATGATGCAGTGGTTCCCGCTTTAACAGAAGCACCTGCTTTGTTGATCTTTTGCAGGGGTGGAGAACCATGTTCCATGGAGGGCTGTGTGTATGCAGGTTTTCCATCCATCGTCATCTTCCGCTTATTCCTACACATTAAGGGTCGCGGGGGGGCTGGAGCCGATCCCAGCGTCAACGGGCGAGAGGCGGGGTTCACCCTGGACAGGTCGCCAGTCCATCGCAGGGCCAACATACAGAGAGGAACAACCATTCACACTCACATTCATACCTACGGTCAATTTAGAGTATTCAATCAGCCTAGTCCCCAATTGCATGTTTTTGGACTGTGGGAGGAAGCCAGAGTACCAGAGAGAACCCACGCAGACACAGGGAGAACATGCAAACTCCACACAGAAAGATCCCGTGCCCGAGGCGGGACTCGAACCCGGAACCTTTTTGCTGTGAGGCCACAGTGCTAACCACTGCACCACCGTGCAGCCCATGCAGGTTTTCCTTCCAACCCAAGACTTCAACAGGTGATTCCACTGATTAACACTCTTCTGTGGCTGAAGGTGTGTTAATCAGTGGAATCACCTGTTGAAGTGTTGGGTTGGAAGGAAAACCTGCATACACACGGCCCTCCATGGCACATGGTTCCCCACCCCTGATCTATTGCATACTCATCACTCGCAGACATACTTGTTTCATCCAAGTTTCCAGCTCATCTTCACCAGTTTTAATTCACTAAAGGAACCTGCTTTGCCCTTCTAGTCAGTAACAAACATTTTTTGTGGACAGAATTTACAACTGTGATTTAAATTTGCTGCGTCAAAGGAAGTTCTGGGCATGCATCTGACTCTAAAGTACCAACATCTTGGTACTCTCAGCACAACCTTAGTTCTCATGATAATAATGATAACAATTATAATGGTACTCTATCACATTTATAGAGCACCAAGGGCATTCTTGTCTCAGCTTCCTCCGCTTATCCGGGTCCCAGTCACGGGGGGAGCAGCCTCAGCAAGGAAACCCAGACTTTCCTCTCCCCAGCCACTTCCACCAGCTTTTCTTGGGAATCCTGAGGTGCTCCCAGGGCAGCCGAGAGAAATAATCCCTCCAGTGTGTCCTTGGTCAGCCCTGAGGCCTCTTCTTGGTTGGACAAGCCTGAAAAACCTCCCAAAGGAGGTGTCCTGGAGGCATCCTCACCAGATGCCTGAACCACCTCAACTGACTCCTCTCGACATGGAGGAGCAGTGGCTCTGCTCTGAGTCCCTCCTGAATGACTGAGCTTCTCACCCTGTCTCTCCCCGCCACCCTGTGGAGGAAACTGATTTCGGCTGCTTGTATTCACGACCTTGTTCTTTTGGTCACTACTCAAAGCCCATGCTATAGGTGAGGGCTGGAACGTAGATTGACCAGTAAATGGAGAGCTTCGCCTTCTGGCTAAGCTCCCTCTTCACCACAACGGACTGGTTTAGCACCTGCATCACTACGGATGCTGCCCCAATCTGCCTGTTAACCTCCCGCTCCATCTTACCCTCACTTGTGAACAAGACCCCATGATACTTAAACTCCTCCACCTGAGGTAGGACCCCCCCCCCCGACCCAGAGTGGGCAGGTCACCCTTTTCCGGCTGAGGATCATGGCCTTGGACTCGGAGGTGCTGATTCTCATCCCAGCCACTTCAAATTCGGCAGGGAACTGTCCCAGCAAGAGCTGGAGGTGATTTGATGGAGCTAAGAGGACCATGGCATCCACAAAAGGCAGAGATGACATCCTTCCGTCACCAAACTTGACCCCCTCCACCACCCGCCTGCACCTAGAAATTCTGTCCATAAAAGTTATGAACAGAACCGGTCATAAAAGTCAGACTTTGCAGAGTCCAACCCTCACTGGGAACAAGTCTGACTTACTGCTGGCAACGCAAACCAGGCTCTTACTCCTTCAGTAGAGACATTGCCCCTTCGTAAGGGGCCATCCATCCCCTACTCCTGAAGTTCCCTCACACACTGGGTGATTGCAATATGATTTGTTGTGGTATTTCATTGACCACCTACTCTTTCCTCCTCGCCAGTCTGACCAGCTTTAATTCTCAACTCTGTGTCTGGTGATATAATACAAGAGTGAGACTCTGAAGCTTTAAAATTGCGAGCTTGTGTGTTTTTGTTTTTGTTGTAAGAAAATTGTGCTGGGAGTGCATCTCTCCCAGTCTATAATTTGAACCTGTGCGGTCTTTCTGTGTTACATAACCTACTGTATTTCCTGGGGTCTTCCAGGCCATAAATATCAAAACTGCAAGGAAAAAGTTTGCGTATAGACCAGCGGCCAAAAACCTTTGTTTGAGGACATCGTAGGCACAAAGTCTAAGTTTAAATCTCTGAAGAGAGGTTTCTAACACTGAGAGAAACCTTGAGACTCACACAACGAAGCTCGGAAACGTCCTCTTTCAATGCAGATGATTTACCTTATTTGCTGAATACGAAGTCGAACAGCAAAGAATTAAAATGTGTTGAAGTGTTGGGACAAATGCAACAATTATAGTAAAAGGACAATTGCTGAATGAATTTGCTGATATTAAGTTCAATTTGTCTCTTGAATCAGTGAATGAAACTATTGAAAAACATTTTCAAATGATCAGAAATGATTATCATAAAGTCTTCAAGTTCTTGAAGAGCAGGCAGCAGAACTGTGGTTTCTCTCTGGGCCGTGGCTGAAGCAGGGATGTCAACAGACTGAGTTTGGCCAACGCAACAGAAAATCTGGACCGAAGCGCAGGATAAGTTAGAAACTAAAGAGGCTTTATTTGAACCAAAGGCAGACGATCACAAACACCAAAACCACCGAATGTTAAGGATACAGCAGTGACTTCCAGCTACAGAGTTGATAGTTACACAGAGAGCTGATCAGGGAGATGAAACAAGTGAGCAGAAAATCGTTTTGTAATTAGGAAACATGCCAACAACTGGTGAATAAGCCGACACTGCAACAAGTAGGACAGGAGGGACACTTCCGAGGAAAAGAGAATAGTTATGTGATGGCTCTGTCTCTGACGTTAACTTTCATTCAGTCCATTCAGGTTTCAAAGAATAATTTGTCGAGAGTTTAAACCTGGAATCAAGGTCAACCAGCTGTACTCAAAACATCTGATTTTCAGAAATGTGAAAAAAAGAAAAAAAATGTGTGGACTTAATCATTGATTAAGCAAATGCGAATAACTTGCCCATTAGCCGAATTGTTTATAATTATTACTTTTTCTGTTATTTTTGGTGTTAGCTGTTGTTAAATTGGCTGATTTCAAGACACATACAATCTCAGAAATACTATATCACCATGGAAAATGAAAATCCTGTTTTGTCCTCTCTGACAGCAGGGGAGAACTCAACATGTCCAACAGTGGCAAGTGCAGTCAACGTTTTGTGTGGTAACAGCACGGCCTATCTACAGGATGTTGGCCTGACAGGAGCCCGGCTGAAGGATCTGAAGAGTGACAATGAGTCTGATAGCTTTTCTGAACCAGGGGTAAAACAAGGCATATATGACAGGGTTCAAACAGGAGTTGAAATAGAACACATGGATCACATAAGCAGATGAAGCATTGAGCAAATCATCTCCTGCTAGAGACACACAATAATATGGACAGAAACATATCACAAACACAGCTAACACAATACCAAGAGTCCTGGCTGCTTTCAACTCAGCCTTCTTAGTTGTTAGAGAGACAGAAGCCTGGAGTTTGACAGCTGCAGTGTGAGAGCGCATGGCATGGGCCTGAGACACAGCCACCATGAACACTCTCATATACAGAGTTATGATGATAAGAATGGGAACAATGAAGGTAAGGATGAGGTCAACAATGCCTGAAATACTATCAATGACAATCAAACACTCGCCATAGCAGGAATTATAGTTTTCTGGATGAGTCAGATCACCCGTAACAAGAATACTGCAGTAAAGGAAGGAGAAGAGCCAACACAGACAAACACAAATTTTAACTCTCTTTAAAGTGACTCTGCTGGTGTAATGCAGAGGATGACAAATAGCCACATAACGGTCCATTGATATCAGCACCATGTCTCCTACTGATGCAGATGTAATGATGAAGGACACATAATTATACAGAATACATGCAAGATCACCAAAAATCCAGCAAACTGTAATCTGTAGCATTTCTCCCGGGATCAGCAGGAGGCCCACGAGGAAGTCTGAGACAGCCAGAGAGAGGAGGAGGATGTTGGAGGGAGTGTGGAGCTGCCTGGAAGAAGAAAAAAAATAAAACAACCATGAATTCAGTAAGTCCATCTAAATGACAACACATTCCAAGCAGATATTGTAAAAATCCCACTGAGAGTTTTCTGATCTGCCACATCTAGTTATATATGATTAAATGAGACAGTAAATAAATACTAGTCGCAAGGTTCCAGTGCAGACGGATCACTGCCTGAAGGGAGACAGGACTGCTCTTCTCTCTCCAGTGTAAGTGTCAGAAATTTGATATCTATTCTGTGTTGATAAATTAAAACATGAATCTAGCATGACAAGATACAACATTACATAGAAAAAGCTCATAATAGCTCAGTTCTTAACATAAGTTTAGCTGATGGTGTGTGTATTTAATAATGCATCTGTGCCTGAAGTAGGAGACTGAGATGATGACCAGCAGGTTGAGAACCACCGTGAGCAGAGAGATAATCAGCAGAAAACTCAGAAGAACAGTTTCAGACAATGACGTTGTGGTCGGCTTCCTGCAGGAAGTGTTGAGGTGTTCTGGAAAGCAGAGTTCTGCTTTGTCCTGGACGTCCATCATCAGCGATCTGAGGAGAGGCGCAGCTCTCAGCAACACTGATTTGGAACCCTTATACCTCCCCCCTTATCATCTTCCTGCTCCTCTCTTCTCTCAGTCTAGCTGTTGTGCTGTCCGCCCTCCCTCACCTCTCAAATTACATCTTCATCATCTTCATCACCTTCACGACCGCCCCTCCCTCTTTCGCTCTTGAGCTCCTCTTATTTTTCTCCATGCTCTATTTTCACTGTAGACAGAAAACTGTGTGAAAGGAAGTCCATTTATTCCTTATTATTTCCCGTCACAAGTAATCGAAACAGATAGTGAAAATGTAATAACTTCCCATAAACATACTAACCCATCAACCTAACATAAATCTATACTTTTTAATATAATAGTTCCTGAAACATAGTAAATCTCCCACAACTGTAATAAAAACTAGCCTTCCACAAACGTAACAATATGTTTTTTAGGGTTTGTTACGTTCATGGGTATGGCAGGGGTAGCGGTACTAACCCCAGCCCAAAAGAGCTGCAGTGCTTATTTAACCATGGGACCAGCAATAAATCATCACTGAAATTAGGCGCTACGTTTGAGGTAACCTACTTTTAAAATAGGTAGGCAACTATTATTAAATTTCAGGTTGGAAACAGTTATTAGTTCTCCTCCTGGAACCATCACCTTATCGTGGTGGAGGAGTTTGAGTGAACAATACCTCGGGGGTATTTTGCCCCTGGTAGGGTAACCCAAGGCAGACTGGTCCTAGGGGAAGGGCCAGACAAAGAACGGTTCAACAGAGTCTGGTGCTTTGTAGTTTGGGCAGCAGACCTTGGCTGTCTGTTCCCCAGGCATGGAAGCTGGCTTTTGGGACATGGAACGTTACCTCTCTGGTGGGGAAGGAGCCAGAGCTGGTGGAAGAGATTTAGCATAACCGGCTAGATATAGTTGGCCTCACCTCAACACAAAGCTCCGGGTCCAGAATCCAAGTCCTTGAGAGGGATTGGACTCTCTCCTTTTGCGCCAAAAAGCAGTTCAGAATACCCACCGTTTTTGGAGTCCTGGGGAAGGGTGCTGGATGGTGCCCTGACTGGACAACATTGTCCTATTGGCGGACTTCAACGCTCACATGGGCAATGACAACATGACCTGAAGGGGCGTGACTGGGAGGAATGGCAGGAACGGCAGGCCTGACCTGAACCTGAGGGGTGGGCAGTTATTGGACTTCTGTACAAGTTGCAGTTTGGCCATAACGAACACCATGTTCAAACATGAGGATGCCCACCGGTGCACATGGCACCAGGACATCCTAGGTCATAGGTCTATGATCGATTTTATAGTTGTATCATCTGACCTGCAACCACATGTTCTGGACACTCGGGTGAAGAGAGGACTTGAGCTGTCAACTGATCACCATCTGGTGGTGAGTTGGATCAGATGGCAGGGGAAGACACCGTGCAGGCCTGGCAGGCCCAAACGAGTACTGAGGATTTGCTGGGAACGCCTGTCAGGATAATATTCAACTCCTACCTCTGGCAGAGCTTTGACCACATCCTGGGGGCAGTGGGGGACATTGAGTCCAAATGGGCCATGTTCTGCTCCGCCATTGTCGAGGAGGCTGTTGAGAGCTGTGGCCGTAAGGATGCTGGAGCCGGTCACGGCGGTAATCCCCGAACCTGCTGGTGGACACCAGAGGTGAGGGGAGCCCTCAGACTGAAGAAGGAGGCTGACAGGGCATGGCTGGCCTCTTGGTCTCCATAGGCAGCCAAAATGGTCACCAAGGCAAAAACCTGGGCGTGGGAAGAGTTTGGAGAAGGCAGCATCTCGCCAACACTGTTTACAGTGGAGGAGACAGAGTTCGGGGGGGGGGGGGGGGGGTCGTCCAATCTCCGGAGGAGAAGTTGCAGAGGCAGCTAACAACTTTGGCAGAGTTCCAGGGGTGGATGAGATCTGCCCTGGGTATCTCAAGGCTCTGGATGTTGTGGGGCTGTCGAGGCTTACACGTCTCTGCAACATGGCGTGGACATCGGCAGCGGTGCCTTTGGAGTGGCAGACTGGGGTGGTGGTCCCCATCATTAAGGAAGGGAACCAGAGGGTGTGTTCCAACTATCAGCCTTCCTGGAAAGGTCTACACCAGGGTACTGGAGAGGAGGGTCGGGCGATAGTTAAACCTCAGATTTAGCAGGAGAAGTGTGGTTTTTGTCTCGGCCATGGATCAGCTCTTCACCCTCGCTAGGGTGCTGGACGGGGCATGGGAGTTTGCCCAACCAGTCCACATGTGTTTGGTGGATTTGGAGAAGGCTTATGACCGTGTTCCCAGGGGCACCCTGGACCCATGGATGCATGAGCTTGTTCCCCCATGGGCCCACCACCCGCAGGAGGAACCGGAAAGGTCTGGTGCATTGTGGATTGGGCAGCAGACAAAGGCAGGGGCAGGGGCAAAGGAAGCTGGCTTTTGGGACATGGAATGTCACCTCCCTGGCGGGGAAGGTGCCGAAGTTGATGGAAGAGGTTGAGCGTTACTGGCTAGATATAGTCGGCCTCACCTTGACACATAGCTCTGGTTCCAGAACTCAAGTCCTTGAGAGGGGCCAGACTTCCTACTTTGCTGGAGTTGCTCCAGGAGGGAGGTGGAGGGTCGGGCTGGGCTTTCTGATAGCCCCCAGAATCTCTGACTGTACGTTGGGGTTCAACCCAGTGGATGAAAGGGTTGCTTCCTTGCGCCTTTGGGTTGGGGAATGTTATAAATAATTCCTGCAGGTGTGAAGAGGATTCCACAGAGAGACTCAACACTTTGAGAGACTGTGAAGTGGAGAGAAATCTACTTTCCTCTTTGCTATGAAAGTGTACATATTAAAACTTTAATTATTCTAATTAACTATAAATACCCTACTGGAGCACCACCATCCTGTTAGTATTCACAACAATCTATAACATATCTATCTATAACAATCTATAACAATCTCCCATTCAGCTAATCAAGTCTGTGAACAGGTTGTAGAATCATGTTTTGGAATTATATTTTCTTCTAACTGACATGGTTATCTTCATGAGAGGAGCAACATGTGAGGCTGTGGCTAGAAATAACCAAAGAAAAACAGGCCCACGTTGGAATGACGTCCAGGCTGATGGTGAACAGGATTGTCCAGCAGTTTAGGCTTTGTTTTCACATTCAGCACCATCCAGCCCATCCATCACTCAATACTAGAATGGCAAACAAAAAAATTTTCAGATTGGGGGGCAGTGTTGACGCCCCCTCAGTGACCAGCAGCACAGGAGAACCACAGGGGGCTGTGCTCTTCCCCTCTCCTCTTCACCTCACACACAGCAGACCTCCAATACAATTCTGAGACTGTTCTCCAGCTGTACTGGTGTATTTTATGGGTGCTGAGGAAGGAGGGTACAGCAAGTGGGTGAAAGAGTTCATTGAGTGGAAAGCAATTGACTGCAGCTCATAAAGCATACTTTATAATATACATTATAGACAGTACACTCAGGATATAAGTCGGCCGGTATGCTCCGCTATTGCGTACCACAAAAAGATTCAGTAGCATTACACAAAGGGGACAAGAGCTTCCTTTTAAAACTCGCATTCAAAACCAGTCACCGTCAGTTAGCTTGAAAACCTGTTAGCTAACATGACATCATCTTTAACAACACGTGACCTCATCAGTTGTTTCGGAATTGCCTCTGAAACCTCATGCTGTTTCTATCAGTGCCAAGCTCAGCTGCTAGTTGGTGTTAGCTTTAGCTGCAGCTAACTCACTGTGGCTGTTTCCCAGTGGTGGTGATGGTGGTGGTGGGGACGCCTCTGTAACTCAATCTACGCTACTGCACTTCTGCATCTCGTTTCACTCCCTAAACAGTGCCAGTGAAACGGTGTGTTCGATTTATTGTTCTGCAACGTTAGATTTTAAAATGGTAAATGGACTCAATTTTATAGAGCGCTTTTCTACCTTAGCGGTACTCAAAGCTCTTTACAGTGTCGTCTCATTCACCTGTTCACACACACACTGACACACTGATGGTGGAGGCTGCCATGCAAGGCTCATCAGGAGCAATTATGGGTCCAGTATCTTGCTCAAGGACACTTCGACATGGTCACCGAGGTCGGGGATCGAACCAGCGACCCTTTGGTTGCAAAAGCCACTCTACCCCTGAGCCATGCCGCCCACATTTTAATAATTCAAATGATGAAGGGAAGGTTTGGAAGTCCAAAGAAAATACACGTATTAACTGTTATGGCGTTAAATTAAGCCGTTATAAACAAAACAAGTAACATTTTGCTGTATATCCAGATTTAAATCATTTGACATGAAGCTCCAGAGATACTAAAATACTCATTAAAATAATTCACCACCATCTAAGATTAAATAGTAAATAAATGACTATGAGGAAAGACGATCTGTACTGCAGAGCTGATCCATCCATCCATTTTCTTCTGCTTACTCCTGTTAAGGGTGGCTATGGGCGAGAGGTGGGGTTCACCCTGGACGGGTCACCCGTCCATGGCAGGGCCAGCACATAGAGACAGACAACCATTGGCTCTCCCAGCCACGCCTACGGTCAATTTAGAGTCTGGATTAACCTGGTCCCTCTTGATGTCTTTGGACTGTGGAGGAAGCTGGAGTACCAGAGAGAACCCAGCAGGAACAGGGAGAACATGGAGACTCACCCAGAAAGACCCTGTGCCCGAGGCAGGACTGGAACCCAGAACCTTCTTGCTGTGAGGTGACAGTGCTGACCACTGCTCCACCGTGCCGCCCTGCAGAGTTGATATTACAGCTTAATTGTAATGATTAACATTGAAATTATTTAATGAGCGACTCAAAAGTTGCAAAAGCAGTTCAGCGATGTCGCACAGGCGGATGACCACATCCCAGCGGAACTGATATTCAGTCCAACTGCACAACCTCCAGCGTGATGCTGCTCTTATCAGTTCTACTAGCACCATTTCTTAGTTGACAATCATAAACATTTTGATTTTTGTTTTTAAATCATTTATTTTGCTGTGTTCCACAGGACGCCAGCGATGCCAGCTGACGTGAGCAGCTGCAACTGGTGGGCTGCTTCTCAGTTGTCAGAACATCGGTGAAGCGGAGTGATGCGAGGAGTTGAGCACCCCAGTGACGTTGTGCTCTACATCCACACGACTGGAATAACTCATCTGGTGACATCAGCCATTCAGAACTAACTACTGACGTGATAGTGAACTGCAGTACAACTGTTGTGTAATTCAGCAGCGCCACACTGGGGGTGCTGTTGTGCTCGGTATCTGCAGGGTTGTGATGCTGAGACGGCAAAGAGCCAAAGATCACCACAGTCTGACTGACATCCAGAGGACCACCTCCTCCACTGTGGGGTGGCTCGTAATCTACAGATCGATCAATGTTGTTTAATTAATTGACACTCATCAACAACAATTGAATTGTTTAATGATCATTTATTAACACAAATACTTATGCAACTGGACAGTCGCAGAGCAACACAAACAAGCACACCAGCTCACTCAGCGCGTGGCAGCGGGCGAGCGCCATCTCTGCTCCTCTCTAATTAGTCAGCTGATGTCTCCGGGCTTCTGTCCTTCTCCTTCTGAAGACCGTTTATACTGCGTTTCAAATGTTATTCCTGGTTTTTACAATGGAAGCTAGCGATGTAGCACAGACATAGCACGGCTGCTAATGATTAGCTGCTTCACAATCATTAGAACATCAGGGAGGCAGAGTGATGCGAGGAGCTGAACATCAGTGACGTTGTTCATCGACACTCCTGGGAGTCCTCTTGTCCAAACAAATCATTTGGTCTGAACTAACAGTTGTATGACAGTGAATAAATTCTATTGAAATAGAGTATAAATGATCCCAGGTGACATTTTTCTTTGTGCTCATTTAATTCCCAATGAAGACACTTTATATTACGTCATTAAAAACTCTCCTATAATGCAAATTATTGGAACTATAAACACACACTACAGCACCGTAGCTTCGTGGTGTCACAGGTCGGAAGTCAGTTGGAATTCCTACATGTCGTTGTTACTGTCTGTGTTTCCGGAGAACAACATGGTGCTGACGCACATCTGCTTGGAATATCGTCAAGAACAACACACAGGTGAGTGACAAGCAGATGCAGGTAGAGGTGTGTGGTCCATCGGGGAGACGTCTCATAAGGATGCAACGGAGCCGATCCAGAAATGCCTAAATCATACACAAGCATTTGTGCCACAACAAAAACCTGACATATGAAGCACTAACAAAGCTGAAGCTTCTTAATGAGACACTTCCTGTTCTGGATGCAAAAAAGGAAAGTAACTGTCAAAAAGAACACAGTTTCAGATGAAGCAACTGTTGGCTTGGTCTTAAAAGAAGGATGTGTCTGAAGAGAAGGCCCCCACCAGCCTGAACTCCTCCCTCATCAGCACACAGAACAGCCTCTGAGGCAGCGCTTTGGAGTACGGAGCTGGCCGAGGGATGCACGTACGCAGAAGAATCTCCCGGCCCGCTGGAGAGGGAAAGTCAGGCAAGTTGCTGCCTCCAGTCTGCTTCCTGTCCTCTGGTCTGGCTGTATTCCCCAAGTCTCTATCCAGTGGAACCGAGAGGGCAGCCTGAGGACAGAGATGATGGCATGTTAGCAACTGGCAACTGGCAATGAGGAGCATTCACGGACGTCTGACTGTAGTTAGGAAAACTCTACCAAAGGAAGCGTAAATGATAGAAAAGACAAAAGCATCCACGTGTTGCTGTCTCGGTGCTGACGTCTGAAGCCCGACTGAAGATGGAACTCTTCCTAACAGCCGACTGATATTAAAATTAAGTTCAAGATTTGTTTGCAATTTAGTCAAACAACAAACAAAAGGAGGTGAATCTTCACGCCGGCCGTCACTGACGTTTCGATGCCACTGTTATCCAGACAGCACACGGCTGATCTGCCTCTATGGTTACTGTAACTGCAGGTTGTTACCTCAGACAAGCACACTCTCCCAGTCATCAGGAAAATTATGTTTTCACATCACAGGTGAGAAAACCTCGATGTTGTCACAAGCAGGAAGGTCGTGGACGTGCCGACTCAATGCATCATCGACCAGTGTATCGCCCTGACACGAATGTTAGCGTGGGATTACGTTGTTGGACGATGACCAGCCCTGAATGATCCTCACGTTACGAGGAAACAATGTTGGGGTGCGAAACACAGAGTTAAAGGGTATAACAGATTCATCATCAGACACACAAACAAAAACAAAGCAGGTCTGTCACCATGGAACAAAACAAAATAGTGATTATCCATTCATTTTCAAACAGTAAATACAAGCTAATAACAGTGCTGCTTCATGTTTAATGGTGCCGGCGCTGTAGGGGGACGGGGAAAACTAGAAGTTTGTGGCAGTTACCTCGTCACTGATGGAGTCAGCCAGCTTGATGCAAGCAGCAGGAGAGGAAACAGACATAGAAGCAAAGTCAAATGGATAAAATCCACTTCAACAAATACGACAGGTTAGCAGAGGAGTTCAGTAGAAATATTTGCAGTGAGCTTTGGGGCTGCAGCCTCTGAGCAGACGTGGCTAACCTGCCAGCTGTGTGACAGCATCAGAGCTTCACCAGAGGCTCTCCACTCTGCTCTGTTTCAGGAAGTGACAGCAAGTCAAACATGACGAGGGAAGATTGAACTCATCTCTGCATTAGAAAGCAGGCTCTGCTTGAGATGAGGACGAGGTGTGGTGGGCATGTAGGCAGAACCAGACCAGCTTTATCAAATACAGGAATATTAGTCATTGATTTAGTCCTGGAACTCAAAGCTGCATTGACAACAGCTGTTTAGCTCAAGAAAATCACACAGACAGAAAGTGGCGAGCCAGAAGCAGGTCAGGTGAAGCTCCGCTGACACGTTCTTATTTACTTCCTGTCGTTATTTGTTGGTCTTCATCATCTTGTAGTTAGGAATCCTTCAACAAGCTGTTTTGCTGCAGAGTTGCACTCTTGTTTGAGGATAAAGAAATGTGACGTTTGCTGTCAGTCCACTGGAGTAAGAAACGCCAACCAGCTACATTACATTACTGGCAACTAGCGACGCTCCTTGTTTTTAATCTGAGCTGCTTTTTTACTTCCAAAGGATATGGCCGAACTGAGACCATGAACACATATTGTTCTAGCTTTTCCTGACTGAGGAAGATTACAGGTTCTCACCTGAAAGTAGTCTGAAAAGCAGACAGCACAGACAGAGCTGGCAGAAAAGAAGGACCTGCAGAGGCTGCTTTCACACTTCTGGCTGGTGTTTTCTATTTTACATCTGACCACAGCTTTGAGTGCTGATTGGCTGATTCAGTATCCCAAAAGTCCAGCTGACCAATCACATTCCTTGGTGGGAACTACCCCGAGTCCTCACCCCCAGTGAAGAAGTTCCAGTACCTCAGGGTCCTGTTCTTGAGTGAGGGGCCTATGGAGCGTGAGGGCCGGGGAACAGGAGCAGCTCTGTGTTCGCTCTACGGCACCGTCGTGATCAAAAGAGATCCGAGACAGAGGACAAATCTCTCAGTCTACCGGGTTCAGTTAGCATTCTGGTCACTAAATATGGGCCATGACCAAAAGAACCGGGCTGGTGTTCATCCTGAGGAGCTCGGAGTAGAGCCGCTGCGCCCTGAGCTGTGTCAGGGGCCCAAGGAGGTAATTCAGGTATTTGGTTAGGAAGCCACCTGGGTGCCACATACAAAGCCAAAGCAGGTCCAACTGGAAGGAGGCCACGGGTTAGACCGAGGACCAGGTGGAGGGACTAGATCTAACCTGGGAATGCCTTTGGACCCCCCAGTCAGAGCTGGTCCATATGGCCAGGGGAGGGGAGGTCTGGAGTTCCCTGCTGGAGCTGCAGCCTCCGTGACCCAACGTCAGAGAAGCAGTTGAAGATGGATGGATGGAGCAAACTACTGCATCATCATCAGTCCAACAATCCATCAGCTCAAGTTAAACAAATGAAACTTACCAACAAGAAAACCCTACGTTCAAATACCTGGTATAGATCCCAGTGTAAGACCCCCTAGACCCCCTGAACCAGCCCACACAGGCTCAGGGATCTTCAGGTCAGCCCATCATTGCCCCCTAATTTGATGTTGTACTGTAGGTTGCATTTATATCCTTTGGTGTGTTTGTTTGTCGTATTTTGTCTGAGTGTTTGAGTTACTTGGAGATAATTAGGTTGGTACCCCCCCCCCCCCCCACACACACACACACCCACACCCACAACCACACCCACACACACACCCACACACACACACACACACACACACACATCATTTAACCCCGCCAGAGGGAGCAGGACATGAGAGGCTGCTTACCGCCTGAGCACTGACGAACAGCCTGTGGATGGTGGCGCCAATGTGCCCCTGACCAGCTCCCACCACCACAACCTCCGGCTCCTCCAGCAGAGAGCTCACAAACCTGGAGAGAGACAACAGCTGCCTCGGTTGGTCCAATCATCAGTGTCATTGGAAAAGTGACAGCCAGGAGAAAAATGGAAACATTTCATCCTGACTGATCTCAATACTCCACTGCAGTGTGCTGTCGTGGATTTGGCAGGATAAATTCAAATTTGGATATCTGAGTGGGCCTCAGTCTGGTAAACTGTGCTGATAATGGAGGGGCCAGCTACACCCCCCCAACATATAAGAAGCATTTGGCTTATTTGGGGGGCAGCCGCTCCAATTACACACTTACCAGAGGATGAGTGTCATGTTTCATAGCTTTAGGAGAGTGCTGCCAGCCCCAAACACAACAGTTTACTCAAACTGTGCTGCTGCTCTGAGCGCAGCCACATCTGAAATGGTGCAGCTGATGAACGATGGAAGGTTCCCAGCATCCCAGCCTCCACAGGCAGCAAGTCTGCAGGACTCTCTCTCCAGCAGCAGGGCCGTGTGCTGAACTAGTCAGACCCTTGATGTGAACATTACATACAAATATGAAAGTGGGCTCAACTTACTTCTCCAGCTCTTCTGCATCATCTCCCTTCTCACACTCACTAATGGCAAACTTTGCCTTGAGCGAGCGCGACTGGGTGATGGCCGTCTCCAGGGTCATCAGCTGGTTTATGCAGTCCTGGGGACACAGGTCACACATGCATGCAGTAACATGATGAGGGTGGGGGGTGCGCATGCTTCACCCTCTACAGTTTAACAGCCTGTGCAGCTCCAAAATACTTGATTGGAATGGATTGTTTATTTTCAAAATCTGAAGTGAAGTGAACTGGTTTTATTTTGAGGTTGTTTTTTTTACACCCACATCAGGTCAAAGCCTTTTTATCCACAGTTTAACAACTTTAGGAGAGGAAAATGTAAAGGGGCAAGTTTAAGAAATATTTTAATTAATCCCTTTGGGTTTTAAATATTTGCCCTAACCTCTAAATCTTCACTTTAAAACATAGAGTTAAGTCTGTAAAAGTCACTGTTTGAGAAAATAAGACTTAAAATATGATTGTCAAGAGCTCGCCGTAAGCTACCAAAGCAATATTCTAGAGGTCATGAGACACCCGGCTCTAGTTTATCAGGAAAGGATAGAACTGAACTCTTCATTCATTGTTCACTCATCCAAGCAGAATGAAGATGCTTTCAGCAGATTTCCAAAAGAACGTTTACACGATTAGCATAAAGTCTTGTAGGATTGTGAGTCAGATTGTGGTGAAAATATAAAATTCTAATAGTCCAAAAACGGCACAAGTTACTGGGTTGGACTTGTGCAGGTCCTGGGACCTGCTAAAACCTACTTCCAGGTCTAGCTGGGTCTATTTCTGAAGCAACAGCACTTAACGTGTGTTTGTACTACTAAAGTTACTGCTCGTCTTTAAGAAAGCAATAAACCTTTTACATGAAAAAATTAGAATCGAGTGAGAAAATCACAATCTTAACTCTGAGGGAGATAAATCATGATTCACCTCCAGGAAGAATCTGGAATCCAGGCCCTAGAAACACAGTTAAGATCTGTTCAATATGCTGCATGCAGAGCTGCAGGGTTGAACTCTTCTGCCTGTGACATAGAGATGG
This sequence comes from Aulostomus chinensis, assembly GCF_037954235.1. Classification (NCBI taxonomy): domain Eukaryota; kingdom Metazoa; phylum Chordata; class Actinopteri; order Syngnathiformes; family Aulostomidae; genus Aulostomus; species Aulostomus chinensis. The sequence continues at coordinate 25,892,204 of NC_141331.1, forward strand.
TCTCCCTGCTACGTTGTCACGTGACAGCGTGCCGCTCCCGTGTGACTCCCCTGGTCAGCGGAGGTGCTCTGATTTGATTATACTGGAGACACTGAGCAACAAGCACTGTAACAACCAGCTGGAGGTGAGTCCAGACAGTCCTGCCACTGACCTCTAACTTCTTGTAGTCGTGGCTGGGGCTGTGCAGCAGCTTGCTGGCCTGACACGAGACTTGCTGGATGGTCTTCTGGACCGATGGAATGTTTTCTGCTGATTCTGTCATGGAAGGATAGAGAGAATGGAGGTTTGAGGAAAGAGAACATATTTTAAAGGCTTTCGTAGCAGGACACAACTCAAAAATCACTTTGAAATTGAATCGTTATATCCAACAAGAAAATATGTTTCCAAAGAATAAACTACAGCAGGAGTGGATCCACTTACAGTGATGAACCTACAAGGACGCACTGCTACAACAGTACACCAGCTGGGTTTCTGACCTGAGTGGATCATGTGTACTGTACTGCACTATACTGTTCTGTACTGTACTGTACTATACTACACTGCACTGTACTATAAGATACTTTACTATACTGTTCTGTACTGTACTGCACTATACTGTTCTGTACTGTACTATACTACACTGCACTGTACTATAATATACTACACTGCACTGTACTATAATATACTTTACTATACTGTTCTGTACTGTACTGCACTATACTGTTCTGTACTGTACTATACTACACTGCACTGTACTATAATATACTACACTGCACTGTACTATAATATACTTTACTATACTGTTCTGTACTGTACTGCACTATACTGTTCTGTACTGTACTATACTACACTGCGCTGTACTATAATATACTACACTGCACTGTACTATAATATACTTTACTATACTGTTCTGTATTGTACTGTACTATACTGTTCTGTACTGTACTGTACTATACTACACTGCACTGTACTATAATATACTTTACTATACTGTTCTGTACTGTACTGCACTATACTGTTCTGTACTGTACTATACTACACTGCACTGTACTATAATATACTACACTGCACTGTACTATAATATACTACACTGTACTGTACTATAATAAACTACACTGTACTGTACTGTACTACACTGTACTGTACTGCACTATACTGTACTACACTGTACTGTACTATACTACACTGTACTGTACTATAATATACTACACTGTACTGCACTATACTGTTCTGTACTGTACTATACTGTACTGTACTGCACTATACTGTTCTGTACTGTACTATACTGTACTACACTGTACTGTACTATAATATACTACACTGTACTGTACTATAATATACTTTACTATACTGTTCTGTACTGTACTATAATATACTACACTGTACTGTACTATTATATACTTTACTATACTGTTCTGTACTGTACTGCACTATACTGTTCAGTACTGTACTATACTGTACTACACTGTACTGTACTATACTACACTGCACTGTACTATAATATACTTTACTATACTGTTCTGTACTGTACTATACTGTACTACACTGTACTGTACTATACTACACTGCACTGTACTATAATATACTTTACTATACTGTTCTGTACTGTACTATACTACACTGCACTGTACTATAATATACTACACTGCACTGTACTATAATATACTACACTGTACTGTACTATAATAAACTACACTGTACTGTACTGTACTACACTGTACTGTACTGCACTATACTGTACTACACTGTACTGTACTATACTACACTGTACTGTACTATAATATACTACACTGTACTGCACTATACTGTTCTGTACTGTACTATACTGTACTGTACTGCACTATACTGTTTTGTACTGTACTATACTGTACTACACTGTACTGTACTATAATATACTACACTGTACTGTTCTATAATATACTTTACTATACTGTTCTGTACTGTACTATAATATACTACACTGTACTGTACTATTATATACTTTACTATACTGTTCTGTACTGTACTGCACTGTACTGTTCAGTACTGTACTATACTGTACTACACTGTACTGTACTATACTACACTGCACTGTACTATAATATACTTTACTATACTGTTCTGTACTGTACTATACTGTACTACACTGTACTGTACTATACTACACTGCACTGTACTATAATATACTTTACTATACTGTTCTGTACTATACTGTACTACACTGTACTGTACTATACTACACTGCACTGTACTATAATATACTTTACTATACTGTTCTGTACTATACTGTACTACACTGTACTGTACTATACTACACTGCACTGTACTATAATATACTTTACTATACTGTTCTGTATTGTACTGTACTATACTGTACTACACTGTACTGTACTATACTACACTGCACTGTACTATAATATACTTTACTATACTGTTCTGTATTGTACTGCACTATACTGTACTACACTGTACTGTACTATACTACACTGCACTGTACTATAATATACTTTACTATACTGCTCTGTACTGTACTGCACTATACTGTTCTGTACTGTACTGTACTGTGCTGATCAGGAGAGGCCTCACATGCCTACAGTGGTACTGACCCAACACCACCAGGGGGAGGCAGTATTGCACTAAACTCTGGTATCCTTGTGTGAATAAGATTCTTTGCAGTTAAGTCAGAAATCAGCAAAGCAGTTTCTTACTCTTGGGCATCTTTGTGGCAGCCCATCAAAAACCTCTACAGCCAGATATTTAGGATTTCATCACAGAGTTGTGTTCAGTGCAGCCGTCAGCTGCTGTCTCTCTATCAGAAACATCTGACCCGTCTGTGGATGAGCTTGTAGTAAAGACCCCCAGGGTACCAAGGCCATACTGGCAAGAGCATGAGGGACACATGGAAACACACACGGGTGTGAGCAGAGACACACTCAAGGCTCTGTACCTCACAGCTGTTCAAGGCTTTTTGCCCATGACTAATGTTCAGTTGAGCTGCCTCACTCGTGGTGACACGGGTGACGTTCACATGCTCACACCAACGTTCCGCGGTGCTGCTGGAGGTCGTTTAGTTTCTGATACGTCCAACTTCACTCTCTGCTCCGTGACGGTCTCCACTGCCAACTTTACTCTGGCTGTCTGGTCAATCGCCTCCTTCTGGAAAACCTGATCAAAACTTTGTCATCAGGAAGGAGGATCAGGAAGTTAGAGTTCGGTCTGTAGTTCGAAGTAACAGAGGGACTTTTTGCAAGGTGGTGTTTACAACATAAAAAATATCCTTCAAAAAGAGGAAGAGAGAAGTGGAATGCTGAGACTCTGAGCCACTCTTCCAAGACCACTACAACACTGAGTGTTGAGGGCTGAAGCAGCAGAGAGACGAGGAGGCAGGGCAAGACCAGCATGATTATGGGAAAGTCATTGTTTCAGTGAAAGGGTTGCAAAATCCTCACTCTCACCACTAGAACGTGATCCTTGGAATTGTAACAATGGAGTAACTTAAAAATGTATCTGACGTGGCAGAGAGAACTGAACTGTGAGCATCATTGTTCATAATCCTGTTTCTGTTGACTTTAAATGTCCCTGCATGGCTGAGCTGGAACTGACAAAGATTTTCAAGATTTTCTTTTTTATCAGTTCACCCTTGAGTCAAAGACTTTTATCAAACCACACTTTGATGTTCACAGGACTCATAACTACTTGAGAACTGGGATTAAAGGAAATTATGATTCCATCACAGAAAACTATACGAGCCTTTAAAAAGATACTGGCTCAGACACTGGCTGAGAGCGGCAAGTTCCTCTTTCACACGAATCTATTGGTCCGTGCTCAATTACACTGTAGTGGATTGAAGGGGGGCGGCACGGTGGAGCAGTGGTCAGCACTGTGGCCCCCCAGCAAGAAGGAAGGCTCTGGCTGGAGCACGGGGTCTTTCTGTGTGAGTCTCCATGTTCTCCCTGTTCCTGCTGGGTTCTCTCTGGTACTCCAGCTTCCTCCACAGTCCAAAGACATCAAGAGGGACCAGGTTAATCCAGACTCTAAATTGACCGTAGGCGTGACTGGGAGAGCCAATGGTTGTCTGTCTCTATGTGTTGGCCCTGCCATGGACTGGTGACCCGTCCAGGGGGAAGGCTGCTGGGATAGGCTCCACCCCCACCACCCTCAACAGGAGAAGAGGGGGAAGATGGAGGGATGGATGGATGGATGGATGAATTAAAGGGGCCAGCCAGCGAAGGGCCACCAACTTGGCCACCAACACAGCAGAAGTGGTGTTGAGGTGGCTGTGGATCAGGAGGGGAAAGGCGTGGCATGTAGGGTAGCGCTACCTGGACACAAGCTGAGGCTTGATCAACCCCAGCTGGGTCGCCTGGGGGAGGGGGTGTGATTGTTGAAAGACCCGAAACCCCGCATGAT